>NW_026515549.1:600000-1115071 GCF_014898815.1 Panonychus citri | reverse complement strand
TATAAGATTCATTCCGGAAGAAGATGAAACATGCAAGCAGGACTCAAATTCTATTCTTATAGAAGGTATTCTGCCTGTACTTTCTCGGGCTACAATATTGCTATGAAACAGCGAGAAATAAAGAGATGAACCTGATTTTGGCCCACCAGCTATTATGAGTTTGCTCATTAGATATTCATTTCCTGATCATTGGATACAGGGAACAACATTGCGAGGCACAAAAGGCCGTCATTCGCTAATCAACACTTGGAATCACCTTTCTCCTCTCTTATTCCCACTGCAGAATCATGTCGATAATGAATTGGGAGAGCTTAGGTTCAGAGCTTTACTAGGTGAGTAACAAGCTATTAATCTTAATCAAGAGATATTTGAAAACTAATTATGCTTATCCTGCTTATCTAGATCACTGCGTTAGAATGGCTGGTAAAAAATCCTATGATAAGACCACAGAAAAATTAATGGTTTCAGCGTTTTCGAAAGCAATGCACTACCAGCGCACCAAACGTCCACAGGTTATAAAAGATGGAAAAAAACATTCATCTAGTGACCACAGGTATGAAAAGAAAAATAAGGAGCCTTATGATTCATCCTCGAATAAAATCAAAACTACGCACGCTGGTGTTGACTCTGGAGAAGACTCAGATGTTGGTTCAAGTAGTGGAATATTCAATCAAAAAAGGTCAAAGGTACCAAAAAATCGAGTCAGTGAAATGATATCGTTGGTCGATTCAGATAGTTCACTTAATGAACAAGAATCAATTCAAAAAACTAATACTGTTGACAAAACTCGCAAGGATAAAGAGCTTCATTCTGAATCTTCAGGATTTATTGATTCGTTTAGTAGTGTTGATGGCCAATCAACAAGCTCACCCGTTACCCGATCGTCAAAAAAAAGAGCTAAAAGTCCAGTTTCAACTGGACCGCTATGGAAAAAGAAACGAATCGAGATTCCATTAACTCAAGCTATTATTCCCGAAACTCAGAAAGTTCCGAAAGAATCTCCTAGCACAAAAGCAAAATCTAACGATCAAGATTCCATTATTTCTGGTCTCTTTTCACCCATGATTGGAACGCCGATACAACAAAATGAAGATACTCAACAAAGTTCCATTTCTCCTGGTGCCAATTCAGAGAAACTTTATGTGTCCGCACCAACATCACCATTGATGGGAAATGTTCAACCTATTAGAGATCTAAAGGTTTTCGTCGAAGCAGATTCAGAAGAACCTCAAGATGAGGAGGAAGACAAAGTTCAAGATGATAGAAAGGTTGCGGATGGAGAAGAGGAAGAAGAAGAAGAAGATGGAGAAGAAGAAGGAGAAGAAGGTGGAGAAGAAGATGGAGAAGAAGATGGAGAAGAAGATGGAGAAGAAGAGGAAGAAGAAGAGGAAGAGGAAGAAATTGATGAGAGAGAGCAACAAAATGACGACAAAGGTGGATTACAACAAGAGGGTGACAAAAAAAACACTGCTGTTTCTGGACCTTCTCGTGCCAATCAAAACAAGGAAGTTGAAAGCAATTCTAATCTTCAAGAATCAAGCTCTGGAAAAAGTGTAAAAGAGATGATGAATCTTCTGGAAGATGAGACTTTTCTTGCCTTAGTGATGCAGAAAGTAGCTGCAAAGGCTAAAAAGGACAAAAAAGTCAATTAACAAAATGCCATAATCAACATTTTTTTTGAGAAATTGATTCTTTGGGTTAATTTTTTCAATTTCTCCAATTTTCAAATGTGATTTTTTTCTATTTTTCTATTTTTTTCTACCTTTGTTTTCATCTCCCTTTTATTTCTTTTCCCTATTTTGATCAAAAATTTGATGTCTCTCGAGACTCAAATTAAATTGATTATCAAATCAGATTCAATTCAAAACAGGAAAAATTTTATCCAATTATACATTTGTGATGCAATCTTAACTGGTTAGATTCTTCATCTTTGGGTTTATTTGACGATATAAACTCAATGGAGTCTCTTGTAATTGTGAACACTTGTATTTACCCTTCCTTACAATTCAGTTCAATTTTTCAAATTCAATTTTGTATTTATTTTCCCATATAATGTCACAGTCAAGGCAAAAGTCTACTAAGTCAAGTTCATTTCCAAATGTTGATTCCTTTTATAAAACCTCTGGTCAAAATGTGTTAAAACAGTTGCAACGCAAGATTGTTAAAAAAAGTTCTGGCGCTCAATCTACCCAGGCCAAGTCAACCAGTCGATCTCAATCTCCTCCTGCTCCTTCATCTCCGACTTTGTTCAGTAAGAAGCAAAAAGTAAATCATTCACAGCCAACAACTTGACACAATTCGAAAGGACCCAAACGGATTATATGCTGTTATTCTGCCTAATTTCACCGATCATAAAAAGAAAAATTTAAATCAACCGATTTTGATAATCGTGGATAAAAAAGATGTCGAAAATTGTGGAATAACAAATCACGAATCAATTGTGCAATCAGCAGGGAATCAATTCATCACAAAACTAAATTACATGCGTATTTCGTTCAAGTTCATAGCTCTAGCAGGTGAGTTGTAATTTCATTGAAAATATTCATCAGAAAGAGACTCAAAGTAATCATGTATTTGTTTTCTGCTTTCAGAATCTATTTCAGAACTTTACAAAAAACTTAAACAGAATGTGAAGTATAATGCAGAATGGAGAAACTTGAAAAAAGTTATCAATTACACAAGCGAAATACTGGAAATAAATATCGATCCTGCTGTATATGAAAACGATTTCCCAGATTATGTGTCAATCGAAAGTGACGAGTTGAATAAATTACTAGGAATAGAATCTCATGGTGGAGAAAAAAATCCATCAACTGTTCTTAATGAGACCAAAGACTCTGATAAAAACCCAAGTGAAGGACGAAATTGCCCTCGTGAAAATGAATTTCCTGACAAAACAAAGCGTGAAAAAGTTTCAACAACGATTCAACAAGAATTGACTAGTTCATCAGAGGAATCGCCAAACAATAAGCAAGAAAGAAACACGAGCCCGAAAAGAATCGTTTTGAACAACATTCTCGAGAAAATCAGAGATTTGGAGAAAAGAAAAGAAATTTTATCCAACATTGACAGTAGTGGAATTATATTACGCTCGGTGATTGATTTACTTCAGGATATTGTTTTTTATCTTAATGAGAAATATCAAACGATGAATCAAAATTTACATCATATTCTGACGACAGATTCAACGTATAAGAATACTAAAAAGGTGAGTTGACTAAATTCAATAATTGTATTCAATGAATTAATTCTCATTCTTTCTCATTAGAATTTTATTTTCATAGAGGGAAAATTGCAACTCTCTCTTAATCTGTACGAAACGGCAATCAAACTTTCAAGATCAGATCCTTGTTGCCTTGCATATCAGTTGACGAGATTGGCCTTTCCAAAATCTTATTATGAAAACGCTACACTAGGCAAGAGGTTATATACTCATGAAGAATTGAATGAGTTCAAGCAAGTCATTGAAAAAGGTCTAAAGAGCAATAAACTTCCTCTTTGCTTCGTTTTTGGATTTTCTAATCAGTTCGAAAAGCCTTTTGAAGGTGATTTTGATCCAGAATTAGGACAGTCCAGACTGGATGCATTATTTGGTAGGTTTAATCGACAAAAATTCACCGCTCGAAATTAATCAAATCATCTTTTCGTTTTTATCTTCTAGATCACATTTTCCGTAAAAGTGGACAAATGAGCTACACAGAGAGAGTTTGAATAAAGTTAGACAGCGAATCATTCGAGTCCTATCTTCATTGAATTCGTCCAAGACAAAGAAAAGGTTAAATTCTCCATAGGAAATGATTCTGATGATTCTGACTCAAACCAACACCTTGATTCGAATCAAACAGAATCTAATGATGGAGAAATATTCAAAAGCAAAATATTCGAATCTATAAAAGAACTTGACATTATATTATTATTACTCTTTTTGAAAACATTTATTGAATTATTTCGAATAAAGCAAAACTTTCTATGAGATAAATTTCCTATCATCGTTATTCTGACCGTAGAAAAGTTTCAATTTGATTGAGTAGAAAATTTTGGTTGAATCAGTTCAGAAAATGGAAATACTATCGCGAGCAAGTCGGCGAAAAAGTATTTTCTGAATTTCAAACCCATTTTGAAAATAGCCAATATGAAATATGTCTATTTTCAACTTTGGAACAAATAATGATTCAATTAATGTAGACGACAATTGTTTTCCTTATCAGCGGAGAACTCAATTCTCCGATCAATTCAGTCAAATTTGTCATTTAAAGCACTTTGACTCAAAATTGAATAAAATTAGAATCAATTTTACTCATCAATTACTCTACATGTACTCAAAATTGACTAAATTTTGATTTTCTGTTGAACACAATTGAGTAAAAAATGACTACTTTTGAACACTTTTTTACTCAATTTTTACTCAATTTTTCGTTGACTCAAAATTGACTCAATATGCAATTGAGACATTGTTTTTGACTCAATGTTGAATCAAAAATGTTGACTGGGAATAAAATACCGATGGGACTTGTCGAATCAGCCTCATTTTTTGGTTGTACATAGTCTACTTATCTTTATAAATAAAACTTTGATCATTCCTTCAGCTACTTCGAAATGACAGCGGCGATGAAGATCAAAATTTTTCCAAATGCTGCCGATCCGCTGGTACCTTTTTTTACTATTGGAGTTGATTGTTTTTTCTTATTTGAGTTATTAATTAGTTCGTAATTAAAACAACTCGTTGCATCTATGGAACGATTGACAAGAGTCCGAATCATGAGTCCAACTGTAACACAAAGCAGCACATTGATCATAATTTAAATTGAATTCGACGTGAAAAGTTTCCGATACAAGTTTTCTTCCTGTGGACTGATACATATTCGAAACTTTAGCTAAAGAAAATAAGGAAACAATAGTCATATTAATAATTGTTCATTTTTTCTAAATCTTTCACTAATTAGACTTACGAATGTAAACTTCGCATTCATAATCATGTATGTTAATATTCATCTATGATTCGATAGATAGTTATTTAAGAGATACTGCAGCATATTGTTTGACTTTCGCTATTAATAATTAATTATTGATTGTCTTTGCAAAGGTTAAAAGACAAATTAATTGTATACTGTTAGTTTAATAATTAGTTATGGGAAAACAACCATTCCTGTCCCTGACTATTATAATGAGAAACGATTGACAGTTACATTTGTTCATGATAATTAAAAAACTGAGTGAAATTTAAGTGCAACTTTGGAACATTATGAAAATTTTCCATCTGTTGTTTTCACAATAGCGAAATCGCTCAAATTGACTGAATTACTGTCAAAATTTACAGATCGCGTTGACATTCGTGTTGGTTAATTGACAGGTCATCCGATTAATGCCAAACAATCAAACGATAACAATGATGATCATTTTTCCGCTGGAAAGGTGTCGATTACGATTCCAAGTAATTCGCGTTAGTAACAATCGATCGCTGTAAGTATTTAAGGCGGAAAAAAATTCTCAAACTAAATCAGAAAACAAATTGAATTGTTCAACTAGCTACAATTTACTCTCATTAAACAATCAAAATGAAATCCATCTTCTTCATTGCTTGTGCTTCACTTGTAATTGCTTCTGCAATCGGTGTAACAATTAAAGGAGACTCTTGTCCAACTCCTACAGTTCCTAAGGGAATCAATTACTGGTCCTTCAGCTATGTAAGTTAATATTTGAATGATTATAATTTAAGATTGATTTCTAAACTAAATTAACAATCTTTAGTTCACCAAAATCACTGGTTGGTATGAAATTGGTCGAACCGATAAGACTGTTCCAAAAACCATTCGAAACACCATTGAAATCGATCATCTCTACCCAGGAAAAGTTTACATCTTGAACAAGGGCACAGTTAAAGAACCGTAAGTATCTAGTTAATCTTAATAAACATGAAAAGTAATAATCAAACGTGTAACCAATGCTAGTGAAAGCGTCGTACTTTGGGATAAAAAGGTCAACTTAATCGAAGGTAATTTCTCTGGTGGATCTTATTATGATATAATTGAAGATGAAGAGCCCGTTTCATTCAACATCAATCAAGGTAATTAGACATTAATTATTTGAACTAATGAAAGTAATCAAGCCATTATAATTAAATAGACGGTAAACAAGCCACTTTCTGGATGCCCTACTACTCCCAGGACAGGACTGCTGTCTTGGCTTCTTGCTCATCAAATGGTGATGGTACTCTTGATGGTTAGTTGAACGATTTAATTGTTTTTACTGTGGAGAAATTAACTAATCATTTGTTTTTGTTTTTGTTTCTTCATCAATCGACAGTCAAAGCTTGGTATGTGTCTCGAGCACAATCGAAGAAGATCTCAAGTGAAGTCCAAGAAATCGCCAAATCATTGACTGGTAAAAGTTTCGTAGAAACTTGTCAACAAGCTTTATGTTAATCATTCAACTATTTTAAATCAAAATGTATTGTTTAATTAACGCGAGTAATAAACTTTAATCGTATTCAGCATTGATAAATTAGTGCTTTCTCATTTATCAAAGAGTTGATAGTTTTATCATAAGTAGATTTGTAATGTTTTCTAGAACTACATGTATGAGAAAATACTGTAGTAATTAAGATATTTAGATCTATATGCCAGCCATGAGAAAACGATTCAGTTAATAATTTCATGATAAACGTTCAAATATGTTCCAAGTAATTAACTTATAAGAGTGTTCGTCACGATAACTCGAGAACCAAAGGTTATAGAGTTATAGAGGTTTTATATATGGATTATCTCTTTAAACTGTCAATCACAAAATTAGGTAAAGTAAATTCAAATGAATTGCTTCAATTCCACTCAATCAAATCGAAACAGAATGAATTGGAATCGGATAGATTTCACTATCCAGGAAAGAGATGTGATTTGTTAAAATAAACAAGAAAAGTGTGTAATTTAGCTTCTTGTAGAAAGAGATTGGAACCTAAACTGAAACCCAATAGATGGAGTAATTCTGGTGAATATGGAATATCTGACTTGATGATTGCAGTTTGTTTTTTAATTGCCATAAAATCTGATGAAATATTTTCATCATTTTTTTAATTAGTCAAGTTGATTAAAGCCCAATGGATAATCCCTTTAAAGTGCCTACGACTTTTTTTGCTTGGACTAGTTATTCAAATCTTCCAGTATTGTTTCAAGTTATCAAAGATGTTGAATCTTATCGTGATAAATTGCTTACGGAAAGTGAATTAAGTAAAGTTTCTTTGGATGAGCTTAGTTCAAAGGATCGAATCGTTTCCCAGAGGAAGATTGATGTTTCCAAGAGAAAGGTTGAAATTGTTGATGAGGCTCTGAATGGACCACAAAAATATATCGATGAAGCTTAGCAACTTTATTGGCTGCTGATGCAATGTCCAAACTATCGGATGGCGAAAGATTATAAAAGTCTTAAATTGTCTTTCTGATCGATACCTTACTTCAGATTTATCAATATAATCCTATCTTTTATTGAGCGATTTCTAAAATCTTGTGCAACCCAATTGGATAAATTAGATTCTGGTTACAAATCACCTTACGATTTCTCATCAGTTATTTATGACCTAATGAAATCTTTGGAAATCAAGTCAAATTCTGAATCTCATATCCAAGTGAAATCATTACTTAAACTTGTCCAAAGTGAATTAAAATTTATCAACCAAGCAAAAGAGATGAATGAAGGACAATTAATGTTAATAAAAATCTATTGTGATAAACTTAATCTCCTGAACGATGAATTATCATCAGTTGACATGGAAACGGAAAATAAATCAAAGCAAACAGCTAAGAAACCTCGAGATATTGTTAATGTAACTCGATTAATTGTTAAGGAAACGTTTGGGTTGCTTGTTGCTCTAAAAACTAGCGATCAGGTCGACGAAAGTCACGAGATATTTGCAACAATCAATGAGAAAGGGGCTGATTCTTTCGATGATGTTATTGATTACATGGAAGTTAGTAAAAAGAATTGGATTGAAAGCAAAGTAGTAAATAGAACGGATGAAATTTGTAGACTTGCGACTCTTAGAAGATACAATATTTACATCAAACAACTAAAGAAGTTGTCATCTGTGAAATCACAACTAGGAAATTTTAGGAATGAAAAATATCACAACGAGTTTTAATAAGGTTCGCAAATCGTTAGCAAAAATGTCAAATAGCGCTTATTATTTAACCAGATCAACGGTTGATGTTCCTGATGGATTTATAAGAGACGATATAATTTACAAGGAATTGAACTCGAATCCACATCAGTAGTTTTGATCCATCTAATCAAGTATATTCACTATCTTAATACATCTCTATAAGAGGTTTGTAAAAAAGTCCTTCGGCCAGTTCATCAAATAGATAACATGTAACTACTTTTCTCAAAATTTCAAATATTACATGTAAAAGTAAAACAAAAGTCTTAAAACTTATCCCCCCACAAGTATTAATAGTATTATCTTCAATAATTTACTTCGAATTTTCCGCTCAACTTCAGAAAAAACATACAATAGGTTTAAACTGATCTAAATTCATCAAAATACTAACTAATTAAGTATTTAATTAACAAATGACACGTAAGAAATTGATGTAAAGAGTTTTCTTGGGTTCTGGACCCTCGAGATTATAAATTTTACCATTAATAGATTCGCCTCGCTATTATTATCCCGAAGATCGAGTTTACTACCTGTTTTGCTTACCCAACATGCCAATATTCATCTATGAATTGATAGATAGTTTTTTAGAGGTACCATAAGGCTGATTAGTGAGGGTATAATTTAAAAAGAATGAAAAAATATTAGTAATCATAATATGTACCAAAATGTAATATTTTCCATCAGTATTCAATAATTTTCTTTGTGCAAACTTAATCAAACAAATCAATTTCCTATTAATGGTTAGATATGGAAAAACAATCATTCTTATCATGAGTTATGATTGTGAAAAACGATGAAGGTTACATTTGTCCATAATTAGAAACCAAGGAAAATTTAGGTACAATTTGGAACATATTATTATCGTCACAATTAACAAATCATGTTGAAAAATCATACAATTAGTGCTAAACAATCAAACGATAACAATGGTTATCATTTCTTGGAAAGTTGTAGATTACGATGTGAAGTAATAAATGTCGATAATAATCGATCGCTGTAAGTATTTAAGGCGGAAAAAAAGTCTCAAACTAAATCAGAAAACAAATTAAATTGTTCAACTAACTACAATTTACTTTCATTAAACAATCAAAATGAAATCCATCTTCTTCATTGCTTGTGCTTCACTTGTAATTACTTCTGCAATCGGTGTAACAATTAAAGGAGACTCTTGTCCAACTCCTACAGTTCCTAAGAATCAATTACTGGTCCTTCAGCTATGTAAGTAAATATTTGAATGATTATAATTTGGGATTGATTTCTAAACTAAATTAACAATCTTTAGTTCACCAAAATCACTGGTTGGTATGAAATTGGTCGAACCGATAAGACTGTTCCAAACACCATTCAAAACACCATTGAAATCGATCATCTCTACCCAGGAAAAGTTTACATCTTGAACAAGGGTACAGTTAAAGAACCGTAAGTATCTCATTAATCCTAATAAACATGAAAATTAATAATCAGACGTGTAACCAATGCTAGTGAAAGCGCCGTACTTTGGGATAAAAAGGTCAACTTAATCGAAGGTAATTTCTCTGGTGGATCTTACTATCGCGTAGTTGGAGATGATGATCCCGTCTCATTCAACATCAATCAAGGTAATTAGACACTAATTATTTGAACTAATGAAAGTAATCAAGCCATTGATTAAATAGATGGTAAACAAGCCACTTTCTGGATGCCCTACTACTCCGAGGACTGGACCGCTGTCTTGGCTTCTTGCTCATCAAATGGTGATGGTACTCTTGATGGTTAGTTGAACGATTTAATTGTTTTTACTGTGGAGAAATTAACTAATTATTTGTTTTTGTTTTTGTTTCTTCATCAATCGACAGTCAAAGCTTGGTATGTGTCTCGAGCACAATCGAAGAAGATCTCAAGTGAAGTCCAAGAAATCGCCAAATTATTGACTGGTAAAAGTTTCGTAGAAACTTGTCAACAAGCTTTATGTTAATCATTCAATTATTTTAAATCAAAATATTTTGTTTAATTAACGCGATTAATAAACATGAATCGTATTCAGCATTGATAAATAAATGTTTTCTCATTCATTGGAGTGTTTGTAATATTGGAAAATTTGTTTAATATTATCCCAAGCAGATTCATTGTGTTTTCTAGAACTTCCAGTATGAGAGAAAAATAAAGTGAGAATTAACGTAAGTATTAAATACTAGCCATGTAAAAACGGTTCAGTTACTAATTTCATGATAAAAAATACTGATAAATATCAGCTCTAAATATTATTGATGTTCCAAGTAGTTGAACCTCCATTTGATCAGAGATCTCTAAATAGAGTGTTTGATCCAACTTGTTAGTAGTTGATCAAACTTTTGTTAATATTAACATTAGAATATCAATCCGTAAATGTAAAATAAACATTAACTCTTTACATTTAACCATAAATAATTTATCATGAGATTCAGATACAGTTTCGGCAACTTGGAATTATTTCAAAGGACTTTTAAAAACTAGATCAATTTTTGGTGTTAGACTGTAGTTGTAATAATTAGATATCCAGTTACATGGATATTAATTTTTCTGATTTGGCTGTCAAATTAACACACAGAATCAGTTGAATAGTTTATGGCCAACAAGAAACCGATTGTCTAATTCACTAAAAAACTTCTTTCCATTCAATTATAATCACCATCGTACCGAATTCATTCACTTAATGTTTCACTTTTATTATTGATCTATTAATAGTTCTTGATAATAGCTTTGAAGTAGCATCATTGATAAAATATCTCAGCTGGATAACTTGTACTGAAATGGTTGCAATGTAAGTTAATTTGTTTGACGACTGGTTTTTAACCATATTGATATTATTGCAGAAAATTTATTTTTTATTAATATTTCAATTTGCAAATATGTTGATTTTTGCACAGTTAATTTTCATAATTATCAATTGTTGTTGACAGTTAAAGTGCACAGTTACCAAAATTGGTGATCTTTTTCTTGACTTCTCTCCAAGGTGTATTGTCAACAATTAACTCATTGCAAGTTTTTATTGGCTATAATTGAAATAAAAAACAATTATTAGATTATAAAGAAATAAAATTATCATTTAGATCATTTAAGTTATTAAAATTACCTGTTTTTGATCAATTGCACATTTGTCCAACGCGGCTTTCGAGTCCTTGAGACAAGTTGTTGTGGCCAAATCGAAAGTTAATCTCACATATTCTTTCATCAATATATAAGCCTCTCGAACTTTAACTGGTTTAACCAAATATTTAGACGACGAAGCTGAGTTAATTTGATCGATTACGAATTGAATATCATCTAGAACCATTGGATCAGTCACTGAAATCGGCTTGAATTCATCACCGACTTTCGCTTTCTTGCTTTGCGCTGGATGATCAATAACGAAACAATTAACTGAAATTATGAAGATTGTAATTAAAATCAATGTAGTTAGTCGTTGGTTGTACATTTCGATACTTTTCTATTTTCGTTGATTAAACAATTAATGAAGTTAATAATACTTTGAGTAATAATGAAATTAGTTGAATATAATTCTATCCTTTTATACAAAAAATCTGAATAACACCTCAAAATTTATTTGATTTCTGATTTAATAATCATACGATGTATTGGGCTATTTACATCATTGATTTCTCCGAATTATTTTTTTTCAATATATCAATCAAACAATTAGATTATTTATATTTTGTTAACTAAAAATATTGATAATCTTTTCTGTTATTGGATTGTTACATTTTATCACCATCATATAAAAAACCGTAATCACAACAATATGATTGTTAATAATTGACGAAAGCAATGATTGCTCTGTTCAAACGATATGATTTCTTTTATCTCTGCTAATTTTGATACTTATTGTTTGATTGATTACTGATGATTACAATGATTGTTAACCTTAATCTGACTTAATATGAAGTTAATCCAATTTGAAATTTTAGGGTGGCTCGCATTTATTAAGATATTAATTGAGAAAAATTACACAATTAAATGTAATTAAAGGTGAGAATACTGATGCAAAGATGTATTCAAGTATTACAATCAGGATCGGATCTGGACGTTAATTATATTTTTTGCATCTATTGATATTAGTACTAGTAGATGATCTTAAAAATCCAGTTAATTGTAACGATGACTTTTTTTCATTATGCGTGGATTGTTCATTCATGATCTACTTCTAATTTAGGTCAGTTTATCTACCAGAGTTTTGAATTGATACTTTGATGGTAGGAATTTTAAGAAATTTTGAGGCATTTGATTTACGGAGACGTTGAAGCTCGTGATCCATTTGAGGTGAAAATGGCCTTAAAAAAGCTCCAATTGATCTGAGATATCTACGAATTCGATCATTCGTGTCAAAGAATGTATTAATAGTTCTTGTTTGTTGCTGATTGTTAAATTCCTATTTGTGAGTGAGATTAGTGAATAAAGGACAATGGGCAGAAAATTATACTTTTGAGTTAAGAGTTAGGACTTTGGGTATTTTTAAAGCCAAAAATATGAAGTCTAAATATTTTTTTATGATCTGATATGTAGTTTTCGAGAAAATCAAATTCGAAGTTGAAACTTCTGGCAACTTCTTCCTAAAACGATGTGCTTAGATCATGAAATTTTTATTTGAGCGACAACTTTTCTTGACCTTACAGAAAATTAGATTTGTTTTGGTGAAAAAAATATTCAAAGTGGCAAATCCATAGTTCCGTTGTATTTAATTGGCCTGATTAGTTCTAAGTGACGATAAACTTGTTTTTAAGACAATCATAGCATTGGTCAAAATTGTGGATACAGGACTTTTTTGATTGGATTTGATGTACAGTTTTGCTAAATGAGAGAGTGGCTTTTGATCTTCGAGGGCTACGAAACTACAACATCCAGAGATGTAAACAGGTTAAATCAACGACAGGCCGCTGGATCAAAACTTTTACCAGTACTTTTATTTCAAATTAGATTTGAATTAATAGTGAAAAATCAATAAACAACTTTGATAAAATGACTAGATTGAAATAATGGAAATGATTAATCAGATGTTTTGATGCAAATGATATTTATTGAGGCCTCATTCTATTAAAATTACAATGATAAATGTAATCGGCATAATTTTACAATCAACGATCATTTAAGTGTTTATCCTTGAACAATCGAACAAAAAATTAAGTTTATCAGATTTTATTGTTGATATGCATAACCAACTATCCATCATTTATCGGTGAATTGTTCCTTCAATATGCTGAATATACAGGACTGAATTATTGGTAGATAAAAATAACATTTAGTTAAAATAATCAATGTTGTTTAATAATTTATCAATTCTCACCCAATACTTTTTGAAACCACCCGTAACTGTTTTTTGCTTGCATCTAATGGACTTGATTAAAATTGAACGCACAATTAGTCTCTAAACTTGAACAGTTTACTCGAAAATTCAGTTCATTGTGTTTTTTTACCTCTTCAAATGCTTTCGAGTTGATTTCAATGCCAGAACAAGCCTTGGTCACTTCTTCGTTTGTCCTGAACGGTAAAATATTTTCACATTTGACCAAAGCATCGTAAACATTTTCGGGTAAATTATTTTTCTGGTAAAAAGTTTAGACATCGATAAGTTAATTTTGAAAATGAATTGTGATCACTACTTACCATACAATCATCTATATCTTCCATGTATTTCTCATGAGTCCCGTTAGTTACCAATTCCATAAAAGTTTTACAAGTATTATTCAAAAGTGGGGAAACTTCATCACAATTAATGAAAAAAGATGAATCGATGATTAAAATAACGAATAAAATTGATTTAATCATGATCAGTTTGGTTGATAAACTGGTTAAGAAGATTAATTGAAATATGAATTTTATATCAAACTATTGATTCTAGACTTTGTAATAATTGATTTTAACAACTGATTAAATAGAATTTTATTTGAAATTTGATTAATTTGAACAATTCTTTTGAATTGATTATTGTGAGCTCTTATTTGAGTCAGAAGTAATTTTTTATAAACAAAATTGACAATTTATATTGAATTAATTTGATTGATCACATAATTAACATTGAATATTTTTAGTTTCCCATAATTGACATGATATTAAATGAAGACGAAAATTGTGAATATTATTTGCTTCTCTTTTAGGCCTAAGTTTCACATATTAATCAGATCTCATGGTGTATTGGAAACTCTCCTTGTAAAGTTCAATTTTAGCGAGGACGAAGTTAATATGTTGCTTCATAATACAATTGGACCAATGGGTCAGACCCTGGAACCATTTCTACAAAGTTGAATTTAGTCCAATTCATAAAATCGATAAAACGAAAATTTCATAAGACTATTACATTACCAGTGCACATATTACACTTTGATGGAGCCCCTTTCTATCTCAGTGGTTAATTGATAAAATTATCGCCGATTTAAATCGCATGTCTTTAGAAAAGAGGTGTTCTGATCTCAGACTTTCGGTGGGTCCATCGATTTGATCAAGTTTTATCGAACTTCTTGTGGTTTTTTATTGATAGATCGTTTGAAACTCTAAATGAATCGCCTTTTCTACCTGAAAAGCATTCTAATCGCGCAATATATTAATAATTGGTCTATTTCTCTTAGTTTTCATCAAGTCAAAACAAATTATATTCTCTTTTATTAATAATTTTACTTTTCATTTTTTGTGATCGCATTAATGCGTTCGATTAATCAGTGATGTCACGTTCACTGTTTAATTAATTGAGTTAATAAGGTGCGATCTCAATTTTTGATTGAGCACAGGCCAATTCTTCACCATCGGCTGATTCGTAGACGTGGAATCGCATGTCAGTGACCATCTGAGAATTGGATCAAAATTGTAATGTGATTGATTAAAAGTAATTTAGTTGATTTTCAGTTACTTACGGGTGGAAACCAGCCGAAAGTTTCCATCTCGACTTTGAAGTGGTTTGCGACATTGGCCTTCAATGGACATTCGAAGTATTCACAAGCGTCTTGCGAGAGACCAGGATATTCAATATAAGAATATCCCATTTTAACCTGAATGGAAAGAGTCGGTTTCTCAGCGGAAATAGCTAGATTTTCATGAATTGAAATGAATAATTTGTAAATCACTGATCGCAAAAGGATAACGATAATACACTTACTTGGGATGATTTGACCGGTAAAAACAACATCCGTATTGGGCCTCAGAATACAAATATCAGAGTCGCAAGGGTCCATATCGAACGATTCAATTGTACCGGAGGTAGCTAAGATGGCAATTAAATTTAATTGATTGTAGGTGATTAATTGATTGGCCAATTAATATGAATCAGTTTAATACTTACAGTCACATTTTGTATGCACGATATCTCGAGCTGAAGAAACAGCTAAGAAAAGGCAAAGGACAATAATTGATTTGATCATAGTTATTAAAGATTCGATTTGTTTAGTTATGTTATATGTTCTGGTTAGAATTGAATGAAAGTAAATAAAGTTTTTTGTCCCTTTTTATAATGAAACCAACTTATGAACCTTGATATCAATATCTTTCTTAGATTGTTGTCTTTGGATTAGGAAAATTTATTGTTTTGATTGTTCATCAACTAATTTAATTATTTTTTTAATCAGACTATTGTTTTCAAAATTGACAGTAAGATAAACGATTTACTATTATTGAATTTCCAAACTTAATGAAATAGATATCAACTAATTGTCCCCAACTTTATCAAAAAACAATTGAGTTAGTTGAACAATCAACGTCAATGAGTTCCCAGAATAAATAAAACAGAAAAGACTAAATTGATAATATTGTGTCAGAATCATTGATTTGTGACATTATAAGGACAGTGTGCAAAAATGGATCTTTAATTGAGACTGTAGATCAACAATGATAAATTTTTGCAAGTGAAATTCATATTTCCTTGGAAACTTTCTTTACCAGAATTTTATTTATCAATTTAATTAAGTAACTAGATTTTTTGACGTCTTTTCTGTGTTTTTAAAGTCTTACATCCGATATGAAACTTTAAGCGGGAAAAACAAATAATTTGTCAAAAGATATGATAAACAAATGAGAATCAAGATAAAACTTATCTAATCGTCAAACACTATTATTGTAAACAATTAAAAATTGAGAGGAGCCAATAATTATCAATAGATTTCAAGTAATCAGAAAACAATTAAAACTGTTCGCATTTGTTTCTCTTTCAATTTTATTATTAATATCTACTTTAAATGTCAGAATTCATATGCAAAACGAATTTCATAGGAAAGTTGATAACAATTTTAATTTTAGAGATAAAATAATCAAAAGTATCGAATAGATTTTTGTAGTGATATGATCACTAATTGAATATGTCCAAGGTAAACTTAGTGATAATATTAATGATTTGTTGAGAAAAAGGCGTTCTCGCCGTAAATGATATTAACTTGTCAAAAGACGATCAGTTTAAACGCTCATTCAATTAAAAATAGTGAAAGTATTTACTATCTATTCAACTCATTCACAATTTAACAAAAACGCTGTCGAGTTTTATTCACAAAACTTTCATCGTAACAAAGTTGAAAATGTTACTTTTATTTTACTCGTTGTTCATTTTTTCAGTCATTCACTCTGGTAATTCAGGTAAGTTCAAGTTGAAATCAATTAATTATCAGTAATTATTATCAATAGTTATTACTCCATTCAAATAATTTCCTAGCTTCCATATCAACATTAATGGACTTGCCTTTAAGTTTACCAAAGGGGAGTTATAAGATTCACGCAACATTAACAGACAAGGTACCAATGAACAATTGATTAAAGTTTAAATTGAAAATTAATCAACTAATTGATATTACAAGATACCGGAGATATTTATTCGATGCTTGAATTTATATCATCGAGATCAACAATTAATGGCGAGATTGTAGTTGATACTCCTAAAAATAAATTCAGTGTTTACCACTACACTAAGAATGAAAAAGCTTGGGACAGTTATGAGCGTCAAGTGATTATGGGTAAAATAATTGATTGAAATTCATCCACCGAAATTGTGTTTACGCACACGTCGAAAAAGTCGAAAGACTGTTCAACCTGAAATCGAAAAGAAAGATAATCGTTTGATTAATATTCTTTCTCATTTTTAGGTACCGATTGTTTATTGTACAAGTTCAAGCCTTCTGATGAGTTTAAACTTCTTACTGGTGTAACAAAACGATTGACGAGCATGTTGATAGCTATGGGACCTTCGATACTTTATCGTCTTAGGCATAATTCAATATATTGGGTAATATTAAGATTCAATCAGCAAAATTTACAATAAAATTACTGATTTGATCAAAATTTCATTAACTTGTCAGAAAGAGGCTGCGGATGAAAATGTGAGAGGTACAATGATGAAAAGTTTACGAGCAAATATCAACAATAAATTGAATATCACTTGTTATTACAAATGTAAGTTAGTTATCACTTGCTGGTCTTTTATTAATTTTCAACTTCTCCTGGCATTTTCCTTATCAAATCAGCTAACTTGGACCAAGAATCAGGCCTACAAGCACCGAGTCGAATTACGTTCAGTGGAAGTGACCCATCATCTGTATTGTTTTAACGAAAGAAAATTTAATTTTGGACATTTTCTCTCAAGGCATGGACTCGACTAAAGATTTATCCAGAACTGTTAAGGTAAGATAACTCAACAAATGGCTACTTGATAACCAACTGATTAATCCACTTAATTTCACAGCCACTTCCAGGAGTCGGCTGTTCAGCTTTCTATGGAAATAGCGTACCAACTCCAACAATGAACTCCCACCTTGTCCACCTGATACTTTCGGAAACAATTACAAGCTCAACTACCACAAAAACTGTTAGCGAGGTAAGAGATTGTTCAAATTATAATGATAGGCAATTATTTGTTGATCAAATTATAATGTTCTAATCTCTTCACCAGATATATGCCAATGATAGACTCAAATTGGTGCGTATACAGAAACCTAATAGCAAATCGGAAGCTCTTTATGACTACTCACTTGGTCTAGTTTACCAATTTCAAGAGGGCGAGTCCTGTAAAGTTTCACCGGTTAAAAGAGGATCAATAGGTCTTAGTCAAGAGACTGGTCAGTTTCACTTGACAAGATTATTTCTTCTAGATGGAAATTACAAGTATTTGGGTAAAATGTATCTTGTAAGTAGAAAGACGCCTTTGCTAGTTGATTACCTGCAGAATTAGACATGATTAAGCGCTTTTGTTTTCCAGGAAAATCGGCCTGAGTTTGCGGCGAAAGTTTGGGAATCAATTTCTTATAATTCAACTGTTAATTCTGATAAATACGATAAAGTTGTCACTACCCAATACTTCACTGAAACCGTAAGAAAACCAATTTATGGTAAAATGAGTGTTAATGGAAGTGGAGATAAATGTGTTGGCCAATGAGAGGTTAGGGTCCATGAAAGTGTATGAGTAAGGTCTGATTTGTAGCTGAACTTGGCCTAGCTTGAGTTAACCAGGAATGACCGGACTCCATTTGCAAATGACTTAATCGGGTCAAATGAAACCTAATCTATGAAATATCGATATCGATATCGTGGTTAGTCGCGATAATTTAGATTAACTTCCAACCATTAACACTCATCTTGTCAATTAGTTTTTAGAATTAATCTAAATTTTGTTGGATAATTGTTTTAGGTTGACAATTATGGTTTCGATGGGCACCTGATTGTTGCAACAATAATTAACTGTTACAACAAAGATACCTCGGTAATTAATCATAACAACATTAATTTTATAAGTTTAATAAGTTCAGCAATAATTCTATTCGACTAATTGGTTATATGATGATTATTAGAATGGAAAATATAAACTAATTCAAGCTATCAAAAGGGATTACTCCGATTTTCAAGTTGCTGAAACTGAATCTGAATTCCAAGATAAATTTTCTGTGGCTGAATGTAAAGATTTCACCAGTGAAATGACTCTTAGCATTCATCTCGAATGTAAAGGTAATATCGCATTTTTCAGGTTCTTTTCGTGAATTAATTATGCTAACTTGAAACAATCCAATCTAATCATACGAAATTCATAGAACCTGATTGTATAAAACTAGCTGAAGAGCACGTGCTCTTACTTAAAGAGCGCGTCAAAGAAGCAATATTTTGGAATTATGAAATCAGTGCATTGAGACTAAAGGAGATGGACGTTTCTTTCAGTACTTCAAGGATTGATTTAATGATTGATTTTCTTGAGGCACCAAATATATTAGGTAAATATAAAATATGATGATTTGATTCTGTTGAATATTGATCACCAATACGATTGAAATACAAATTACAGGGTGGCGAGAAAGTGTAAAATTGAATCCATGTTACATGTAATGAGGTTATCGAAAATGATAAAATTATCAATATTGTCTCTTTTTAAAGAGTTATAATTTTATCAAATTCTCATTTTCTGTTACATTAACCATTGAGAGTTTTTGACAATCTTCATTTTTAACTTCTCTAAAATCATTGTCATTGCAGATGCATTGTCACCAAAAACGTATCGAGTCAATTATGATACATTGAAAACACTATCTCGAACTAGAGCAGCAAGTGAACTAGAATGTCTAAACCAATTATCAAATGATTTTTCTGATTTCGAGTAAGTTTAATTATGAGAACTTTTAGATAGTCTTATTTCATGACTTTTTTTGTTGCACAAAGTGTTGTACTCTTTTGTCCTGGGGTTAATATTTGTGGTACCATAAAAGGAATCGAAAATGTCGAAGAAGATGCTGAAAAAGGTCATGCCTGTCAAGTGTTCGAAATACCATTGCACAATTTAAATCGAATGATGCGGGAAATTTCAAACAAAGATCTTCAGTCCCATTTACTCAGAGATACAGCTTACAAAACAATCTCGCTGACGAATGGATACCATAGTAAGTTACTATTGGCTTTAGTTTTCGTATAACTTACAATCTACCTTTTTTCAGCGTATTTCAAGTATAAGATGGTCGATGTACTAGATGTTACTCGAGATAAAACTGACCATTCAAACGATATGTTCTATCTTATTCATGCCAACGAGATATTGAAAGCCGATGATCCAAATGTTGTCGTGGTGCCGAATGTGAAGACATTTGCAGACTGTTATCGAGCTTGTAAAAATTCAGATGAATTAAACTGTCGAACTCTGTCTTATTGCTCAGGTGATAAAACAAATGAGTGCCTTGTTACGAACATGGTTCCGAGCGCAGCTCCAATTGATGAATTCGAAAATAATCCCAAATGTGGAATCTTCACTGAAAATCCTGTACTCCATTATACAGTGAATAGAAATCGACGATTTAAATCACAAAGCTCGCTCTCAGAGGAATTGTGGCTTTATCAATGTGCCTCCAAATGTGGTTCAGATAATCGCTGTCACTCTTTCCAAATTTGTGGTTCAACTTGTACTTTAAATGAAGCATATACCGATACTGCCACCGAATATAGTGATACTTGTGACATTTACATTCGTAAGTATAACGATTAAGTGCAAAAGAAAACTGAGTATAACTTGAAAATTTTGCCTTTTTTCTTTAGCTAAAGTTGCAAATGAATATTTTGCCACAGGACATAAACTTGTCACGGAAGTTTTTCACTGAGTATAATATAAATCACGACCAATGTGCTGCATTATGTTTTAGCAGGATTGGTGGTACAGAACCTTGTCAATCGTTCAATTTCTGTCCCAAGGGTCGATCAACAAGTACTTGTTCATTATCTAAGTTTCAGAAGACTCCGAAGACTAAAACTCATGAAGAAAAGGTTTAAATTACGGCCTAATCGATCCATTTAGACACGAACATTCAAGTCCAGTTAATGTGAAGAAAGGAACCAGTGGATCAGCAGCATTCGTAATCATCTTGTTCTTCTTAGCCACCGGTTTTTATTCATATTGTAATTCAATTGCATATTCAGATAAAAAATATTGACCATTCGAAGTGGAAGTTCAAACGATAATTATGCTTGGACACGGCAGGTGGATGAACAACCATTAAACTAAAAAGTGTCAATGGTGAATACTAAGATTGATAATTAAATATTTTTAAATTTGTATTATCTATGTTGCAATATTATATAATCAGTGATTGACTCTCAACCATTGACGTAAAGATGATGATTATGATAAAAGAAGAAGTGAAAAACAAAACACTCAATTGAGATTTACCTGAAGATAAAAAGTAATAGTATTTCATAAATACTGAATAAAATATTATTAGTTAATTAGAAATTGATCATTAAAGATCAACCAACGACTTTGGTAGTCCAGTGAAGGGCAACCAAAGTCAGTTAAAATACAATTCTTTTAATTTAGTTACTTGTATTATTTTAGTTAAAATAAATAACTTGTTTAATTAATAAATTTTTCTGGTTATATATTAATTATTGGTCAGTGAAGACCGATAGTTAAATCATCACCTCTAACCATAAATAGTGTGTACAAATCGCTCGTCAGTGAAGACGAAGATTTGATATTAAAGATTAACAAGCCAGTGAAGGCTAAAGGTTAATTCATCCCCAAATTGTGTTCTTATACAAACAAATTCAACCCTTTTTAATTTACATGTAATTTTACATTACATTTGGTGGCCGCGTGTGTGAGGTGAATTTAGAACTAATTTCCATGCAAATTATTCCTCAACTCAAACTGAACTATAAATGACCTTCAATTGCAAGTTAAATCGTGGTCTCAACCTCACTTAATGAAGAAATAAACTCAACAAATTATCAATCAATTAAAATCAAAATTAATAATCAACAAATCAACAACTATTAATCATACAATTAATAAATCAACAATTAAAAAATCAACAATAAAAAAAAATCAAAAATTAATAATCAACAATTAACAAATCAACGATTAAAACAATAAAAATTAAAGGATTATCTAATCAATGATCAGAAATTAAAATAATCAATTAGCATTATTAATTAATCAAACCAATTTGTATTTAAATCAATAATTACAATCCAATTTATGATTTTCCATTTATCTTTAAATATACGAAAGTAGTCTTTTTTGTATCTTCTCTTTACTATCATTAAGGTCAGTGAAGACCAATCTTTAGCACGATTGTTTTTTTATCTTGTTCATTCTGACAATTGATTTTCAGCGAATCGTTAAACGTGAGGTCAGTGAAGACCTTGCTTCGATTGTTTATTCTTCCTTAGACTATAAAATGAAAAACTTAACTGTCAGTGAAGACGTTATTCTCTCAATACATTCAATTATCACAAATTATCATCATATTATCATACAATTAACATTTAATAATATTTATCAGTATGAATTATTACTCTGATCAATTTGGATTTAATCCAATCGAATTTAACTCAACAATTAACACTATTAATCAGCCATGTCCTGAACAATCATATCACCATTGATTGGCCCAGAGGTGATAATGAAGATTTGATTGATTGGTTAATAAATTGAATTAGCTTCTAGTGCTTTAGGTCTTGGTGCTATTGAGATGTTCAAGATTATTCCTTTTATTTGCAAGGTTCAGTCAGCAAATGGTACAACGTTACCTGTAGTCCTATTCTGTCCGAAAATGCCTAAAACTTATGATGAATTAAGAATAGAATGATCTCGACCTTGCCCAATTGATTATCGCTCATCTCCTATAAATCATAAATAAGAGCCAAAACTAATAACGACTAACTTCTTTTGTCTATCAAATTCAAGAATTATGTATGTGAATGAATAAAAGATGCCAGAAAGCTCATGATAATCTTCATCCTTGAAAGACTTTACCTCAAGCTAAATTCATAATAACTTTACAAAAATCAAACATTAACCGAACTTATTAATACTAGCAAATTATTAGTAGATAAAACCGTCAATTCAAGAGTAAAACAAGAAAACGAAAACGAAAAATAATTTGAATTTAAATCAATTACAATTTAAAATTAATAAAATCAATGAGAACAACGATTCAGTCTCTTCAATTTTTCAAATTGCAAATACAAATCTAATTCACAAAGAAATCAAATTAAATAATAACAAAGTCCAAGCAATGTTCGATACAGGTTCCAGTTTAACTCTAATCAGAAATCTAGTTGATCGACTGAGTTTAAATTTGCAACCGTATTTTGAACCCTTCCTGTTAGCTGTTATTACAGCTCAGTTAAAATACTTGACAAGTCAAAGTTAGAATTAAATTTGTGACGACGAATCAAAGCAATGATATCAACAATCGTCCAAGTTACTGAATATTTGCCATACATCAATTGATGCCTTAATCAGTCAAGATCTAATGACTAAGGCCAATCTTATAATTGATTGCGCATCTAAACAATTTATATCAATATCAAACTAATTAATCTCACGAGTCAAGTGCCAAGATTCAAAACGAGATAAAAAGATTGAATTTATTGAAAACTTTGATCAAACGAATCAAAATCAATGCAAATTTAACGAAGAGAATGAACAAGAAGAAACTTTGTCCGATTTAATTGAATGATTCTCAAAATGAAATACCAATTGCTGAAGAGGTACCAAATTGATAGACAAACTGATCACGCTAATTATCCTAATCTTTACGTGGAATCAAACACATCAAATGTTTATCTTCACATTATTACTTTACTCTTCTTAAATTGTTATCCTAGACTCGAATATTATCAACCCTATCACCACACAAAAAATGAGGTAAATAACTCAAACAGTCATGAACTTAAAGATAATGTTTTCAACTGGTTGAAAAAGGAGCTGATGAAATTACCTAACGATAACCTCCTCATAAACTTCTCAAACATGGATTCTACCTTTACTTGCAGGATGCTCAAATTTAAGACGACGAAATACAATATTATATAACTGAAGATTGACCTCAACCATTGACGTAAGATGATTATGATAAAAGAAGAAGTGAAAACAAACACTCAATTGAGATTTACCTGAAGACAAAAAAGCAATAGTATCATAAATACTGGGAATAAAATATTATTAGTTAATTAGAAATTGATCAATAGATTAACCAATTCACTTTGGTAGTCCAGTGAAGGTCAACCAAAACTGTTAAAGTCATAAATTCTTTAATTTAGTTATCATCTTATTTTAGTTAAAATAAATAAGTTGTTTAATTAATAAATTTTTCCAGATTAATCACCACAACAGTTAAATCATCACTCTAACCATAATAGTGTGTACAAATCGCTCGTCGTGAAGACGAAGATTTGCATATTAAAGATTAAAAAGACCATTGAAGGTAAAAAGGTTAATTTATCCCCAAATTGGTTCTTATACTAAACAAATGTCAATCCTACTAATGAATTTACAAATATTTTACATTATTACCTATTAAAAATTTTCTCGGGGAATAAGAATCTATTACATTAAAGATCAAGCAAAATTTTCAAGCGAAACAAAAGTTGCAGTTAAAACTACGAAGATTCTATGAAATATTCTGGTAGTAAAGTAAAAGAAAAGTAAGAAAATGATTTAAGTTGAAGTTTTTCGTATCATTGCTTATAAAAGTTCATTTCTCATACGATAATAAACAATGTTGACCTTGGCGTTCAAACTAATCGGCCAGGGATCAGGTAAGACTTTTGCAACTTCATTGTTCATTGAATATGTATGTACAAGCATTTGGCTTATTATTAATATCTTCCAAGGGAAATAATTCAAATGCATTGATTATTAATTGGTTAGATGAATGCCAGAAAAGTTATCAATAGCAATGGAGTTTATTCAGCGATTATCAATGAATATTTATGGTAAAAATAATATTTAATTTACTTAATTTTTTCAATTGTAATTTTAAGAGTTACATTAATTATTGATTTAGATCAAGTTGAAACTACCAATTGCCTTTTTGGATGGAGATTCAATTAGCTTCTGGCTGTTCATCGTCTACTTGTCGAGTCCAAGTGAAACTTTGGCCATTACTTGAACTTTGAGTACTTCGATTTTTTATCTTCAAATACGCAATTGGAAGTCCAATGCCGAATAAGAAACCAGTGGCTATGAAGATCAAAATTATTCCAAATGCTGCTGATCCGCTGGTACCTTTTTTTACCATGGAAGTTGATTGTTTTTTCGTATTCGAGCTTTTAACTAGTTCGTAATTGTAACAACTCGTTGCATCTGTGGTTGCAGTCTTTGAATCTTTGACTGAGTATTTCGACAATGAACAAGTACTTGTCGATCGACCTGATGGACAGAAGTTGAACGATTGACAAGAGTCCGAATCATCAGTCCAACTGTAACATAAAGCGGCACATTGATCATAATTTAAATTGAATTCGACGTGAAAAGTTTCCGATACAAGTTTTCTTCCTGTGGCCTGATACATATTCGAAACTTTGGCTAAAGAAATAAGGAAACAATAGTCATATAATAATTGTTCATTTTTTCTAACACTTTCACTAATTAGACTTACGAATGTAAATTTCGCATTCAGAATCATATTCGGTACTCGAATCTGTATAAAATCCACCCATGGTACAAGTTGAGCCACAACTTTGGAATGAGACACAGTTTTCATCTGAACTACATTCTGCTGCACATTGATCGACAAACAATTCTAGTGGGATCGAAGATGGTGATTTGAATTGACGATTTCTGATCACTGAGTAATCGAGTAAATTGTTTTTGGTATAAACTGCGCAGTTTGAGTCACTCTTGGTCAGATCAATTGGAGCTTTTTCGGAGGTCATATTCGTCACTGCACATTCACTTGTCTTCTCTCCAGAACAATAAGAGAAAGTTCGACATTCTAATTCATCTGAGTTTTTACAATTTCGATAACAGTCGGCAAATGTCTTCACATTTGCCACAACAACAACATTTGGATCTTCAGCTTTTAATTTCTCTCCAGAATGAGAAAGGTAAAACAGATCGTTTGAATGGTCAGTTTTGTCTCGAGTTTCATCCAAAATATCAATTACTTTGTAATTGATTGAAGCTGAAGAAAAAGGATAAAATGGTTAGAAATTAAGACAAAAAGTTCGATATAAGACCTACTCCAAGATTTATCAGTCAAAGAGATTTTTTTGTACGCTGTGTCTCGAAGTAAACGGGATTGAAGATCTTTGTTTGAGATTTCCCGGATCATTCGATTTAAATTGTGCAATGGTATTTGGAACACTTGACAGACTTGACCTTTGTCAGCATCTTCTTTGACATTTTCGATTCCTTTCATGGTACCACAAATATTATTCGTTGGACAGAAGAGAACGATACTTTTTGCAAGAAAATAAAAAAATAAGAAAATTAATTCAATCTAATAAAAGTTGTTATAATTATTGTTAAGCTCACTCGAAATCAGAATAATCAGTTGATAATCTGCTTAGACAGTCAATTTCTCCTGCAGTTTTGGCAGTACGTGACAGTGACTTCAAAGTATCATCGCTAACAAAATATGTTCTGGGTGAAAATACATCTGATATGAAAGAGAATGAATTTTTGGTCATTGGAAAACGAGGGTTGAAAAAGGCAGTTGAGTTATAATGTATTCACCTAGTAGATTTGGTGCTTCAAGAAAATCGATTCTGATATCAATCGTCGAAGTACTGAAAGTAACATCCACTTCAAGTAGTCTTAATGGACTAAGGTCATATCCGTAGAGCAGTGAATCTCTGAAGTGGTCTGTCAACGTGTACACATTATCTTCAGCGAGCTTCATACAATTCGGTGCTAAAAGTTTGACAAAATTATGAAAGCGCTTTGATATTTGACTGCGAATTTCAATGAACAAATTTTCTTACTTTGACATCCTAGTTGAAAGGTAAGCGTCTTTTCACCAGAGAAATATTTACATCCAGCTAATGAAAACTTATCATGAAATTCGGATTCAGAATCTGTAACGCGGAAATCCAAGTAATCTCTCTGAATAACTTCAACAAGTTGATACTTTTCTTTCTAATAATAAGCATTTAAAGGATTAATCTTTCACGAATCAATCAAGAACTTTGCATCACATTACCTTGGCATCTAATTTGTAACAGTTAATTATCGTTGCAACAAGCGTGTATCCACTAAAAGCTCTATTATCGGTCTAAATGATTTAGAAAATAATAATTAATAAAAGCTTTTCAAAATACAGCGAAACTTTGAATTGACTAATCAATTCAAAACAAAAAAGAGGAAACACTTTGTAATAATATAAATTTTCTGTAGCATGACCTTTACCCCAAAATCTATCAAATATTGAAAAATTTAGATCCTATTTAACAGTTTTCTGACAAAAGTTTGTTTATTTGAGAGACCTGAATATTTAAATGCTAAGATACTTTGATCAGAATCATTTGTTATAAAACTTTTTCTTAATAATCGGGGATTCAGTTAAACCAATTCTGTCATAAATTCACTTCTTTCTTTTCTTTATTTTCTCTCGATCTCTTTTAAAATTGACCGCTTCACGATAGGGAAATTTAACTATTTCATATTGGCAGAATTTCTCATGAATGGATCCTCAGATCATTATATTCACACCTCATGGGAATTTAGACTTAATTTTTTGATATCAAGTTATTGCATAGAATCCTCGTAGTTTTAGCTCAAGTTGTTACGAAATTTCGCTTATCTTAATCATTAATGCAGAAGATTTAAACTTACAGTTTCAGTGAAATATTGAGTAACCACAACCTTATCGTATTTGTCGTTATTAGTAATAGTATCATACTGGATTGATTCCCATGCTTTCACCACGAATCCAGGTCGATATTCCTGAGAAAAGAAACAAAAAGGAGTTTTGATTATAAACTAATCGTCAAAGATTAACTTGCATGTTTAACTTACAAGGTACATTTCACCTAAATACTTGTAATGTCCTTCCAACATAAACAATGTTATCAAACTAAATTGACCAGTGGATTGATCAATACCAGGTGATGTTTTTTCAGCTAACATGATGTTACAAGATCCGCCATCTTGAAATATATTAACTATTCCAAGTGAATAGTCATAAAGAGCTTCCGTTTCAATGCCAAGAAGTGATGTTTTCAAACGCATCAATTTGAGCTTACCATCAGCATGTATCTATTAATATAAAAGAGAGTTTAACATTATTATCGGATCGGCGATGACTTAATCCGATCTCTTACCTCGCTGATACTTTTAGTAGTTGTTGGACCAGTAATTGTTTCCGAAAGTATGAAATGGACATAATAGAAATCCAACATCGGAAGAGGTAAAGTATCTTCATAATAAGCTGAACAACCGAGTCCTGGAAGTGGCTGTGAAAAAAAGGCGATTGATAAGTTCACTACTGAAGAGCTTTTGATGAATTATCTTACGTTGACAATTTTCGATAAATCTTTAGTCGCGTCCATCTCTTGTAAGTAAATATCCAAAATTAGATTTTCTTTCGTTGAATATGCTTCAGATGGGTTACTCCCACTGAAAGCAATTCGACTCGGTGCTTGTAGACCTGATTCTTTATCCAAGTTAGCTGATTTGATATGGAAAATGTCAGGAAAAATTGAAATTTAATCAAAGATAATAATCAAATATCAAGAAGTGATAATTAACTTACATTTGTAATAATAAGTGATATTCAATTTATAGTTGATATTGGTTTTGAAACTTTTCATCATTGTGCCTCTCACATTTTTATCCGCACTCTTTTCCTGATTTGTTGATTAGATTGAAAATCGAACCAGTTAGATAGTAATTTTTGTGACTAACTTAATATTAAACGTTACCCAAATTAGTGAATTATGTCCGAGACGATAAAGTATCGATGGTCCCATGGCTACTAACAAACTCGTCAGTCGCTTATTGATCCCAGGTAAGAGTTGAGAGCTCGACAATTTGTATAATGTACAATCGATACCTTATCAGAAAAAAGTCAACAGTTACTCGCAATTTAATAAAAAGTGATAATTAATCTAATTAGTTTGGAAACTTTACCCATAATCACTTGACGCTCATAACTGTCCTTCCCGTTTCCGTCCTTCATATTGTAATAAACATTGAATGTATTTTTAGGTGAATCAACTACAATCATTCCGTTAATTGTTGATGTCGATGAAATAAACTCTTGCATAAAGTATCTATCTCCATTGCCCTGTTAATAGTAACAATCAGCTAATTTAGTAATAGTTTCAATTTGCAGATTAAAACATTGATTAATATTTACCAAGTCTTTTAACGTTGCATGAATAATGTAATTACCCCTTGGTAGATTCAACGGTAAGTCCATCAATGAAGTAATTGACGCTGGTAAAATAATTTGATTGAAATATTAATCAACTGCTAACAATTAGCTAAGTTTAATATAAGCTTACCTGAATTACCAGAAATAATCATCAAAAAAAGACATAACAATAAAGGTAACATTTTCAAGCTGATACTTGGTGATGGTGACACTTTTTTATGCAGCAACTTGTTAACGTAGTTGAATTGTAATGAATAGGTAGTAAGTAGATAATTGTTTTAATTGTTTATCAATAAATTACCGGTTAAATTGTGATAAGATTTGTAACAATTTGATATCATTATCATTACCAGGTAAAACAACGCCTTTCGTTTAAGCAACGTCGAAGACCAAAAGGGCAAAGGCCATGGAATTAGTTAGACCTTAATGCCTAATTTTATATAAAGAAAATTGCCCTGTGATCATTTTGAAACCATTTTAGACATTCTTTTTCAAAATTTCATCATTAATAATTAGAAGATTTCAGAGTACAAATTAATTTCGAATGTACAATAATTAGGAAAACGTTGTGCGAATAATTACTTTAATTGTTGAAACTTTCAAACGACAATAATGGATTTGCTGATAATTAAACCGATAATCAAATCATTTGCTTGATAATAATTAGCAAAAGAGGATATCAAAAAGAATAGGGAATCGGCCAATCGCACAAATAAGACAATCAAATTTACTGAGTAAACATGATTTACTGAATACAAAAATTTCTTCAATTTTTACTTTTTGAGTTGTTGAATTTCTGCATAGAGATGCTGTAAGTGTACAGAGACTAATTTTGTTAATTAATGAGACTAATTAATCAGATGAGATCAGTTTTTGTTTTCATTTTTGGAATCAGCATAAAAAGCTGAGTCAGAAAAATAAGCGAAAATTTTTTGGGTGAAGGGCGGATTTAATATGCCCCTTATCAACTATAACTAATCATTACTACTATTTTTTGATTATCTAATCAACGTTACAACTGTAGAGACATCTGATGAATTTAATTCTAATCTATTCTTTTGGAGGCATTTTCAACAATTAGTTGCAAGTAAATCAATTGAATGGTTCGAGCAATACCATTGTTATGATCTGTTTAGGTTCTGATGATTTGGTGATTTTTTCATGAACTCAGCATGTGACCAGTGGAAGCAGAAATAGAAAAAGTTAATGAGAGTAAGGCGAAGAGTTGGCGTAACTGCCGATTTGCCTACCGACGTGATAAAATTAGTATTTATCACGAACAGATTACCGAAGGTAAATCCAGAGCGTTCGTTGTATGAACATATTAAAAGAAACATCTATTTCATATTACATAAGCATGTTGATAACTCATCAAAAGATAAAAGTAATGAACAAATCAATATTGGAACTTATATAAGTATATTAAACTTTAGCCTAGTGACGAAATAAATCAATAAATAGCCACTTCGCGATCATTTTCAAGCTGATGAATGAGATTCAATGGAATTTCTCTTATTGAATTTTATTTCAGTATTAAATCAAATTGAACAAGACAGTAAGTTATCAATTTGGCTTATATTAATACATGTATTTTAACTCGCAAGTAAATGACAATTGATGAGATTTTGAGATTTTATTGCGACGGGAAATCATTTGTGAAGGAAATTGGCCAGAGTAATGCTTATTGTAAGTGTCAATGTGAACATTGAAGTGATGAAATTGGTATTAATCACAAATAAATTTCCAAAGGTAAATCCAACATTTTTCCAAAGGATTCGATTTATGAAGATGTCATGCTAATTGTGTAAATAGAAAAGAGATTATCAGTAATAGAATCAATCTGATCATAAGTGAAATTTACCTCGTGTTGTAATTGTTGTGACTTTGGTGAAAGAGATATTGTATAAGTCTTCTAATCCATAAATCGCAATTTGATTGATCGAAACCAGTCGAGCTGTGAGGTAGGCGATTAATATGAAATCAGCAACCATAAAAAGAATCCAAATGAAATTGAAGTTCTTTAGATGACCAAAAGTATCAACGACATTTACAATTCCAAATACTCCAGCGTGAATATATAATATGGTTATGAAATATCGAAACTTTCGATTGATTGTGAAGCTAATACGGCGTAACTATAACCTAATCGAATCTTTCTCAATTTTTCTAACATGATTGCCGGGGTTTCATGACAGGAGAAGTTTTTAATATTCTTATTTATCGAGTCAAAAATAGCTTCTAAACAAATACAAGAATCAATGACTATGTTTAAAAAGAATGAATTTCCAATATCGAAGCAAACATGAAGAGAAAATTTTACAATCGATGGCAAACTTAAAAGTTTACTATCAAAATGTTTTGGAGAAAATATAGAGAATATGGAAAGAAAGTATCGTTATTAGATAAATGTATTTAATTCGACGTTTTCGCTTTATGATCAGAACAGAATTTGTATCGAGACTAAGATTACTAAGATAGAAAGTAATCACGAAAGCTTGACCAGTCTAAAGAGAACACAACAAATAGACGTGAAATCATTATTAGAAGCATAATTGATCTACGTGCCAACATGAACGAAAATAGTCCATTCGATTCGATGTAAAACTCGTACCAATCAGCTGATAGAAAAGTGATTGGATCGCCAATGATACCGATAGCCACGATTAGGAACCATTTAGGTAAAGATGAGAATATCCATCTCGATGGAAATATAAAACCAGCAAGAATAATTGAATTATTAATTTCACTCGGACCATTAGAACCTTCCATGTCTTTGATTACTCCACGATTAAACTGATTTAATATTACTAAATTGGAACTAATCCTTTCTCTATGATATGTACTACAGTATAAGTAATATCGATTCTCGACTACTGTGCAAGTCCGCAAATGATTGATCTCTTGTTTCTGTTTCTAATGAAAAGATTTCCTGGATTTAATTTAATCGCCAAAGAGAAGTCTCCTGTTGATTATTTTGTTCGAGCAGGTAGTCAGTGAATAGTTTCGACATAATCAATGAATGATTAGTTGATATCAAAATATATTGATTCTCATCAAGCTTTCATTGACTTACACCAATTTAAAAGGATTATTTTTAAAGTTCGTCATTTACACATTAATATAAACGATAAAATGAATGATCAACAAATTGATAACAACAGGAACAGATCGAGAGCTCTAGAAAATTTAGATGTTTGATTTTAAATCAAAGGACAACAGGCGTTTCTGCCTAAAATTTTTTATATTTTTTCTGTTCATTTTCTGGTTGAGCTCATGCATAGATTAAAAAAATTTTTCGTATTTTTTAATTTGGGCTGAAACTTTTCAAAATAATAAAAAATAGGCAATGTTTTCGCAGCTCAATGAAAAACATTGTCCAAAAGTGACCTACTCTTCCGAAAATGGAATCATGACTTATCAAAATTTCAATGTTTAATCTATCGATTGATATATTTTTATAATCCTAAGTAATTTAACTTTCGAGAAATAATGAATCAAAATTTGAGTCCAACCTTTTGTCGACTAGGTTAATAGTTTGAGATAGTGATTAAAAATCGAACAACTAATTAAATCAAGAATTAAAATAAAGTTCCCTACGATAGTGTGGTCCAACCTAATCATATTTTTTATTCTTTTAAATTATACCTCACTAATCAGCCTTATGGTACCTGTAAAAACTATCTATCAATTCATAGATGAATATTGACATGTTGGGTAAGCACAACAGGTAGTAAACTCGATCTTCAGGATAATAAATAGCGAGGCGAATCTATTAATAGTAAAATTTATAATCTCGAGGGTTCAGAACCCAAGAAAACCTTATCAATTTTCTTACGTGTCATTTGTTAATTACTTACTGCATTAGTTACTTGGTCAGTATTTTGATTAATTTAGATCAGTTTAGACTGTTTTCTCCGAAGTTGGGTGGAAAATTCAAGGACATAACGCGGGGATAAGTTTTAACTTTTGTTTTAATTTTAATACAATAATGTATTAATATTTGAAATTTTGAGAAAAGTTACATGTTATCTATTTGATGAACTAGCCGGAGGACTTTTTTACAAACCTCTTATAGAGATATAATTCTAGTTTAAAGATCCAAAGTTTAAATCTCTCAATGAAATAATTTTCTCGTAAGAAATAAATCAAACAAAAAATATAACAGATGAATAAATATTTCAAATTTCAAAGAAAAACTGATAAATTAATCGATTGGTCCATAACAAATCATAATATATTCATATTCTTCAATTATTTCTCGTAATATTTCAATTTCATCTTTTTCGTCCAATTCGATCTCTTTAATTGGAATCAATTTACTTCGATTAACTATCGATATTAAATACCGTAATTGTATCTTTTCGTCTTTTATCGATTCTAAATTCTCTTCGTTTTCTTTGATCTTTTCTTTCAATTTCTCAATTTGTGAGTTAATTTCCATCTCGAAATCTTTTTTCATTCCAAGTCCAAACTCGTTAATTTGTTTGGTGAATTTTCCATCAGCGTTAAAGCTAAAAGGAGTTCGTCTATTAGGTCGAAAATTATCCAACAATTTACCAAGAGTTTCCAAAACATAGCAAAACTCATTTAGAGATTGATCAAACAAAAAACCGCTAAGGTAGTTTTCTTGACCAGTAATCGGTCGCTTAAGTTTCAATGTGCTCATTGATCTTTTCATCATTTCCATTCCACTCTTGATAATAATCATTTGTCCACGATTAGTAACTTTACGATTGAATCCATTGATCATCTCCTCGAAATTTTCTTCAATATAATCTCTAATAAGGTAGCTCTTGCCGAGACGAGCACGAACCATTATTTTTGTAGTTCCGAAATGTTTTAAGTGGCTTTTTGGCTTGTAACGGTAAAGTCGATATTCTAATGCATCTCGATCATAAGCTATTTTGATCTTAGCCAAACATAAACGATCAGCTAAGTCAAGAGATATTGAATGCAGCTCATCAACACTGAAATCTGAAGTAGTCGCAGCTTCAATGACATCGACCATATTAATGAACTTATCACATACTTCCTCGGTTTTCTGTCCTGGAAAGCGTTCCAGGGCAATGTATTAAGATAATGAATATACTTGATTAGATGGATCAAAACTACTGTAAGGTGTTGATGTGGATTCGAGTTCAGCTCCTTGTAAATTATATCGTCTCTTATAAACCATCGGGAACATCAACCGTTGGTCCGGGTAATAGTCTAAGTTAAATAATAAGCGCTATTTGACATTTTGCTGACGATTTGCGAACCTTATTAAAACTCGTTGTGATATTTTCATTCCTAAAATTATACAATCTGATCCTAGTTGTGATTTCATAGATGACAATTTCTTTAGTTGTTTGATGTAAATATTGTATCTTCTAAGAGTCGCAAGTCTACAAATTTCATCTGTTCTATTTACTACTTTGCTTTCAATCCAGTTCTTTTACTAGCTTCCATGTAATCGATAACATCACCGAAAGAATCAGCCCTTTGTCGTTGATTGTTGCAAATATCTCGTGACTTTCGTCGAACTGATCGTTAGTTTTAGAGCAACAAGCAACCCAAACGTTTCCTTAACAATTAATCGAATTCCATTAACAATATCTCGTAGCTTTGCTGTTTGCTTTGGTTTATTATCCATTTCCATGTCAACCGATGATAATTTATCATTCAAGAGATTAAGTTTATCACAAGAGATTTTGATTAACATTAATTGTCCTTCATTCATCTCTTTGCTTTGTTGATAAATTTTAATTCACTTTGGACAAGTTTAAGTAATGATTTCACTTGGATATGAGAATCAAAATTTGACTTGAGATCCAAAGATTTCAATAGATCATCAATAACTGATGAGAAATCGTAAGGTGATTTGTAACCAGAATCCAATTCATCCAATTGGGTTGCACAAAATTTTAGAAATCGCTCAATAAAAGACAGGATTATATTGATAAATTTAGAGTAAGGTATCGCCCAGAAAGACAATGTAAGACTTTCATAATCTTTCGTCATCCGATAGTTTGGACATTGCAGCAACAGCTGATAAAGTTGCGAAGCTTCATCGATATATTTTTGTGGTCCATTCAACACAATCAGCGCCTCATCAACAATTTCAACCTTTCTTTTGGAAACATCAATCTTCCTCTGGGAAACGATTCGATCCTCTGAACTAAGCTCATCCAAAGAGACTTTACTCAATTCACTTTCCGTAAGCAATTTATCACGATAAGATTCAACATCTTTGATAACTTGAAACAACGCAGGAAGATTTGAATAACTAGTCCAAGTAAAAAAAGTCGTAGGCACTTTAAAGGGATTATCCATTGGGCTCTAATCAACTAGACTAATTATTGGTAATTTATACATGACTAATAATCAAAATAATTGAGACTTTATGAATTGAAAATATAAAACTGAATTGGTATAAAACACCACAATTAACTATTGTTTTCTAAGATGACAGTTTCAAGGACACAGTGAATAGACTAGTAAATATTAAGAGATTTAATTCAGTAAATAAAAAATGATGAATATATTTCATCAGATTTTATGGCAATTAAAAACGAACTGCAAATTGCACTGCAATTATTGCAGTTTGCAATCATCAAGTCAGAGCTCCATATTCACCAGAATTACTCCATCTATTGGGTTTCAATTTAGATTCCAATCTTTTTCATAGCTAAATTGCACATTTTTCTTGTTTATTTTGACCAATCACATCTCTTTCCAGGATAGGAAAATCTATCAACTTTTTAATTCATTCTGTTTCGATTTGATTGTGTGTAATTCAGGTAATTCATTTGAATTTACTCATTAACGTTGAGACAGTTTGAAGAGAAAATCTATATACAGTCTTCGTCACATGTTTGAGGACTTTCGACGCTTTTGCGAAAATCAGGCCAAACGACAAAATCGGGAGTTTTCGTTTTTTTAAATCTGAGCCTCGTTCGTTACGTTATTGTGAATTATGAAGTTGAGGATTTTTCTTCCATTTTTTCTTTGTTAAAACTTGTTTTTTAGATCATTTGTAAGAGTTGACCTCAAAGTTTTCATCCTTTTGCTTTTCCATATTCGATTACGCCATTAGCTCTTCAATTTTCCCAGCAAGATACTTTTGTTTATTTTGAGAGATCATCAGAATTGATATACGATCATCAGTTATTGATTATCTATGATCCAAATGAATGATAATTGCTTTAATCCCGTTGTGATTGAAGCTGCGACTGATTCAGATTTCAATGTTGATGAACATTCGATTAATTAATTTGTCAGTTTTTCTTTGCAATTTTAAATATTTATTGATTCATGATAATATTCTCTGTTTAATTTGGTTTTTATGTGAAAATTATTTCACCAAAAAATTTAAACTTTTGGTTTTTCATATATCTCCATAAGAGGTTTGTAAATAAGGTTTTCGGCCAATTCCCCAGCATTCTCCTCAAGAGTCTTCCATGACTTGAATCCAGGTAACTTAAAGAGACTAAGAGCATCGGTGACAATTTTGTTAACGGTATCATTCAATGAACCCATCACTTCGGGACTCCAATCAGGTTCCAATGACTTCTTGACAACATTTACTAAATTTTCTTGAAGAGTAGCGGAATTATTCCAGTTGGTTAGATTGTTCTCAATGTTCTTGACAAAATCAAGTGACTCATAAACAATGTGCAGAAATGGTCCAGGTACTTTGAGATCGAAATAGAAAAAGAAAAAGAAAACAATCAATAGTTTACGAACTGGTTATAAATAAATAAATGTAATTGTACTTACCATGTTTAGCGTTGATCGATGAAACACAGAAAAGAGCAGTCAAGACAAGAAAAGCTTTCATATTGATTGAATTGAGTACTACTGAGTAATTAAGAAAAGTTTCAAAAAATGAATGTTCGAAGGATTTTGTTGTTCGTTTCAACTGTTTACTTTTTGAGCTGTTAAATTTCTGCATAGAGATGCTGTAAGTGTACAGAGACTAATTTTGTTAATTAATGAGACTAATTAATCAGATAAGATCAGTTTTTGTTTTCATTTTTGGAATCAGCATAAAAAGCTGAGTCAGAAAAATAAGCGAAAATTTTTTGGGTGAAGGGCGGATTTAATATGCCCCTTATCAACTATAACTAATCATTACTACTATTTTTTGATTATCTAATCAGCGTAACAACTGTAGAGACATCTGATGAATTTAATTCTAATCTATTCTTTTGGAGGCATTTTCAACAATTAATTGCAAGTAAATCAATTGAATGGTTCGAGCAATACCATTGTTATGATCTGTTTAGGTTCTGATGATTTGGTGATTTTTTCACGAACTCAGCATGTGACCAGTGGAAGCAGAAATAGAAAAAGTTAATGAGAGTAAGGCGAAGAGTTGGCGTAACTGCCGATTTGCCTACCGACGTGATAAAATTAGTATTTATCACGAACAGATTACCGAAGGTAAATCCAGAGCGTTCGTTGTATGAACATATTGAAAGAAACACCTATTTCATATTACATGAGCATGTCGATAACTCATCAAAAGATACAAGTAATGAACAAATCAATATTGGAACTTTTATATTAAACTTTAGCCTAGCGACGAAATAAATCAATAAATAGTCACTTCGCACAATTCATATATTAATATATCGTTGCATAATCATTTTCAAGCTGATGAATGAGATTCAATGCAATTTCTCATATTGAATTTTATTTCAGTATTAAATCAAATTGAACAAGACAGTAAGTTATCAATTTGGTTTATACATGTATTTTAACTCGCAAGTAAATGACAATTGATGAGATTTTGAGATTTTGTGGTGATTGGGAATCATTTCTGAAGGAAATTGGCCAGAGTGATACTTATTGTAAGTGTCAATGTGAACATTGAAGTGATGAAATTGGTATTAATCACAAATAAATTTCCAAAGGTAAATCCAACATTTTTCCAAAGGATTCGATTTATGAAGATGTCATGCTAATTGTGTAAATAGAAAAGAGATTACCAGTAATAGAATCAATCTGATCATAAGTGAAATTTACCTCGTTGTAATGTTGTGACTTTGGTGAGAAAGAGATATTGTATAAGTCTTCTAATCCATAAATCGCAATTTGATTGATCGAAACCAGTCGAGCTGTGAGGTAGGCGATTAATATGAAATCAGTAATCATAAAAAGAATCCAAATGAAATTGAAATTCTTTGGATGACCAAAAGTATCAACGACATTTACAATTCCAAATACTCCAGCGTGAATATATAATATGGTTATGAAATATCGGGCGAACTTTTCGATTGATTGTGAAGCAAATACTGCGTAACTATAACCTAATCGAATCTTTCTCAATTTTTCTAACATGATTGCCGGGGTTTCATGACAGGAGAAGTTTTTAATATTCTTATTTATCGAGTCAAAAATAGCTTCTAAACAAATACAAGAATCAATGACTATGTTTAAAAAGAATGAATTTCCAATATCGAAGCAAACATGAAGAGAAAATTTTACAATCGAAGGCAAACTTAAAAGTTTACTATCAAAATGTTTTGGAGAAAATATAGAGAGAATGTGGAAAGAAAGTATCAATGTTATTAGATAAATGTATTTAATTCGACGTTTTCGCTTTATGATCAGAACAGAATTTGTATCGAGACTAAGATTACTCAGATAGCGAAAGTAATCACGAAAGCTTGACCAGTCTAAAGAGAACAACAAATAGACGTGAAATCATTATTAGAAGCATAATTGATCTACGTGCCAACATGAACGAAAATAGTCCATTCGATTCGATGTAAAACTGTACCAATCAGCTGATAGAAAAGTGATTGGATCAAGCCAATGATACCGATAGCCACGATTAGGAACCATTTAGGTAAAGATGAGAATATCCATCTCGATGGAAATATAAAACCAGCAAGAATAATTGAATTATTAATTTCACTCGGACCATTAGAACCTTCCATGTCTTTGATTACTCCACGATTAAACTGATTTAATATTACTAAATTGGAACTAATCCTTTCTCTATGATATGTACTACAGTATAAGTAATATCGATTCTCGACTACTGTGCAAGTCCGCAAATGATTGATCTCTTGTTTCTGTTTCTAATGAAAAGATTTCCTGGATTTAATTTAATCGCCACAGAGAAGTCTCCTGTTGATTATTTTGTTCGAGCAGGTAGTCAGTGAGTAGTTTCGACATAATCAATGAATGATTAGTTGATATCAAAATATATTGATTCTCATCGTATAGATTCTGATTATTATTTTTTCGCTAATGTTTTTCTGCAATTGGCCCAAGGTATTAATACTAAAAATAGAAAAAATTAATGAGAGCGAGGGTCAACGTAAGTGCCAATGAGAACAACGAGACGATAAAATTAGTATTTATCACGAACAGATTTCCGAAAGTGAATCCAACATTTTTCCAGAGCATTCGTTCCATGAACATATTATTCTGAAGAAAAGAATATTTGAAAAATGGTTGGTATAGTTTAAGAATTATTCTGGGTGAAGCTCAATAGGCAATAATTATGGACAATAAGGGTCAACCGGGCAGTTCAAATAATCAACCAAATTATTTAATTGTTCGAATGTTTGAGTTTCTCAGGCTCTCCGGGCCTTACTTTCTCGATTTTGATTCTTTTAATGAAGACTTAACACAAACTAATTTAAACAAAAATATTTAATTAACTTCGGTAGATAAAGTTTGCAATTGATCATGCAGCTCCATCCAGAGTAATCCTTAAACATACCCTTAAGTTGACTTTTCTTATTTTATTGAAGGAATTATTAATAAACAAACCTGATACTGAAATCGACGACTTGTTGCTCCTAGTGAGATTTCGTATAAATCCTCTAATCCATGATTTGAGAGTTGATTAAGTGAAACAAATCTATTCGTAAAGTAAACAAGGTAAATAACATCAGCTACTGTGTAGATAATCCAAGTAGGATCTACGATTTTCGTATTGCCAAAAGCACGAACATTATTAAGAACACCAAATACCCCCATTTGAATGTATAATAAGGTTATATAATATCGCCCGAACTTTTCGCTTGATTGAGTTGCTCGGATCAGATGACTATAGTTTAATCGAATTTTTTTCATTTGTTGTAGCAGTATTTCTAGGGCCTCATTTCGAGGAAAATCTTTAATCCTAACATTTATCGAGGAAAAAGCCACTTCCAAACATATACAAGAATCAACAATTAAATTGAGTAAGAAAAAGTTACCAATTGTTGCAATGACATTGAAACTATTAACTAGAAAACATTGACCTTTAAAAAAGAGCTTTTTGTGACATAATCGAAAAGGTAGACAAGCGTATGAAAGAAACAGTATGACCAGAACAATTTTCTTAATTCGACGAGCTCGTCTTATCTTTTCAACAGAACATGAGTTGGAATCAATATCATAGACACAAAGTCGTTGAATATAATCACAAAAATACGACCAATTCATAGAACAAGCGATAATCATTCGGAGTCCCAAAATCGTAAGATTGAAAGCAGCGCAAACTATTCGAAAAATTGAAAGTTTATCCTCTTTCATTGCGAAACTGTCATTATAAATATCCAATGACACTGAGTTTATAAACACTAGACCGGAAAAAATTCCCGTTGTGGATCTCACAAACCATTTAGGTGAATCTGAACTAATAATTATCTGAGGATGGAAAATAACATCTTTTACAACAATTGAATTGTAGTTTATTTGATCATTAATCATTTTCAACAAAGTTAAAACGGTAAAGAGACTTGAAAAATGAGTAAGGTAAACTCGGCACTTAAGAAACATCTATTTCATATTACATGAGCATGTCGATAGCTCATCAATAGATAAGAGTAATGAACAAATCAATATTGGAACTTTTATATTAAACTTTAGCCTAGCGACGAAATAAATCAATAAATAGTCACTTCGCACAATTCATATATTAATATATCGTTGCATAATCGTTTTCAAGCTGATGAATGAGATTCAATGCAATTTCTCATATTGAATTTTATTTCAGTGTTAAATCAAATTGAACAAGACGTAAGTTATCAATTTGGTTTATACATGTATTTTAACTCGCAAGTAAATGACAATTGATGAGATTTTGAGATTTTATTGTGACGGTAAATCATTTTTGAAAGAAATTGGCCATAGTGATGTTACGTAATGTCTCAGTTCGTTCCAAAGTGAACATTGAAGTGATGAAATTGATGTTGATTACAAATAAAGTTCCAAAGGCAAATCCAACATTTTTAATTTTCCAACATTCTGGATGAGTTTCCAATTTGTTACTCACTAATTCAATTCGAACATCAACTTCAACTATCCACTACCAATGAATTCAGTACTTCGATTTATTATTATTTCAATTTTATTGAGCAAATTTTCTAATCAGTTATTCAAAGCTTTTTGGTTCTCTATTGTTACAATTTAAGATAATTCTAATGATGCCTAATCACTACAGATAGAGATACCCCAAATGCATTGATTTGGAAGACAACTGTCTGTAGGTGTATTCCTGGCTAAATGCCGAAGAGATGGAAATAACAAAGGTAAAGCTTAAAGAGAAACTCAATTTAATTCCTCACTTTATCTCTGAATAGATATTGTTTCTGCTATCTCTTGGTGGAAGTTTTTTTAGCAATCTCCTTCTAGTGATAACTCATCTTTCAAAAGTAAAAATACCGTTAAATTGAAACCAAATTAACTAATTGTTGTAATTAATAGAGTAATGGAGATAGATGCTTCATGCAAGAGTTTATTTCATCAACATCAACAATTAACGGTATGATTTTGTAAGGTCTAATTAATTCACGGGGATGAGGTACAGGCACCCTTACAAAAATGAACCGATTATTATCGTACTGCAAAGCCTAACAATCAGTGAGAGGGTTCAAAGTAATTTACCCTGATAGCCCTTTTGCTGAATAGCTTGACAATCAGTAAACAATAAATTAATTAAGGAAATTGTTTAATTGAAATAGTATCACTTTGTTGAGAATTGTAACATAGGAAACGGAAATTTGAGAAAGAGAGAGGATAAGCTTTAACTTGAGGTTAAAGGTGAAGTTGAGAGTAGAGAAAAGGTAAGAGATTAACTGTAGGTAAAGGTGTACAACTGATTGATTTGGAAAAGGAAATGGTTAAGGTATTTATCCAGGTAGGGAAAACATGTGATTGGTTACAAAGATTTAGAGCGGGATAAACAAATGTAATAATTAGTTAATTGTTGATGGAGAGAGAAAATAATTAAGAGGGAAAAGAGACAATCGAAGCGTTTCCCTTACAATTTTAGTTGACGCGCCTAAGAATAGATTCAATAATTATTACAATATAAAAGACCAAAACGGAATGGACAGTTACGAACGTAAAGTGATTATGGGTAAAGTTTTCAGACTAACTTATCGAAATTAAGATAAATTAACAATTTTCTAGACTCATTATGTTCATCATGATATTGAATTGGAATTTATTGTTGACTTGTCTTTCTTAAAGGTATCGATTGCTTATTATACGAATATCAGCATCATTCGAGTTCTGAACTTTTACCTGGGATTTATACGCCATTGACGAGTATTTTGATAGCTATGGGACCTTCGATACTTGATTGTCTTGGACATGATTCGCTATTTTGGGTAATACTAAGATTCAATCACGAAAAATAAACAAACGAATCAACTGACTCAATTTATAATCTCATTACTAATCAGGAAAAGAGTGATACTGGAAATGTCAGAGGTACAATAATGAAAAGTTTCAAAACCAATATCAACCGTAAATTAAATGTCACTTATTATTACAAATGTGAGTTACCACCTCTTGGAACTGTGCAATGCATTTTTATGCATTCGTTCATTTATTGATAATGAATGAAAGAAAGGATAGGAAGTAATTGATTATCACAAACATCCTTGGTTACCAGTATTTTATTATTAATAAATTGTTGATCATTGCACTCAATATGAACCACGTACAGCTAATGGAGAAGTTGTTGCAACTTCTGCATCAATATTTAGATCGAAGTATGTTTTGTTAGACATTTCTGGTTGATAATTTGGTGTATTAATTGTTGGTTTAGATGTTGAAGCTGATTCTTTATCAGCGAGATAATTAAATTGTGAATAGAAAAAGTCAACAATTGTTTTCAATCTTTTCAACGATTTATCAATCTCATCTTTTCGTGGATCATTAATATTATTATTATTGTAAGGTTGCCCATTGTTGTAATTAGTGGTTTTAATTGTGTAAAGATGGTTAATAAGTGAATGTAGTTCATCTTTTGCCAATGAGATCGATACTTGTTGCAATCGATTACAATTCACATTTGATTCCTTGTCCTCAATATCAGAAAGGTAATTTTCAATCAATGTGATGGTTTGGTTGTGTAATTTGTCAAATGTCTGAGTTTTTAATTGCTCCAATATTCCGTCAACAGTTAACTCGATATTGGTCATTCCATAAGAACCAAAATCAATTGGGTAAAATTCATCGACCATAATAAATTGTTCAACAAAAAACTTGACCTTTTCAGTTCCATCATGGTCAAAATAATCGGCTTTTTCCAGAGCGGTTAGTTGATTACTGAGTAATTGTAAGGTTTTCTCGGCTAAATCAAATATATCTCGTTTAGATTTATCCAAGTCTGTTAATGAATTTTTGATTTTCTTAATCATTTGTTGATTGTTATCCATTCGAGAATGAAGAAAAGAGATGATCAATGGTGGACTGTATTGATCGACTATTTGTCTTAGAAACTTGGCTTCTTCTAGTGGAGCTGTTGATGAGCTTTCCAGTCCTGGAAATATCAAATTGTAATCAAGTAATTTAGAATAAATCATAATTTAAAGAAAATTAAACTGAAATTACGACTTACCCATGGAAAGTAGCACAATTATCAATATTTTCATTCTTGCTGAGTTTCCAATTTGTTACTAACTAATTCAATTCGAACATCAACTTCAACTATCTACTTATACTAATGAATTTAGTTGCTAAGTTTATAATTCCAGTTTCATCGATCAAATTTTCTAATCAGTTATTCAATTAAAGCTTTTGGGTTCTCTATTGTTATAATTTTGATAATTCTAATGATAGCTAATCACTACAGATAGAGACACCCCAAATGCATTGATTTGGAAGACAATAGCCTGTGTAGGGTGTATTTCTTGATAACTGACGAAGAGCTGAAAACTCAAAGGTAAAGTTAAACGAGAAACTTGGTGGAAGTTTTTTGAGTAAGCTCATTTTAGTGACTATTCATATTTTAAGAGCAAAAATACCGTTATTCTATTAGATGAGAGTTTTCAACATTCTGAATTTAAAGAGTTTAATTCAAGAAAAACAATAAATTTCAATCCACGTGTGATTTTTTCCTGTTCATCCTCATTTTCATGGAACTTACAGAAAGAAGAACAAAAAATCTGCAAACTTTTTTCGCAAATTCTAATGAGCACATCTTACTACTAGCTGGAATCAATCTTAACAATAATACTTGATGTTTATCATATTTTATTAAGTTATCATTATGAAAGGTTGTATTCGATTAAATTTATTCTAAATTAACTTCGAAAATATAAAAGGAGTACATTATCCACATCCATTTTATATTAGTAGTTACTAACAATAAGATGCAAAAGTTTTTTTGATTTAGAAGATAATATATTTTCTCAACCCTAAAGATGGATTAATGATAATTCAATACAATCTAATCTATTAGCGTTACAATTGATGATAATCCCATCGAGTGATTTAACACCAAACAATAAAATGTGTGTAGGTTTAGTGTTTACATCCTTCTCATTTTGTTATTAATAAATTGATGATAAGCTGATCTATTATCAACTAGTTTCTGCTTGACACTTTTATGTTATAAGTCATTGAAATAAACAGAATGATAACAAATCATGATTACAGGTAAATCAACATTTTCTGGTTATGAGTTAATAATCAACTTGTTGTGAAATCAATCTTGATGATAAGAATCATCAATAGACAACAAATGCAATTGATTCCTGCCTTTTTTGAGTGATGTTAATTAGCTTCTGTTGATTAACCAATCTAAAGATTGACACTTGGGCCAGAAGACAAATTACTTTAAAATTAATATAAATAATTTAATCCATTTAAAATCTAATTGATGTTTCGATATAATTAGGAAATGGTAAGAAAATCTTGATGCTATTAACTTTTCAATGAAATAAACTTGTCAACATGAGAGTCGATTAATAACTAATTAAAGTTCATTGGCTTGATAATTAATGAAGAAAAGTTTTAATGTTAATGATTAAACCCTCAGAATGTTCATGCTAGGTGACGATCTTAATTTTGTCAATAGAATTTTCTTTCAATTTAAATGAAAGTCACGAAATGATTGAAATTGATTAATTTATGAGTAACCAAACAAGACCTTCAATTTAATGAATGTTATCATGATTAAAGTTTGATCGTCTTCATGAGTACCAACAATATAATGATTATTAGTTCAATTTGTTCTGGTTCATGTTCACCAATTATTTCGGGTTCACCTTTCATGATGTTTCTATAATCATAAAGTCCTTGATAATTTAAGTTATCAAACCTTTGTAAACGTCGTGATTAAGGTAAAGTCACTTTGAATTATATTTCGATCATACTTTTTATCTTCACAATTTGTCAGTAAAATTGAGACGAAGATTTTGTTATTTATAAAAATCATGATACAAGATAAACTCGCCAATTCATGTTACCTGAAAATTGTGTTGCAATTGAGAATTTCATCTTGAAATTTGATAGAAAATGTCTACATGAAGATGGTGATCAGTTGATTGTTGTAAATTCATTTTATTCCGGCGATTATGATGGTGTTGGCGATGATGATGAGGGCGATGGTAAAAAATTATATTTGATTAGCCGATTGATCATCTTAATCTCTCTATCTCATTCTATTTTGATGTAGATTCAACAAACGATGATATTTAAATCATTGTTGCTATTTTGTTGAAAGCTAATCTATCATTTTCCATTCATCATCTATTTGATCTTCATCATTTTTATCAGAACTTGAATATAAATAGTTTCATTGTTTGATGAGCACTAATTAACTGATTGACCAACATTTGTTTACTTTTACCTATTTTAGCCACAAGTAAGTGATCAATCGTATCGATGAGGTTAACGCTAATTTCTGTAAATTTTAAGGTTAATAATGATAATCAAAGGTATAATCAGCTTGTTAGCACGATTTAGTGATGAAAATGCTAAGATAAACTTGAATATCCTGAAGGTATGTTGATCATAATAATTCATTTACTCACTTTGGTTGATTGTTTTTTCGTGGATTAGATCAATCTCTTTTCGCAAGTTTTATACTGTCGATAATTAAAAACAAAAAAAAAGTCCATGAAGTTGTTCATTAATTAAGCAATTCAATTAACTCAATCAATTAGAAAAAGGGAAACGATTAACTTTTCAGAGTTTAATAACTTAATTGTTGTTGTAAAACAAAGATAATGAATACTAATTATCTCATTAAATCTTTTAATCTTATCGCATTGATACAGTTTTAATCTAAATCTGTGAATAACAAGGATAAGATTTTCAAGTTTTCTTTATTTCCTGAGGTTGATTAATGCATTGAAAGTTGGTCGATTGATTGAAAGATACTTTTCAGTTCTGCAATTAAATTGTAATTAAATTTCTGCGAAATTGAAATAAGAAATTGAGATTTGCCAATGTTTTAGCTTAGTTTCAGTTTAAGAACTGTTATATGACCTCTGGGAATCAGATAATTAATTTAAATTAATCAGCAAACTATTTATTGATTATCAAATAGCTCATGGCTCTCAAATCAATCCGAAATAATTGTTGCTTCAAGTAACTAACCTTTCGCTTCACCAGGCCGATAATTACAAAGGTTTTGAATCAAATCTGATTCATTTCGAGAAGTTCATTAAATTTGATTGATAATCTGAAAATTGATAATCATTGTGAGCATTTTCTCATATTTCAACATTTAATTAAATTAATTTGTAGCTACAAAACAAGACATGTTATTAATTTTATTTAGACGATAGAGTTTATCTCATTCTACTAATAAATATTATGAATATGCAAAAAAATTGAATGAATATTTTAGATTAATCATGATTAAAATGAAAAGAACTGTTTGTTTGATGAAATTCATTATTATTATAATTCTATCATTTCATGAATTGAATTTATTTCTTTTTACCTTTTAATCACAAATCAAAGTTACCTCAATGTTATTTCATCTTCATCTTTGATCCTCATCACAAGAAATAAAGTTAAATAGAAAACCTGATCTACCCCGCAAAGCCAACAGTCAACGTCTCTCAGGTCACTTCATCCTTGCGAAAGGATGGTCAATATCTAGGACAATCAAGGAAGATTCATGATGATTAACAAAATGGAAGAACAAGAGACTCAAAAATCATCTTCTTACCTTCTCACTTCTTGTTCCTTTTTCTTGCCAACAAACGAAAACTCAGGTAACTACAATTCTAGAAAGAGGATGATAACAAGCAGATAAAAGAAAGAGAGCAGTAGAAAGAGAGAGAGAGAATGAGGGAGAAAATGAAGATAATAGGGAGAAGTAAATAAGAGAAAAGGCAAAAAACTTACCTTTTAGGGCGTCTTGAAGAAGAGCCACTTGAGGAGAAGAAGAAGAAAATTCAGTGTTTTTACCTTCTCTCTATCAACATGATGTTCTATCTGTTGCTCATGAATTTTTCTTCCAACTCATTCACATGGAATACAAACAATAACATGATAGTTTTTCAACTGTTTAATTAAACGATTGATTAATTGGTCAATTGGGTAATTATTGTTCCTCCTCTTGTGTGACTTTTGTTTACCTGTTAAAGGTGATTCTTCATTGTTTGTGCTCTTTGTGTATCAACAACATGTTGCAACTTTTTTCGCCTCATTTTTTATCCAATAAAGTCAACAGAATGTGATTCAAGCAGAAACTGATCATCAGATTAATGGATTAATGGTCTTGTAGGATCGTAGTGATTAGTGGAATCAATTGGATTATTATTATTATGCTTTTCAATTACATGTTTCATTGGTTGTAAACATTCAAACATTGGTTCATCGGTTCATTTTTTGTTCATAGAGGTGATAATGTTCCCAGTTGACTAACAATTAAAATAATTAGTGAACCATTTGTTGATTGTTCAAATTAATGTTATGACTTGATGTTAATCTAATATCAAATATCATGTTGGTCATTTCAATCAAATGGTTAAACCAATTCCTTGTGCTTTTCTTAATTCTAATCAAATTAACTCATGGATTCCTTGATTTCTACATCAATCGTGATGAAGTCTCTCGTTTAATCGGTATGAATTCAGTTCTTTCATGAAATACTCTATTTTCTCATACCTCTGAATTATTCTCACCTTTTGATTTACTTTTAAACTTTGATTTTATCACTGATCCGATGGTGAGATTTACATCAGGAAAAACCGGATCTCTAATAATCTCTCAATTTAACCATTTCTTTATCTTCAACACTAATCCTCTTGATCGCAGGTCTTCAATCTGATATTTATTATGTTAAAAACGGAACCGTTAATGAATATGCTCTTGGCTTTGAGATGCCGGTCGATGCTAAGATTTGTGATCTTAATTTCACTTGGGTTAATTTAATTGGTCAAAAGGTAACAGAAAATTTAGATAATAAATACAATATCTTAATCATAATCTTATTTTATCTCATTTTCAGATGCCTTATTCAATTAATCTTCACATTGACAATGTTCATGCTCTTGGAACTACTCATATGAACATCTCAAGACAAGGTTTTGTTCCCAATGAAGAACAAGGTAATATTGATATTCTTATATATTAATAAATATATTTCTTTGGGTTTCGATTATTTTCAGATTAGTATTAGCATCTTGATTAACTTGTTACCGCTCAAGTTAATTAAAGTGCTATCAAATTATAATGAAACAATAAAAGGTATAAACTGTAATACACTTAGATGTTAGCTTGATTGATTAGTTTAATTGTTATTGCCAATGGTGATCTTGAGATAACTCATAATATTGACAGATAATTATTGATATGTTACCACAATTTCAGGTTTATTTACAGATTAATGAAATCGAGATAATCATAATTAGTAATTAACTGTAATTAATTCTCGAAGATAATGAATAATTAATATAAGTGCCATTAGCTTTGGATTTCTGATAAACTACCGAAACCAAAAGTTATCACTAGTCATCTAATGATTTATTGACTCTAATGATTAACTTAACAATTGAAAAAGTACCAGAATTTATCATCGATATGATTCTTGATTGTTCCCTATCAGCATTTCTTAATTTCGGCCATTTATCGAAACACAACTAACTGATTTTCTATTCTATTCTCTAGTTTTAAGCATCGGTTTACCATGTATCGGCAAGGAAGACGTCGAAGTCCATGTTTCCATCAATGTGAACATTTCGGTAGTTGAATCAAATGAAAAGATATTTTTATCTATTAAACGGAATCGTATTTGTGCAAAGGGATTAGCTCATACGATTTCAGAGAGTTCGTTTGAAAAAGTGACCTCGCCCTCTCTCATTCAACCTTCCATTGATTCATTCACCTTGATTCTTTGCTTTGTCTTTCTGTTTGTCTTCCTATTTGTCTTCCTGTTTGCCATTTGCTTATGTATTTGCAATCGACTGTGCCAATGAATTTCTGAGTCAAATTAACTTAGTTACTATTGTTTTATATTCTTATTAATTATAAGTCCACCATGAAATCAATTTGTACAGTTACTGAATACCATGATTCCAAGAGGTGATCATGTTAATCAAATGTTATCCAAAGAGATACAAGTTTCTATCTAAAATTTAATAACGATTTTTGTAAAATAACTGCAACAATTAAACTGATTGCGAATCTATTTGTCTGATATTTGAATTATTGATGAAACATGAGAATCCAAACTAACCTGAAATTAATTAACGAATGTAATAACTAAGAAAACGATTAGTCAGATCATTAAAGTATCAGTGATGTTTAATGACAAAAAAATCAAATAAAATTTAATTACGATCATCACTATTATTATTATTACCATCAAGATGATTATTATTAAATGATGAACATCCTGAGTGTGGGTAGACTAAAGTTAATTAAATGTCCAAACAAGTTTCGACAATTACAGTTATATCAGATTGTTGAATAAAAAGTTTCTAAAGAGACTTTAAAGTTTATAATTAATTAAGTTAATATTTGTTCAATGAAAAGCAGAACTAAATTTATCGTCATCAAAACCAACGAAACCTTTTGATTATCGTTACGATTACAATCAAGTCCAACAATAGAGCAAATTAATCTCATGATAATTATCATTAATTTAATTGAGAAAAGAAATCAATCTTTAATTGTATTCAATATATTACCTTAAAGTAATGAAACGGTCAAAGTCACGATTAACCAGCAATTAAGCAGCAATTGTGTTTACTATTAATTTGCTGATTTCTTGATTGTCTATTATAATATCTGCTCTTTTGCAAGGTTTGGCCTCTTCAATTAAACTTTAATTGCTATTCATTTAATTTAATTAATTGTAATCACTTTTTACACCTTCAGAATTAAATTAAACTATTAAAATCCTGCAAATAAATAAATTTGATTAAACTTTATTTTGTTTATGTTTATTGAATCAAAATGTTTTCTAAATTGAAACAATTTAAATTATCCTAGTAAGTGAATTAATTGTTACTCTATAGCAATTTAATTAACCATCATCATCCATACAATGAAACAAAGCTAATTAATTCAAAAGAAACTAAATTAAATCAAATTGAAATTTTGTAAAGGAAACTTGTTTACCTGTATTATAATAATTATTAATAATATTTAATTAATTTTCATCAAAAATTATCATATTGTTGTTTAAAAACAAAACGAGTCAATTAAATTGTAGTCAAAATGACCCGAATGACCTGAATGAATGACCACTATTACAGTTGAGTGTTTTTGGCCAAATCGTTTCATTCAAATCTTTTATTTGTTATAAACTGAAGGTGATTCCTGATGCCTGGAGAATTCATGATTATCATAGATCGTAAATCATGCAATGATAAATTGTTAATTAGCCAGCAATCAGGAAGATGTTTATCCTTTAATTTCATTGATGAATTTTATTCAGCATTTACAGTGAACAAACAATTTTATTTGAAAGTTTATCTTGAACCATTCAGTTGATGTTCTTGTGCCTTCGTTGGTGGATGTTGATTTTGCTCTTGATAACAATTCAAATTGCGATAATCATTGGAACCTGTTTATTAGTAGCAAATTTAAGTTATCGATTGATTGATGATATAATAAACATCACAACTTATCTCATGATATGAAGGCCACGAGACAGAGACGATGATGTTATCTTTTGTAGCAATTGGATATGAACGCCTTAATTATAAAACGATAATTATTGTTACAATTAAATCTAATTGTTCCTCTAAACTAAACACCTCAATCGCCATTACTGAATTTCCAACTTTACTCAATAATTAGAGTTAAAACTATAATTAAATAAGAGCAATTAATTGCTAATAATACTTGAATTTTTTAATTATTTCCAAATTTTGGCAGCTATCAACTCTTCGTACACTTAATTACAGTTAATTATTCTGCTCTTGTTTTTAATTCTTTCAATAAATAGTGATCAGTATTGGTAATAATCTCATGATAGTCATGAAAAAACAATCAACAGATTGTTTTGATTCATATGTGATTTCTTTTCAATCTTAACATTAATAAAATGAACAATTAACATCCGACTTCATTATCCATGAACGGGTATGAAGGGTTACAAATCCATTCAATTTTGAATCTTCTATCCAATGGTTGGTGATCATTAATTAAAAAAGTGTCGATCCAACTTGTTGTTTCAAATTTTTCATTAAAAATAAGAAAAAATTGTCAATTCAATGAGTTTATAAACTGAATTTCTATCTGATGAGCATGATAAAGACTTCACAGGTTTCGTTTGAATGAACATTAAAAGTAATTGTGACCATAATCATCTCAACCAAAGACTATTCATCTGCAACCATTGAAATGATTACGTGATTTCAAGTATCACTTTTTTTCTGGCAAAGGTAAACCGAAAAAAGAAAACTTTGATTCATGATAATTGCACAATATTTTCAATTTGATAAGATAAATTGTTTACAATTGATTCACTTTTTGAATGAGTGTTGACACAATGGATACATAGAAAAATAAGATTTAACTTTCAAGCGATTTAATATCAGGATCTCTTTTAATCTTATTTCCGGTTACCGAAAATCCATCAATACACTTAACCTTTGATCGTCCGAATCATTAACTCAAATATACTAATAAATATCAAACGATCAATAGTTTCATGGGCATTTTCAGGGGGAATGAGTAATAAAACTATTTTATCAGCTACTGAACCGAGAACTTCCATCTTCCTATTAAATAACTCACCAAAGATTGAGAATCTCCTTTTTCTAATTATATAAAAGCGCAAGTTAATCAAGTTCATGATTCGACTTGGAATCCAATCGAGATTGTCAAGGGTTAAGGTCATCTTTCTGACCTCAGTGGATCCAAAGGCGATCTCTTCAAGTTATTATTATAACCAAAACGATATTAAAGATACAACAATGGGAAGGAAAAATTAGAATAAAACAATAAAGAGATCAATCATTCTATTAATCAAGTTTAGCTTCCTAATCAGTAACTAACATTGGGCTAATCTTAATTAGGTCAATTAGTGTATTATTTAATCAGCTAATCATTAGATTAAGTTCTGTCCACAACCAATCAATCAAATTTTGTTTCTACTTTTCTATTTCTCATTTTAATGGCGTAAACAAATTAGGGTTGATATTGGATGAAATTAATACAATTGAAGGATTGGTCAGTCTTGTTGATTAAATTGATTAAAAAATAAAGGAAGATAATCAAAGAAGGAAATTGACTTTATACTCATTCACAATTAACTAACAGTTTTTTCATCAATGAAAGTTGATCTTTTCTCTATCCATCAATTTAATCTGAACTTTAAATGAATTTGCACAAAAATGACTAAATGTTTGTTAGTAATTAGATCATGAATTTGATTATGAGTTTATCAAATAATCATTTTCATTGTTGTTGATTAGTGCTGAACAAATTACATGAATAACTGTAATCAAATATCTGATTGTGTCAGTCATTGTTTTTCAAGTTACTTGACCGAAATGGTCAAGCAAATTTAATTGCTACAAATTTTAATCTAATACTTTCTATCCGTAATCCGTAATACAATTAATAACATAATGAAACATTAATTTGATTGTAAACGAGTTAATTATATCAAATGGATTCTCATGAAATTAACCTGCAAGGTTCAACCATCATAGGAAATAAGTTTGAGTCCAATGAAAACAAAAACAAAAAAGTTTATTGAGATTAAATTAATCTGGTCAGGTGAATATGATTGAACAATTAAGCCAAAAATTGATAATATAAGTGAATGTAAATAACGAAGGATATTATTAAATAAAATTAAAGGATAACAGTTTAAGTTAATTGGATAGTTTGATCACAATTAAGGATATTAAGGATATCCTTGTGATGATCTTAATTTATTATTCTGAATTATGGTTCTCAGCTGATTCTTTAGGGTGAATCTTGTATTATAGTCGTTAATCAGCTCTCTAACATCTCTCTTATTCAATCCATCTTCATCTTCTGATTGTGGGTCACAATGAATTCCATCATCATCGTCTTCATCAAGATCTTCCTCTTCTGAGCTTGTCAAGTCTTCCATCGGAGTCCAACATTGTTGACGATTCGATGATAATGGTGGACACTTATTTACATTGTTATCGTCGCTATTGAACAGATCATCAACTATGATTATTGGCTCTTCGTTGAAGGGTAAACGACGAGGTGGTGGAAGATAAGGTTTAAGAACAACCTTAATCTCTTCTTCATCATCTTCATCTGAATAATTGGCGCTGTCACTGATCGATGAGTGATTAAGGTGTTTCAAAGAGTCCAATCGAGTGATACTTTCCTCTTTTCTATTTGAAGAGAGATTTGAACAATCACCAGAGATGAATGGAAGAGTAGGAGGAGGAGGAGGTGGAACTGAGGGAGATGATGACAACGAAATTGGTGTGGTTTCTCTTGGATAGTTTCCTAAGATCCATTGGGATCGATGATTTGCTGATGATTGTCTTTGATTATGGTTGGATGATCGTTGATAATCTGGTGAGGAAGGAGATGAACAATTAAGTAATCGGTCTGGACCAATTAATCCGTCAAGATGATAAGAATGGTGATTGGACTGAATATTGTGGTTGATTGGACCATTTAGATTCTGGTGAGCACGAGTTTTATTTGACATCATATTTGATATTCCAAGTTTAGGTGACATTTGACCTTCTTGATTGTATTTGTTTCTGTCAAACTCATAATTGTTAATCTTTGATGGATAAAGATCAAGTGCTTTCTTATTACTGATCCCGTTCGGTCCATTGTAGCCTCTCGAGTCTTGGTTTAGTCCAGCATTTGGAGTTGTCCGTTTTAAGATGAAATTGTCATCAAACACCGGCGGTAATTGGGTTGGCTTAGTATTTTTAATTAGCTGTTCGTTTGAACCAGAAATTAATCGATTATTTTTATCGTTCATTTTATCTCTTTTGAACATTTTGCTTACTCCTCGTCGACCATTTTCATTTGCATCACTTGCTCCTTGATCTTTATCGCTCATCCCATTGGGAGAATCATTGACAGATGATCTCAAAGCCAATTCTTTAGCAATGAAATCGTTTATTTCATTGAGTGAAGGTTCGTTTGATTCTGGATAAATGTGACAGTTCATTTCGTCGTAGTTGGTGTATCGATCGTCTCTTTTTCCATGATTCGAGTCGAAATTGGGTGAAGGTGATCCCTTTAATCTGGGTAACAGAACAAAATTGTCTTTATGTGTTGACGAATTATTCAATTCTGGACAATTCTTGGCACTCGAACTACGACCAATAGGAAAATATGATTTATCACTTAACCGACGGATTAAACCTAATTTAGATTTATTCGAATCAGCTGATGGCGTTGACTTTTCTTTGGCTTGTAAACTCCTTTTACTATCTCGATTATTTGAATCTGAATAAATGAACATCATGGATGAAGATGACATTTTAAGATCACCATTAGACCGAATTGGATTGTATTCATTATTATTGTTCCCATTTGGTGCATCATTTGTCATTCGATTAACTGGAACTGGTGGTGCTGGTGCTTTATACTTCGCACGCTGGATCCTCGCTGCCACTCCGTTACCTAAACCCTTTCTTAATCCTTCAATCGATCTCTCGGTGCTTTTATCGGATGTTGACTTATCTTCTTGGGCAGTTGTATCATCAATATCTCCGTCGCCCAGTAGATCAGCTTCACTTTTACACCTTCTTTCACGTAATATTGCATTTAACTCAGGATTAAGTATATCATCGGGTGGAGTTAATAATAACTCTTTGCCTGAATTATGATGACGATGGTGATCGATACCTCGAATGGTCCCTTTCTGAATAAGGTTAACCCCATTTTCAGTGGGTCGGAGGATTTGATGAAACGAATGTGATCTTGGCAGAGGAGGAAGAATAGCTTTACCGGATATCTTATTAGCTAATTTATCTTGATTAGAGTGATGTGAATGTGGAGAAAGGTGATGAGGGTGAGGGTGAAGAGAAGGTGAGTGATAATAACGGGAAAGTACATCAGGATCTGTCAAAGTGTATCGCTCATCACCTCGAACACCAAGAACAGAATGAGGTCGATTATTGTATTGTCCTGATGTGTTTTTGCCATTGTTGTTTCCCATTTTCAACAATTAACTAATTGATGGACCAGATTTTAACAATTAACACTTAACTCAGAACAGGATTTACCGTTTCATTTACGATCTTCAATAACCTGCTTTTCGTATGATGTTAAACTTGTTGAAGATTTTGGTGAGTTTTTCTCAGAAACTGTTCCGTTATCAACAATATTAATATAACACAATTTTCCAAACACAATTGGTCACATTGCCTTGTCCATTTTATGGCTTTTAATTAATTCAATTCCTTTTTGGTCAATTTGATAAACAGAGCGAGTTGAGAGTAGAGAAGATGCTTAACTTTAGAAACATAAACTTATATTTTGTAGGGAAAAAGTTGTTGAATTTTGTTGTAATTTGTCTGAAAAGACTCAATGAATTTGTGTATTTCTCATGAACACATGATGATGCTGGTTACAGAGTAGAAATAATAATTCAAACAATAAGCATAACGGAGCAAAAGTATGGAGGTCACTATTACTTGTGAAACAAGATCAACATTCATTTGGTTGAGAATCAAACGAAATGATGAAGTTTGGTGAGCGGGAGAGAGAAGGAGGAGAGGGAGGGGATGCTGGTGATGAAGAAAATGGGAGAGAAAGAAAAGAAAGAACAAACATTAGAAGGTTATCGTACTCATGACCAATACTATTAGACGAGAATTTGTCTTCTCTTTCTTTCTGGAAACTCAATGCAACTTTTTCCACCTCATGATGATCTTTAGATGGAAAAAGTAACCAGAATCAGAATTAATCTTAAGATATTGTAAAAAAAAAGGTAACAGGGTTGAGAATAAAGTAAAAGAGTAAAATGTATAAAAAAACTGTTTCTTGTGGAGAAAAGAAGGAAGATGAAGATGAAGATGAAGAAAATGATGATGATGATGATGGAAAAGTAAGAGAAAAGATTGTGTCTTAAAAACCAGTTTGTTGATGGACAGACTGGTTTCTTAATGTTCGTTATCCATTGGTGTGATTCTGATTCTTTGAAATGTTATCATTGCTTTGGTAAGAAAAGATTATAATAAAAAGATGATGAGAGAGGAGGAAGAGAGAGAGAAGGGAAAATGATGATAAAGGAGGAGATGGAAAGGATAAAATAGAAACAAAAGAGAAAATAATTATTATTATAATTCGAAATCAAAGTAATGGTCAGTAATAATTTCTAGCATGTCCATCACTTAATCAACCTCAATTTTCACTCAATTTTCAGATTAACACGCAAAACTTTTAAATCTACTGAAAATTGTATTTCGTTAATCTTTTCATGCTTCGTTTCGACTGACCTTAAGGGGCACTGGGTCAAGGTGAACTTGAATAGAGACTCAACAAAGGGGCAGTTTAGGGTATTGAAAATGTTCAATTTTCTTGCTTTTATTGATCATCATTTTGACAGGTAAATAACATATCTCACAATCAGATTAAATGAAGATGTTGTGTCTTTTTCCATGATGATGATGATGATGATGACAGATGAAAATCATGTGACTCGGTGGATAAAATAATGACCATGAGAAAGACAATAATCCGTCTTGATTTGAGACAGTGTTCAGAATATTTAAACTTGGCATTGATTCTTGGATTTGAGTCAAATAGATTCGGTTTCAATTGTTGTTGTCATTCAAGATCATATTCATTGAAGCCTGGACAATAAACCAGATCATCCTTATCCTTATCCTCATCATCAACCCAATTCAACTCATTAAGAAAAAAAAAGAAGAGCCATTTACCAGGAACAATTGAATTGAGAAAAAAAAAAAGATTCAAGAGAAACCATCAGACAGATAACAACATGATCATTTCACGAATAAACTTAAGATAATCTTATTCTTATTCTTAATCAAATATAATCTGACCCTTCCTTTGAATTACAAATAGCCACAAGATTTACCTGTAAAACTGTTCACAGTTTGATGTTTACCTGAACACAATCAACCAGCATACAAATAAACAAATAAACAAAAAAATCAAACAATAAACAGAATCAGAAAAAAAATAGAAAAATAAAAATAAAAATGAATGGATTCATTTGAGATAAAGTAAATGTTAATCATCCTTTATTACCTTTAATCATAATCATTATGATAGTAAATAATTTTAACTTTAAAATAACGGAAAAGGTGAAAATTATTTATTACAAGTCATTCATGTTTTCACTTAATAAACTTAATTATCCAAATTTTCATTATTTGGTATTTGATGTAATTATAAAGCGTCCAAACTAAAAATAAACGTTCAAACGTCCACTAAACCAACGCGATTAGAATCATGTTTCATTCACTGATTTAAAATGCTGCTCATCACCTCATAAGAAAATAACACCATGATAATCGTTTTCACTTTCGTTTCCTTGGTGTCGACAGAAACATTCATTCACTTGTTATTCATCGAGATTGTCATGAAAATACCTGAAGAAATGATCACGATAATTGATTATAAGAATAGTGTCAATTGTTATGATATTTTTTGGAAAGAAAAGTTCATCGAGCCAAGGAAACATTGAATGAATTTGATTATTCCAACATCATCATTGATATTAATAGTTTAGTTCTGATTAGTTCAAAGTGTTCTTGATTAAATTGATAGGGAAAATGTTTCATCTGTATTCACAATTGGATTGGATTAATTAAATTATTCGTTTGTACTTGAAACATATTAGTTATCATTGAAATGTGGTTAACAATTAACTCAACCATGAAGCTAATCCATTATTGTTTTATTATTATATTGATATGATTAAGAGAGAGAGAGAGAGATAATCAAGATTAGTTTGTTACTTTTTCTTAATATAATCTGAATTTTTTTTTTGATGGTTAATATGATTAGTTGACTGAACGATGATGGTGCAAATGATTATTATTATATCTTCATGACCTTTAAACAATTAGTGAATCAATCTCATGAATTGAGTTGACAGTTACAATACAAATCGAGAAAAGTGAATGAATCAATCTTAATTACGATACTAATAATACAAATGATGAATATAATTGTTATAATATTGATGATGAATTTAATTGTTAGCAGATTAGCTGAACCGTAGAGAGAGAAAATTGTCAACCCAAACCAGGGAGAAGGAAAAAGGTGTCACTCGATGATTCTGATTCTGATTCTGTGATAACGATAATGATTCTGTAGATGATCATGTAAACATCGCGGTTATGAAATCAATTGAACAGGTAAACAAATAAAAACAAAAACATTACTAAAGATCAACATGATTAGCATTTGATATTATTGAGATATTTTGAGATATAGACACAATTAAGATCAACGGATAATAATAATCAATTGAATTTCGGCAGATTATTAACATTTACAATTTTCTTTCGCTTCAGGACTAACCCAATTTATTGAGAGCAAACTGATGACGAAAACAATAATCGTAATGGTGAATATTAAGATAATAAGAGAAATCGATTGAATTTGGTCAATCAACGGTCATTGGAAACCAATTTTCTCTTATTCGATTTCTGTTGATCAAAATTATAACGAAAAATTTACATGATTATCAAAGTTTTATCGAAAAAAACTTCAATCAGTAAATCATTTCTGTTCATCTTCTCAAAGAACTGATTACCACAATTGATTTTACACGGAAGCGAAAGGACCTTAAATACGGAAACAATTGTTATTGTCAATTAATTGTGATCGTTTCTCTTTGGTTATTCAACTGTATTCATCTAATTGTCTCGTTTTATTCCCATGATAATGTAAAGGTTTTCATCGTTCATCAAATTATCTCATTATTAGATGAAATTTAAAGTACTAGTTGTATGTGTTTGCAAGATTATCATAACTGATTACAATCTTTTCTCATTAATTGTTGTCTTAACAAGTTAATAAAATCATCATTAATCAAATGGTTCGACAAAAAACTGAAAAAGTCAAAAAGATGAGAAAACTTTGAGATTTTTATATAAAATTGATGACACTTTTTATCTTCCTTAATCTTTACTAATCTTACTTAATCTTCATTCAAACTTTATCTCCAATGTCAAGGTTGACAATATCATGTTGACCTTTCTGTGTCCGTTATATTAATCCTCATCTTCAATCATCATTTGATTAACTCAATCAATCAATCAGAAAACCAACTAACGTCAATTAAATTTGTTCATCCACTTTTTCTGATTGATTAAGACTCATATTTAATAATCTTGTTACTTTTATTTTGACAAGTTATCAATTAACTTAATCATCATGATTGTTTACTGATTGTAAACAAAAATGTTCAACTTTGTTTTGGTTGCTGTTTTTCAGGCGTGATTTTTGAATATTTAATAAAATTAGCAATTGATTAAGGTTAATTGTAATTAAGATGAAGTGAAATTAATTATTCGACATGAAAATATAAATAGAGGTCAAATAGACAGATGAGATGTTGATCACTGATGAAAAGTGGGTTGCAAATGAGCCCACAACGATTACGATTATTAATAATCTAACTTCCTACAATTAAGTAAATTAGTAAACTGATTTAACTTAAAGGTGTGTTTTCTGGTAACTTGATTGAAGTTTTATGTTGATGGTTGAATCTCAAGTGATTACTTCAAATGAAACAGTTCCAGTTAAAATATTAATTAGACATCAAGTGAATCAATTTATATATAATTTAACTGGATTAATATTTAGAATGCGTTTAAAATTAAAAATAATAATTCATTTTTACTTTAACTGTTAATGAAAATTTGTACCCAATCAATATTGTGAGATAATGAGAGTAATTATCATGAAATCTGGCCACTTGATAATGGAAATCAATTGAGATAAAAAAGAGAAATTAAATTAATGAGAGTAACTGTTTGATTAACTAGTGAAACTTGATTAACACCGAAAAAGGTTCGGGCCAATTGCTATTTTGGTAATAGTTCTGACTCTTCATTGCGACCAAGTAAACATGTTATCATGTTTAATGATGTTTTCTGGTCACTTAGAAAATTGTTATAATCAAACGATCATCATGATAATTAAGATTCAGTTTTAGATTTTAGAATCAGTGAAATCAATATTAAATTAATCATCAAAGTTTCATTCTAATTCAGGTTTTCATCAATGTTTTGCTATTTTCACTATCACCTTTATGATAATAGTGTTTATTTTATTTTATTATTTTCATCATTTGATGAGCAATCAAAAGTCATGATAGTCAAATGAAGGTCACAAGGCCACCGGCGAGGTTGATAATCAATTTGATTGTCAAATAGATTAACATGAATTTCGTAAGTTTTAGTTTTTATCAGAAATTGTTGATTAAACACCTCAAGATAAATTGTATTACATTTATATTAATATAAATACTATTAAAATGAATTTCAGTTCATCAATGTTTCCATCAACTCATTAAATGATCTTTGCAATTAATATCAATTTATTTTCATTTTGTTATCAAGATTTAATTCTCTTGATTTGACACTTTTCGAAGACTCGATTCAAGTACTTATTTTTGTACATTAGTTTTGCGATGTAACGAAATCAAATCAAATCCAAACCGAAATCATGGACCAGCAATTGTTAAATTAAGGACGCAAGTACCAATCGTTATAACGAAATCTCAAAGTTGTCACTTTTAATTTGAACATTTATGCGGGAATCTAATTTTTACAGAACTTGCTCAAGATCAAATAAGAGAATTTTTATCAATTATCATGAATGAGACTCATAATAAATGGAATCGATGAAATTTACCAGCACATCGAATTGATTGATGAGTTGTAACTTCTTGAAGTGAATTAACTATTGAATTAATAGTGTAGTTATTATTGCAAATTGGATCGTTAATTGATGATTATTGCTCAATTTAAGTTACAATTATTGTGTCTCAAAAGTTGTATAATAAACTACTTGCCTTAAACTATTCCCTATGATTGATAATTACGATGATTATTTTGATTTAGTTCATGTAAGTGGCTGATTAAATTGTTACAAACAACTTCAAATGTATTAATAGTTAGTTATCATCGCTTATCCAGTGAAAACATAGATTATCCTTTGATAATATTGACAATAAGAAAATACTTTATACAAAATGATAATAATCTTCCTAAGGAATCCAAATATCTTATTGGTGAAGATCAATTTAATCAATTCAAACTTAATTTATGTAAACTCTAATGGGCCACAATCGAGTTCAATGATTAACCATGAAAGGAACACGTTGAAACACCAAGAAATTGTAATTAATTTAATGTTTGTTTTTCTGGTTCAAATGTAATCAATTTCTAAGAAAAACTTTTACCCGAAGATTGGACACTTAATTTATTGATAAAATACAATCAATTGCTGTTTAATTAAAGAGCTTGAGATTATTTATTGCAGTGTTATTTTCTCAAATAAATTATCACTTATTATAAATTATCTTGATTACTTTACATCCCATTCATTTGATTGTGTAAATCACATCAAATGACCAATCAAACTTTTCAATCACTTTAATCCTAACCTTTGCTATTGATAATCTTTTCATCTTTCTTACTTAATCATCCAACAATTTCAAATTAAAACAAATATTAACACAAGATAATAACAAGTAATATTAAGAAAGATCAAACAAGAAAATATTCATTTAGTGACCCCCCTTACGAGGTTAATGCTTCAAACATTACATTGGACATAATCCAATCGCCCGAAGGCACTGGGCTACACGCTCAGTTTACAAGTTTGGTCTCAAGTATTAAAATAATTTCATGAATTTTATCAATCTTTTCCTTGATTTCTTTTCCTTCAGACAGGTTCCAATCGTTCATATGGAGATGTTGGGTGGATTTACATGTGTTCAGGTAGTGGGATTCAGGACGTTTTTTGTTCTTTTTTTGATCAATGTCTCTTATTAACATCATGAGTGTGGAATACATTTTTACTATTTTTCCCACAGTGTACCCGTGATAGAGATTGTACACCTTCTCAATTCTCTGTGGAAATAGAGTGTGAAAGAGGGAAGGTTTTCTGACAGCCATCGTCATTTTTTCTGTTTTTTCTACGATCTCCTCCTCGATGTCCTTTGGTGTGGTTATCATGTTTTTTATCTTTATTTTCTTGATTGGCTGATCTGTTACTTTGTTTCCGATAGTTTCACCCGTCCAAGTGTAGGCCTTTTTGTGTGAACTGACAATCTTTATGATGGCTAGTGTCGTGGCAGCTTTTTGGTATTTCATTACGTTCACAGGTAACTTGTAGTTAACATTGTCTTCTTTGTGCTTATTTACAAGTAAGTGCGTTGCTAGAATATGATTTTTGTGCTCGATGTTTTCAGTTTCATATATTACCAGTTCATCATCAAGAGTTATCTGATTACCATCAATTGTATAGAAGACGTTTGGTAGTGATGAATATTCAACTTTCTTTTTCCAGAAACTCTCTGTTTCAACCTTTGATGGTTCTTTAAAGGTAATTTGTTTTTTCATCTCTTTGAGGATAGGCCATTTGTTGTAGTCGTTTGATGATCGTTTAATCGCCTTTATATTTGCTTGTAGCCAAACAGATAAGGGATTTCCAATATTATATAAGATTATTGGAGCCCAAGATGACGTATACTTATCCAAGTTTAACGCGTTCCTTAAATGATGATTAACTTCATTCTGAAGATTAGCTATTAAATTCAGGTAATTGTGATTTCGAAACAGTGCATGTGGGCCAAAGTGATACATACATGAACTGTAATGAGCATTAATCGTCATCCTCTGATAATGAGTCGGTAATTTTTTGATTATTTGAAGTTGATGTTTGATTGATGGATTGTGTTCTTTAATCATGATGCCGAGATTTTGAGGGTGGAGTGAGTAGGCAACGTACTTTCCAATTACTTTAACCATTGATGCTTCAGGATGTGATATGATTTTCGTTTTGTTAGGATTGATTGAGAGATTGATTTTATCGAGTTCTTCTCTAACCACTATCAGATGCTCATCTTTCTTCTCCTTGGTTGACAGTATTATTAAATCATCAGCGAATGATATTATCCTTATTCCTCTTTCCTGTATTTTGCCTATTGCTTGATTCAGCCCAATTATAAAGAGGATTGGTCCAAGGGAGGAACCCGCTGCTGTACCTTTATCATCGCTTTTATAATAAATTTTCCTCCCCAGTTTGAAGCGAAGTATTCTGTTGGTGTGAAAGGATTTAATCATCGATAAGGTACCATCGTCTACATGGTTTTTTAGCTCAGTATAAACTGCTTCAAGGTTGATGTTTTCAAAGGCTTTGGTGGCGTCGATTGATATTCCAATTTGAGCATCTCCAATATGCTCTCTCAGAATAACATGAAAATCGCCACCATTTAGATGAGAGTGATAAGCGAATTGAGTTTTTTCATGTAGAATTTGTTGTAGAATTTTTTGGAGTCTTTTTGTTAAAATTTTGTCAAAGATTTTTAAGATGAAATTTGATATTTTAATCAGTCTCAGAGAACCATCAGGTTTGGGTATAAAATGTGCACCGAAAACTTTGATGTGTTTAGGAACCAAACCAATTTCGAATGCTCTTTTTATTTCCGCGATAATTATTACTTTATTTGTTTTCCACAGGCTATTCCAGGTCTTAAGCGTGAAATCATCGGCATTTCCTGATTCCTTATTGAACTTTAGGTTCTGCATCATCATTTCTTCCATCGAATTTACACTTGACTCGGTTCCAACTTCCTGGATTGATGTCGGTCTTCTCTTATCAAACCCTACAATATCGTATTTCTTATTATTGTCCTCAAGTTTCCTAAATAGCTCCTGTTTGGATTTTAGAAACGAATTTAAGATTTTCCACATTAATTCTGAATTTTTTCTAATCTTGAATAGATACTTCATGATTCCCTTCTTTCTGTTGATTCTTAACTGTAAGCACCTATCTTCTAAATTTCTAATCTCTTCATTATTATTGTTCTCTCTTCTCTTCCTTCTTATTAAGTTTCTTATTCTTCTAATTCTTCTATTATTGGAGTGTTTTTGTACTGAAATTAGCCTACCGAACTTCCTTGGTATCTCTATTAGATTCTTGAAGGTGAGCTGAACATTCTGATCTAAAATTTTCATTATGTCGAAGTTTTCAATTCTCCTAATTCTAACGTGTTGTTCACTTTTTACTATTTTTCCTCTAGTTCTAATTACAATTTCAAATTGTCTATGATCTGTCACAATTGGGCACTCATTTAACACGTAGTTTTCTATGTTGGTGAAGACGACATCAATCCAGGTTTTCTTCTCATTTGCTTGATACGTGAAATTATCGGCTCTCGGTTTGTTGATGACTTCAATGTTGTTGTTGCTGATGAATTGAGCGAGGATTCTACTGCACTCAGGTCTTGTGGTTCTCATTGACCATAATGTGTCTTCCACATTCGCATCCATAACTCCGATGAACGGGATTTTAACGAGCTTATTCGCCATATCCACGAATTTACACATATTACCTCTCAAATCGTCATGGGCAATGTAAGCTCCAATCACAACAATCTGAGCTTGTTGATACTCGATGAGAGCGATGATACAATTTCTTAAGGTTGTATCATAGGCAATTATTTTCAGACTCTTAGATGTTATGATGATTGTTTGATCGTTTAGGATGATTTTGTCTCTCAGATAACTCAGAGCAACTTGTCGATTAGCTTCCACCAGCACAAGTATTTTTCCCGTTGATTTTAGAGTCTCATCAATGAGATTTCGAGTAACTTCCTTACTCTTTCTAGCATTGAGATAAGTCATATGAATCTTTTTCAGCGAGGATCCAATCATATTTGATGTTATGGTTACGAGAGGCCTTTATGATCAGCTTACGAATATGATGACACTCAATTGATAAGGCTGAGTGATTTCCAGCGCAATGAAAGCACCTCCTGAGATTTTTTTCACTTTTTGCGAGGCACTGGTGATGATGAACTTCTGAGCAGTAAATACACTTCGCTGGTCGATTGCAATTTTGTGTGAATTGATGTTCTAAACAGGCACAAATGTCAACTCTAAGGTAATCGAAGATTCGATACGTTGAGCCCATACAGGCGATGTGACCGTCGTTATCGAGTAGCTTGTTGCGGTTGAATTCACTTATGTTGACTCTTATTCGTTTTCTATCAGGAAAGGAAGTTACTTCACTGACACAGGTTTCACGATCTCTTCTAAAGTTGTTCGAGATTATCAGATTGTTTGTTAAGTAGCTGAAAGAGTTGACAATTTCTCTTTTCACGTTGAAGTAAATTGACGATTTAGAAGCACTGAAACAGAAGATTCCAACCTCAGGGAAGATTTCACTTATAACTTCACAAAGTTCGTTCCTGTCTTCTTCAGAATTAGTACCAATTTCCAATCTACCGTTTCTTTTCAACTTGAAATAGGTAAGTTTGTTTGATGAATCAATGATCGACTCACTCACCAAGGCGATTAAGTGACTGATTTGTGATCGGTCTTCCAACACAATTTGAATCGAAAACTTTTTATCAATTTTTGGAACACTTTTTATCCAACCAAGACGAGCAGCTTGCAGTTCTCTATAAACTCTTGTGATTTCCATTTCATTTGTTCACAGAAAAGGAATTACAACTTGTATCATAGAGTTCGATCTCATGAATGATTCATTGAGTATCTCCTCTGTGAGTAGTTTGTCTTAACCCTCGGTGGGAAAATCGCGAATGTCCGTCGTTACTCAGGGTTTGACCATAGAGCTTAATTAATTTATCTCTCAGATTAATACTAATACTTTAAGCTTTTATTTCTATATTTCTGCTGTTTTCAAGTGATTAGTGGGCTTACTGATTGAAAAGATAAACAAACCTTAATTGACCTTCCATTAGTGCTAATTTATTTTAGAATCATAAGTCGAGTCTAATTGATCTTGTTTTTCATTTTAACAGAGACAATTGTTATTAATTGAGAATCCTCATCATGTAAATGTTAAAGAATCATAGTTAATAATTATCACTTGAGTGTTAGTAGTTGTTAATTGAATTTTAATTGTAGTTAAATTGTTTTTGGGTTAATTCGTTTAATTAGCAAGTTTGGGTTAATTCGTTTAATTAGCAAGTTTGGTTAATTGTTTGATTTTAATTTGGTTAAAGGATTTTTTCACACTTGTTTAATTATCGTAGTTAACTTGTTTTCGTATTAATTATTTTTAATTAGCAAATTTTGTTAATTGTTTGATTTTAAATTTTCTTTGTTTTTTTGTTGTTCAATTTTTTATTTACCTTTTCAAGCCATGATGTACTTGTACTGGTAGTTCTTTTTCTCCATCTCATGCTGAAGACGATCCATGAAAATCAGGCACTTTGTTTCAAGGGCATTCTCACCAAGTCGATGACAGTTGGGGCATTTCCATTTATGAGGTATTTCCTTAACTGGACAGGATTCATGAAAATGGTTAGTTCCGCCACAGTAGGGGCAAAGGCTCATTTGAGTGCATTTGTTGGCTAAGTGACCATATCTCATGCAGTTTCGACATTGCTTTATATCGAAGTGATCGACCACAGTCACTCGTTTATAACCTGCGGCAATGCAGCCACTGTTTTGTTCCATCCACTCCCTGAGTGCGGGGTCAACCTCAACGATAACATCATAATTGTTGGCAGTTTTGTAAAAGTGTTTAACACACATCTTCCAACATTTTTTCCAACGATTCTTAACATATAATCTATCCATCCATAGATTAATTTGATCAGGATCGAATTTAACGCCAATGAGTTTCACTTGTGGATCTTGGATCGGTGGAATTGATACTTCCCACTGTGGTTTATTCCTTTTGATGAAGTTGAATATTTTTATTCTATCCGACGTATTGGTACACTTAATCTTCGCTGAGTCGAAGCCCGAGGTCACCTCCTCAGCTGAACCAGAATCTTCTGTAGTTTCCTCGAGTAACTTTTCCACCGCCTCAGCTGTAATCTGTCCAATCTTCTTGTTCAGTTCATTTTTTACTCCAGGTATTCTCACTATTATCGTGTGGAGAATCTTGAGATGTGATACATTATACCATGTCTTTGGCATTTCCGGTCGACGTTCAACTTGTATTGACAAAAGATTCTTTATTTGATTGTTGGTGAAACTTTGTATTTCAATTTGGCCCTCAGTGTTTTGTTCCTCTTGATTTCCTTGGTTGTGAATAAGCATCAGTCGTTCAAAGAATTTAGCCAGCTCATTAATTGTCTCCGTTGGAAAATTTTTTAACCACAGTTCATCCTTCATCATCAATTGGAAGTATTTGATTATTGGAAATGCAGTGAGTTCAGTCAGAATATTATCAATAACCAAGTTTTTATTATTTCTTTCCTCAAAGTAATTCATCAGTATTTTAAATTTACTTTTGCTTGATAATCTCAGGTCTTCTGTAATTGTTAATGTTGCATTTATTAGTGTTTATTTCAATATATTATTTTAAATCAGAGAGTTTTAAATATGAAGGTTTTGAATATTTGTATTTTAAATCAGAGAATTTTAAATCATCACTTGGACAGTATATAGTTTTGAGTTGTACTTACTTAGCCTGCGAAGCTCAGTGGTGTTTCCTGGATTATCCGACATCTTTCAAGTGATGTGAGGTGTCTAACTGAAGCTTAGAGTACGCACAGTTAATTTATAACACAACTTTTAATTTACTATTCAGATTTTACATGAAAATTCACCAAAAACACGGAGCTTAAAAAAACGTGACTTCACCCAACTTTATTCATTAAAAAGTAAACTAATTAACCAATAGATGGCGAACATGTTGTTTCAGCTTCGTAATTAATTTGATGGACTATTTTGCTTTTTTAGAGTCGTAACTTGAACTTGGAAATACCCTTAATTGTAATGGAAATCTCAACATTTTGTGATTAATTAAATCGCGAAACTCTGCGGGAAAAGTTTCTGCCCAATTATTTATTCGAAACTTTTTGTTTTCTTGGTTCACTCAATTGTTGCCTCATGAATTGAATCTAAATCGTTAGATGGCAGCACAATGCGAACAGTTCACTTTCGAAAGGTTCACTTTTTCCCTGCCTGCTCGAAAGGCTATGGACTGGAATCGAGAGAATCGTGTTCACGATCTGGATTTTGGTCCAAACATCGATTTTGAAATGTTCATTCAATTCAAAATATCAAACCAGAGCTTCTGCAAATTGAAAAAAAAGTTCATTTTAACTGATCAAATGTAAAATAAAAAGTTAGCTAATTATCACAAAATAATAATTAATGAGTGAGAAAATTATAACCCAAAGATAATAAAGTTAAAATCAAAATACCGTTAGTGAAATCTTGTAAGCCCACAAGTTTCATGAGGAATTGGGTTTGTAGAGTTAACTTGAATTATGTTAACTTGTTAATTCCGATTAAGTAATTAATCTTTTTCTCCATTACCAGTTTTTCATGCGATAATTAAAGTTAAATGTTATCTCGTTAAGAGCCGTAATTTAATGAAATAGGGCAATGAGCCTCAAAACATCATCAATTGGAACGGTATTTTATCATGATGGAACCACTACAATTTCCAGAATTACTTAATTCTTTTGTTTATCTGCAATCAGATGTGGTGAAAGAGTAAAAATCTTTACAAGAAAAAAAAACAATGAAAATTGCGATAAACTGATTGTTTTTCAATGAAGCAATCAGCTAATTAATCAACCCAGATGACAAGTCTCATCAAATGTAATTAGAAAAAAAATTGAGATTAGAATTGAACTTAATAACATTGGTCACATTTCCGTTTTATGTATTGTAATTGTAGTTAATTGTTAGTAAAATAATTAAATGTTTGAATGAATCGACTTTTGAAATTGCGCAAAATTTTCAATGAGCTGATTAATCAACTTATTAATAATTTCTGATCGAGGGTGTGAACATCAAATTAATAGTTTACTTTAAATAAATCAACAGACGATTGATTAATTACGATTAAAAATACTTCCATAGTAAGTGAGATACTAATTGCATGAGGCCAAAGTAGTTTAATTATCCTTGTAAACCTTATGATATAAATCAAATCAAAGTGATTATGGTGATTGGACAAAATCTCTCGATAATTATTTTCATTTTTAAATGAAGGTTATTATTGGATAAGAGAATCGATTCTCTGTTTACCTTTAAGGCTTTTAATTGTTCCATGTGAATCGACCTTCGACTAATTAAAGTCGTTTATTCATTTCTTCAGTTTATCTCAATCTCTCTTTTCTGTCCTTTCCTGATTGCCCTTTTTGCACCTCCATTGTTACAGGTATTCCCATCACTTCATCATCTTCATCGATTTCATATCAACTGTAGGAAGAGCAAAGTAGAGTATTGGAAGTGAGCGAGGGAGAGAAGTGATGATGAAAAGGAAAAGGAAAGAGCAATAGGATGAGGATGGAAAGTATAACAACCATATTGGGGGAAGGGTCGAATACCCAATTTATTGTTAATGAAAAAGAGGAAGATGAAGATGGAGAGGAAAAGGAAAGAAGAAAGAAAAAGAGAAAGAGAAACATGAAAGTAAATAGAAAGAAAATCTCTCTCTCTCTCTCTTTCTCTCTCGAACCGGTGCTTTTGTTATCTTCATCCTTATTTGCGTCGATATTAACATTTGATTTTGTTTTAATTACTTTTAATTAGCGATTTCCTCAAATAGAAACTAATCAGTGGAGTTGTTATTCTGTTAAATAATTAAAATCTCCCCACCACCCAACCTCCCACTCCTTGTTTTCTTATCATTCGTGTTTCTTGTTATTATTTTTATCTCGAGGCAGAAAAACATGAATATCTGATTGATTCTATTTCTTTCATCGATTATTGCTAATTATTCATCTTCCATATTTCAATCAGTTGATTGTCTTTTCCATTTTCATCTTTAATTTAAAGTTTCTCCTTCAATAAAAGTGATTAAAATTCATGAGGTGAATCCAATTATCTAGTTAATTGACTTTAATTGTGTGAATTATTGGTTAAAGGTGAATAAGTGATAAAGAGACAAACCCTAAGACTAATTGTTGGATAAAAGAAAAGAAAAGAAAAATCAATGAATCAACAATTAAGGAACACGTTCCATCATCAAGAAGATCAATTTTTGCTTCTCATATTTGAACCTTTTTCTTCCTGAATCCTTATTGCCAACAATTTAATAATCATAAAAACGAGTTTCATTCAATGATTAACAATTGATCCGTTATGTGTATTGGAGGCTAATTGGTTAAACTTGATAAATAATCGGGTTTAAGTTCCTAGGTTAATGTTAAATGTTGATAACTAAAAGTTAACCAACAAGATGATTTTAAATGAAACCAGGGATGTGATGATGATGAAAAGGACTTCAAGCCCAAAGGCATCGGTTTCATCCTCATCCTCATCTTCATCATCTCCATTCTCATGCTCTCTATCATCCTCAGTCTCTTCCCCATCTTCATCTCCCTCATCAAGATCATCAATTGATAAACATGAGACTAGATCAGATAGTTGTTTAGTTCAATTGGTTAAACCATCAAATCAACTAAATAAGATAGAACAATTTTCCCGGAAATTATATGAGTTTGATTCAAAGTTAAACGGCTTCAAGCCGAGGAGTGGTCAGTTTCATTTAACTAATTCAACAACAACAACAACAACAACAACTTCAACCCGTTTCACAACAACATCAAGATCAACAACCGGTCTCAGTTTGATTCGGTCATCGTTACCAAATTATATCTCACATTTAACTGACCCTGAGCTTGAAACACATCATGAAATAGACTCCGGCAACAGGAATAAAAGTTACTATTGTGAAAAGAATGATAAAAATTATCAAGATAATAACAGTAATAAAACCGATGATTCAGATTATTGGAGAAAGCGTTTGAAAAATCAACAGGATGGAAAACACTGCGAAGGATCAACACCAGTGATCAATAAGCCTTCATTGACACTCAGTTCGATTTCAAGACGAACATTACCTCGAACTTTCAATTCTTCGTCATCTTTATCATCTTCTTCTTCATTATCATCACGGTCATCAACATCAACATCAAAATCTCTCCAATCATCACCGATTGACAGTAATCTTGGTTCATCGGACTTTAATTGTTTATCATATTCATCTCCATCATCTCCATCATCCTCACCATCAGTAATATCTGCATCTTCTGGATTCGTGAGCTCACCAACATCACCAAGAATCATGAAATCTTCAAGTCATTTAGTTTCTTCAAGATTTAAAAGTGAAACTAATAACAGTACTAATCAGGATTCCAATGGCTCATCTTTAGTTTCTCAAGATTGTGTAGATTATGTTTCGACTCCCCAAGAACCACCACGTCCTCGGATTACTCGTTTTACGAAATCAAATCGATCATCAAAGGAAATCAATCACATTTCAAATGGTTCATCTTCCAATACAATCAAACCAACAAGATCTTATTCACGTTTAAATAGTTTACCTTGTAATCAGTATAAAAGTGATTATGATAATAGTGATGGTCAACAATCAAAACAAACTTGTCGCAATTATCTAAGAGCTTTATCAATACCTAGTGGATTAAATGGCGATTCTTTAAATTGTTCTAATCGGTCTAATTCAACATCAGATTCACGTGAATCTCTAGAAACCAGTAATTGCAATCAACGAATTGTTGGTAGTCTTCTCAATTCGCCTAAATGGTCAATGATAAAGGAAAAGTTTGAAAAATGTGATGGTCAAGATGAGAATAAAGAGAAACCTGAAATTGTGACTTACTCTTCTCCTCAACTTCGACGTAAAACTTATCCAACCTCCTCTTCCAGTTTAACACCTTCATTGTCATTGAGCAATTTAACTCTATTAACGTGTAATCATTTCAACAGAGTTCGTGCAACATCATTAACACCAAAAATCTCAACAATGGTCAATAAAAAGTGTTCATTACAATCAGATAATCCTAATCGGTGCTCATCCACTTCATTAAACTCATCAAATTCATCGTCTTCTACTCTAACTGATAAACATGTTAAATGTAATCGCTTCTCATCATCTGGTCGATTAACATTAACAGAAGCAACTTCACATTCATCATCATCATCATTGTCTCCATATTCATCACCATCGTCACCCTCCTACTCTCTTGATAACCATGGTAATTATCCGATGGAAAAGAAATGTAATTCTGGTAAGATCAATATGGAACAAGGGTCTAGAATGAAAAGTAATTCTCGAATCGCTCAAATTGCTTCTAAATTTGATGCAAATGTTAATCAAAATTCATCGGCTGTCGATTCTGTTAACTGTGGCCTAATAGATGAAGAGAAACCTTGGAAAAGTAAAAGTGACCTTCGTGAATCCAATAGGATGATCTCTACCTCATCATCATCTACCTCATCCATTTCATTGTTGACTGTGCATAAAAACTCATCTGACCAATTGAAACAATCAAATGTCTCCACAATTTCAAGAGCAACTAATTACTTGGCATCGTCTTCAAATTCACTGTCCAGTTCAATCAGCGGGAGGTCAGAAAATGTTGATGAGACTCACGAAGAGAATGAAGAAAAAGTTGTATCAGTTAAGGAAACAATTCTGCGTCTTGAATGTATTAAATCACCAAAAGGAGATAATATTCACCAATCAACAAGCAAAATTAATCGATCAACGTCAGATCAACAATCAAGTAAACCAGTAATTACCTCGAGAAGGAAAACTTTGCCTGGGGTAACATTTTCCAACAATGAAACAAATACGATTAATTTTACCGATGAGAGAACACAAATTAACGATGATAATTGTACTCATCATTGTACACCAGTTAATTGTTCAACCAAAGAATCAGGTAAATCTGTTAAAGCTCCTTTACCAGCACCGAGAAACATTTCAAATAATCAAAAGAATTCAAATTCGGTTAAATTATCATCATCAACTTTTCTTTCATCATCAATTTCACATCAGCAATTACCAAAAGACTCTCGATTATCATCATCATCATCGTCAACATCATCTTCAACCTTCACTCAATCTCTTCTCGCTGAAGATATCAAAAAGACGCCAAGTTTTCTGTGGAGCAATAATCCTAATCCTAATCCGAATCATTATAATAATCGTCTAAGAGGAACCAGTTGTTCACTTTCGTCTTCCCTCACCAATGTGAAAGAATCAAGTAAGAAACAAGAAGTTTCATCTCGCCAGTTTAACCAGAGTGTAAACAACATCAACTTGAGTGGAAACAACAACAACAACATAGAGGAACCAATTTATGAGCCTGTTAGCTATTCGCCGACACCAACAATAAGCAGCAGTAATTTTGGTGTTTCTCTTGGCAAAAACAGTCAATCGACCAATACAATTTCGTCTTATCGTGATACCCGATCTGTTTTCCATGATTATGATGACAGTATTTCGGTGAACAGTGAAAACTCATCTCTCTCTTATAGTGACTCTGGTTCTTATTCATCTGGTGTTCATGAACCATCAACACTTTCATCATCATCATCATCAAACCGATCAAACAGAACCACTCCCGGCTTTTCATCCATTTTACCACCTCCTTTACCACCTCGTTGGACAGAAGCCAATAAGCAAGGAAATTGTGTAAATACCTTGACCACAACATTGACCTCAACTTCCAATAGTCACCTGATCAATCCAACATCATCTATTGGTATTAATCTTAATGGTTTAGAAACCTACATTTCTAACCAGTGGAACAATAAAGACGATTGTTACGGTGCAGATCATATTTACGATAGTATTCACTACACGAATTTCTCTGATGAAGTGACCTTGGATAAGAGTGAGATGTTGAGTAAATTATTGAAAGAGTTGGAAGACATGTCACCAACTCGAGATCTCAAGGTGAAAGACAACAACAGCTCAAACAGTTATGATGTTTGTATCTCAAGGACACCATCGACTTTGAGCTGTTCCTCCATTTCTCGAAATGGGTCAAATGCTTCTGACAATCGGGATAAAAGTTCAGAAGATTTTTCCATCGGAGGTGTTACACCTAAAAGTAGTGAGAGTAATTCACCTTCAGGAACCATGGGAAATTCAAGTTGCTCATCTCAAACTCCTCCAAAAATCACCCCAAGAACCACAATAAAATCATCTAAAAAATTTGACTCCGATTCATTTGGTGGTTATGCCAATTTCCCCTCAATCTTGGAGGATAAAGTGCTCTCTTCAGGCTCTTTAATGGATTCTATTCTTGAGTCATCATCACCTTCTTTACGAGAAACAATTCAAAGGGAAATGAAACGCTCAGAGTATCTTTCCCAGAGCCATCATTCTGAAACATTGATGAAAACTCAAGTTTCCTTCATTCCAATAGGCTTTCTATTGTTAGCAAAAAGTCAGCCGATTATGTCGAAGCCATTGATCCAAGCGAGCAAAAAAAACCGAATATCAATGATCTTTACCGAGAGGGTCTCATCCATCCAGAGTCTCGTTACGAGACTCATGAATTTGAAGGATACATGGAATTCAAAGAGACTCGAGGCTTTTTCTCTTCAACAGCTGAACAACCTTTGTATCAATTGTACGATGAACAAGTTAAACACAATCGAATCCTTTGGGCTAGCGGATTAACTGATGATTCTCAGGATGATATTGATCCGTTGGATTCAATTTATGCTGAATTGGATGGAGCCTCTAATTGTGAATGCAACTCTTGTGAATCAGGAATCGATGAAGCCAACACACCAACAACTTCACTGACATCTTCAATTGCGTCAACGACAAGAACAACACCTCACATATCGGCCATTGATTTAGTTGGTAAGAATGGTAATCGTCAACTTTGGTGCGAAGTGCCACAAGTTAAAGAAGCTGGTGTAGCATCTAAACTGTCACCAAAAGAGAGGAAACACCAAGAAGCGATGTTTGAAGTGATAACATCAGAAGCCTCGTATCTCAAGAGTTTAGACATTCTAGTCAATCATTTCATGAAAAGTGAAGAATTTGCAAATCCAGAAATTCTCAATCCCCATGATAGAAGTGGCCTTTTTTCTAATATTGAATCCGTCTTTGAAATAACTCGACGCTTGATGAAAGATTTAGATGATCGTTGGCAAACCAATGTTGTCATTTCTGATGTTTGTGATATTTTACTGAGATTTACAACATCCGAATTCGATGAGTACATAAAATATCTGCGTTTCTGTAAGAAACAAGAGAAAACCCTGAAAATTTTACAAAAACAACCAAAATTTGCTCTCGCCTTGAAACAATTGGAAACAAATCCAAAGTGCCATGGACTCGCATTGACTTCCTTCCTGTTGTTACCCATGCAACGGATAACCCGATATCCTCTTCTAGTTGAAGCCATACTTAACCATCGACCTCCAACGGAAACAGATAAATATGAGATATGTCAAAAAACTTTGGCTGCTCTTTACAAGGTTGTCAACGATTGCAACGAAGAGGCCAAAAAAACAGAGCGACTTCAAGAGCTCATTGATTTGGACAGCATTTTAAACTTTGATAAAGTTAAATACTTCCCACTGATAAGTGAATCAAGACATTTAATGAAAAAAGATGAAGTTGTCAGATGGAAACAAACATCAAGTTCAATCATTCCCGCTCGCGGTCGGAACCCGTTGTGGAAAAAGTCACCTCTCCATCTTTACCTATTTAACGACCTTTTGCTTATCGCCTCAAAGAAAAGGTAAATGAATATCAACTGATTGGTTAACTTGTTAATCTGATTTGATTGTTTCCTTTCCAGTGAAATTTGCTATTCAGTGAATGACTATTGTGAGAGAAACTGTTTGACCGTCCGATCCATTGATGTTCCCGGCGAAGAGGGAACACCTCCAATTGGAATGAAATCAAGCCTAGAAAATTTGGTTCAATTGACTTTCCTCAAGAATCATGCAAGACGAACTTGTGAATATTTCATTGCTTTTCCAACTGAGTAAGTTTCATTCTTTGATTCCTTTTATCATGACTTTCATTACGATTATAATAATAACAGTTCACAATGTTTTCATTTGGTTTTCATTTTCTTGCCAAATAATAATCATCAACCCTCATCATGTTCATTGGAAATTAGTTAATAGAAATCAAGATCTTGCAATGTTAAATGAATTCTTTATGTTCCTTAGTTAATCAAATTAACTCAGACAAACATTAGAAGCTTCAATTAAAAGCTCAATCATGTCGTAGGCTAAAAATGAGAAAAGTGATTAATTTAATTTTCAACGGTAAACTTTAGTCAACTTGTTTGTAAGTTTGTAGTTAATTCTTATTCATTATTTACTTGATTCCAGAAATAGTCTCACTCATGATTTACATGATAATCATAAGTTATCATCATCGTGACCTTCAAATGTTTAAACTAATTTTTCAATTCATATTTAATCATATGTTTCATTTTCATCACTCTTTTCACCTTTATCTTTTCATCTAAAATTCATTTTCATGAAAAGTTCTGGAATCATGAGGTTATCTCCATGTCTAGGTCGATCCTTTCCAGTTTCTTTATTCAATTTAACCTCTTATAATGAGGTTCTTAATTGTAATTAAATGTTGCTCTCACCAAAAGTAACTAATCAGAAAATCTTAATACGTTATTTTGATGGTCAATTTGGAATTTAGAATAAGAGTAACATCGAGACTCTTTTTAAAAATGGAAATCAAATTATCATTAATTAAAACGAAATTGTGTAATTAGAGTTAACAATTTCACCTCAAGGATCAAGTGATGAATCAATTTCCTTAAGTTGCTTTTGTTTTCTTGATTTTTCTCAATAATTAGTAACAAAACCGGAAGATAATCCAAAACAAAAAGTTCTTCTCTATTGAAAATGATTATTCTGATTATTGTTTTTCTGAATCAATCACAAAAACTGAACAATAATCTAAGATCATTGGCTTTGTTTGATTGTTGATTCATTTCCTTGATATCATCAAGTTTATCCTTTTGAAACTTATTCAGGATCTAATACTTTTCTATTGCGATTGATTGTCTCAATCAACTGATCAGTTGATTTCTAGTCAAAAATATTCAATTAATATAATTATTTTTAACTAATTTTAGTTCAGCAATTTTACTTGCATCTAAAATTAAGATTAAATCAATTCACCAAAATGCTAAACAAAATTACCAATAGTCAATTCAATTGAATCTACTAATTACTTTTACATGAAATTATCCCACAATTAGTGATTTATTGCTTTGCAATTATCATTTCAAAGATAATCTTTATTGAGTGAAATTATTTACATTCGGCCTTGATTGTCAATATATCGACTTTGATTGTCGAAATCAATATTTTCTTCAATTTTTGTCATTTTCTCTTCTTTCTTTCTGGCCAATCCATTGTAAAGGGTGGACCAGCTAATACGTTAGAATAAGATGAGTTAAGCTTGACCAGATATCTAATAATCAACGAGGAGACCCTCTAGATGTAATCAAGATCAACATTGCGATTAAGTTTAATCATTTTTCTTTTAGATGCAATTTAAATTGTTGTTTTCAAAGAGCAATTCAACTTTACAAAGTATAAATATTATCTCATATTCATCACTTGATTCGAAGGACAAAAAACTCTTGATTTTAATAACTTGATTGTTGTTTCTTTTATATTTAATCATAAATAGTAATCTTGATTATCTTCTTCCTGTTTCTTTCTCCATTGACCATTGTCCAGATTATCTGATTATCTGATTATCACCATTAACACTTAATCTGTAAGATTTACCTGTTTTCAGTTGTTCAGAAATCTATTATCATTAATGTCTTCCTATTTTTCTCAATTTAACCAGGATAATAACTCAGAATGCGAATTTGTAACAAGATTATATTAGATATTTCCTATTATATTATTAATACTTTCAAGATAATTAATGGGATTTTACACGATTTAAATTCTGAAATTCATTTTAATTGTGAGTTCATAATTTCAAGAGGTTTTGAGTTGTTCTTTTGAAATTTTCTATTATTTTTATTGTAAAGTTTTTTTTAAGAAATAACAATAATTTGAATTGAAGAGTTTGAAACTTGGATGATTCAAGAGAGATAATCATCATGGATGATCAGTCAATGGTTTATGGTTAATTAATTTGCTTCGGGAATATTTTTCCATATTACTAACAAGCAAAATGACTTCACTCGATGTTACTCATTCAAAGATTTCATGTCAATAACATTTTGATTAACATCAAGTCTTTAATTTTTCATTTTCTTAATCAGAACGGATAAGATCAGATTCATAGAAGCAATCGAACCACCCAAATCAGATAAACCGAATGAAAAGATTTACGAAGAATGGGGTAAGTGTCTAATTCGCTATACAACTTAAATCTACGAACTAATTGTTGATGATAATTATATTAATTCTAATTTAGATTGTCCTCAAGTGATTTGTGAAAGGCAATACAACGCACAACAACCCGATGAATTGAGTTTGGAAAAATCTGATGTGGTCAATGTTTTCCGTAAAACGAATGGTAAAATTAACTTTCTCTTTATGATGGAAAACAACAATTAACTCACTTTATTTAATTTCTTTTCCTCCTAGATTGGTACGAAGGTGAAAGAATCAGAGACGGAGCTCGTGGTTGGTTCCCCGCTTCGTGTACCCAGGAGATCGTTAATAAACACGTTCGTTCGCGTAATCTAAAACTCCGTCATAGATTAATGACATTAACGGAACAACACATTTTGGAAATGCAAAAGAATCAATAATCAATAATTATCAATCATTCGATTGTTAATTGATTCTCATAATAGTTTCAACGTCATTATCCCCAAAGAAATCATCTTTTCCTCTTTAAATTTATCTCTCGTGCTCAAATATCTTCATCAATTTTATCAAATATTTGATTTCATATTTTAATCACTTTGTACATTCATTACACATAAAGTACTTTATCGTAACTGAATCGAGTTTACTTTTGATAATTTGATAATTCAATTGACTGAATCGGTTAACTATGTATTGATAACAGCCAATTCGATGATACATTGGATGACATAGTAAGAAACTTAATCTGCTCATCTGAAACCCGAAACTCAGTGGATTAAATATTAATCGGGTTTAAATTTTTCATTAACAAGTAAGAATATTGATTTTACTTTATGCACGTGTGAGTTGATAGTAATGCAAACATAGGAAATGGTTTTCAATATACAAGTTAAGTCATCAAATTAATTTTAAATAAGAAGCCATTCGAGTTGATGAGCAATTGGCTTGGATCAATTGTTGGTTTAGATAAATTTAAATATCGGTAGAATGCAGCTTGATAAAAAAGTTCTGTAAGAAAAGAAAATAAATATCAAAATTGTCACTTATAAGTGAGTTGGGACAGTATGTTGAGTTTGGATGGCTGGACGACTTTTTGGTTGGACGTTTCTGATAAATCCACTGATTCCATTGATTTAGTCCAAGTTCCTTGGTTGCTGATTTTAACCATTTGTTGGGTTACATTGCTCATTAAACGACTACCAGATCCATCAGGGATAAACCTTGACCAAGATGCTGAGAAACTCGCAAACATACTAGTCTGAATATTATTGCCTTCCTTGTAGTTCGTTTTATTGCCATAACATCGAGTTGCCCAAAAACCCGAAGTGATCCAGTTTGTTTGTTGCTCGATTTTCTGAAAAGATTCATTATCACGGGAAGAGTGTAAATCGGTACCAAGTTTATCCAAAAGCTTGTCAAAAGGTTCGTCCTCGGTAGTACAATGGACAACTTTGTTATTCTTGTCAATACTTAAACCAGCTAAGCGTTTTCTCAAGAAAGAATCAGGCTTGATGGCCAAGTCCCGACATGTTGATACGGATGATGATGTCGGTGAGACCGGGTTTTGATCTACCGCGGAAACAGTAGTCTGGTGGTGAGATGATTCAGATGAACAATTTTTCGATTTAGATGCTGAAATGAGCTCATTGTTTTCTCTAAATGATTGAACCAATTCTCTATGACTAGGATTTATTGAGCGGACATCTCGTGGTATATGAGTCTCTTTGTGACAATAAAACTTGACACAAGAAAGAGAATGGCAAATTAGGAGAATCAGTGAAAGAGCAGCTAAACTTGCTGATAGAATACATTTGAAGATGAACAGTTCTGATTGAGAAAAATAATTGGAAATCTCTGGCAAATGAGATAATTTAGCTGTGAACCAGAGAAGAGAAAGAACCGCATCCCATGGTTGATAATTCGCATTTCTTTCAAGTACCAGGATTATCACAGAGAGCATGAAACCAATAACAGTAATAAGAAATCGTGGAGCCCAATCCGTTAAAAGGGCTCGAATTTGTTCAGGTAAATAGATCAATTTGAGCTTTGAGTCTGCCTCCAAATCGACAATATCACAAAGTGTTAATGCAACAGCAACCAGAATAAGAACTGTGGTTAAAAATAGAGTCAGTAAAGACCATAAGAGTACAACCCCTTTACTGAGTTCAGATTCAGGAGATGGAGAAGTCACCGGAACTGGAGATGATTTTACATTTGGAACTGCTTTCAATTTCGGCTTAGGTACTGGTGAGAGTTGAATGGGTAGACCAGCATCGTTTACTTTTAATTTCATCGCACAAAAGGTCAATTTGATTTTTTTACCAGAGAATCAAGTTAAATGTGATTCCCTTAGATCGCAGCCAAAGGTAAGAAAGAAATAGTTCAACGGATGTGATTCTATGAAACAAAGACTTCACCAGAAATGCACCAAGAAAATGCAAAGGTGAAAACACATGATTAAAACCTAATTAAATTGCGATGAAAAAATTTTGAAACATTAAAACAAAAAGTAAACAATAGAATTGATTTTATTATCATCATGTAGACAAATGCATTAGGCATTTTTGCCACCAGGGCACCGAACTAGACGTTCAGTTTACAGAGAATGTTTTTCTTTAATGATTACAAATATTTTAAAATTCCCATTTGTTCTTTCATAGATTTGCCGGGTCCTTGAAGTGATGTCCAATTTTCAAAAGCATATATTTTAAATGTCAAAGTTTAAATTTTTTCTTTTTTAAATGTTTCATTTTAAATATGAGTTTGTTGGGTAGACATGTTTAAATATCGATTGTTTAAATATTGCCTATAGCAAGTTTACTTACTTCACTATACTTACGATCACTTTTCACATTTTGGGTTAGGTGATAAGGGAGACATTTTGATGTAAATTGTTATATATATCACTCGATGCACAGGAAAAAGTTGTACTTGAAATTAGACTGATGCATATTGACTGTTTTTTTCTTAATTAGTTATAATTAATTAATCACAGAGTTAAGAAGGTAGATGTTAACCAAAACATTGAATAAGTTGAATGAAAAGCGAAACACCAGATGGAGCCACTCGGGTTTCTTTCATTTTGTTTACTTTTTTGTTTCTTGGTTTTTGGTTAGTTTGTTATGATTAATTAATTTGCCTTAAAGTCATGATTATCGAGTGGAGAGCTTTCAAATTTACTAATTTCATCACCGTTTTTAATATAACCTTGTTCACCAGATTGTTAATTATCTTTAATTTGATTGAATTTTTGTTGGCATTAGGATTAACTGGCAACAGTTATGACCAGAGTATCGCTTATAAACTTTTACCCACTTCTGAAAAGAGAGAGTTACAAACTCATTTGCTTAATCTTCTTGGATTGGATCATCGACCGAAACCGAAAAGAAAAGGTAAAACTTTCACTTCCCTTCTCTTCCATTAATCAATGGCGATCATCTTCTTATAACCTTCTTTTCTTTCCACAGAAATTTTCTCATCTATTTATCTAAAAGAAATTTATCAATCTTTTCTCAATGAGGATACTTTGAATCTCATCTACAAGGATGGTCATCCTTTTTATCATCGTGTACAATTTGATAGCCATCCAACTGTCAAAGCTTTTAACGAGTCAGATGTAATTGTGAGCTTTATGAACGATAATTTAGCTAAAATTAATGGATTGGATTCTAACCTGAGCAAAGGATCTAGATTTTGGTTTAACACAAGAGAAATAGCTCAAGGGAGCAAAGTTTCTAGTGCTGAGTTACGATTGTTCAAGAACGAAACTCATCCAGAAATCCTCGACCTTTTCGAGATAAATATTTATTTCATTGATAACGAACGTAATAAGTAAGTTGATTGTACCTGATTGTAGTTTAGTACCTTATTTAAGGAGTAATATTATTCTGTATTTCTAGAAAGTTAAGATTGATCGAAAGCAAAACTTTCTCAAATGTTCGAGGATGGTTAATATTCAACGTCACTGGTGCCATACAAACTTGGATTGATAATCCAAACAGTAATTCTGGTCTCTATATGACTATTTACTCAACGTCCACAGGTAATTTGCCTTTTTCATTGCTGATCATGTATCAATCAGTTCTGTTTTTTTCAATCTCAGGTAAAGAGCTTTCACCTGAAAGCATAGGACTAAATGGATCGATGGAAAACAATGAAAATCTTCCGTTCGTTTTCGCGTTTTTCAAAAGCCATTCGCATCTACTACATAGGAAGAAAAGAGATGTTAAAAATAACGAAGAAGTGTCCACTTACAAACCACATAATCCATATTATGGTTAGTCATAGATTCGATCTGTTCAAGACTAAATGACTCTAATGATCTCTATTTTTCATATACAGAATTAACAGAATTTGTCTCTAACCGAAGTTGTCAGAAAAAGAGCTTATTTGTCAGTTTTAAAGAACTCGGATGGCAAGATTGGATTATCGCTCCTGAAGGTTATGCCGCTTCTTTTTGTGATGGCGAATGCTCCTTTCCGTTAACCGCTCAAACGAACGCCACCAATCACGCCATAGTTCAAACCCTCGTCCATTTAATGAAACCAAGCTCAGTGCCGAAAGCCAGTTGTGCCCCAACTAAACTCTCGTCGATTATGGTTCTTTATTTTGACGACAATTCAAACGTTATCCTTAAAAAGTACAGAAATATGGTCGTTAAATCTTGTGGATGCCATTGAACAAACTTGATAAATTTATTTTTATTTTCCAATTCAATTCAATTCAAAATTAGCAGTGCACAAATTACTTACATTATTTGCTAAATCAATTCTCTGATTTTCTTGAAATTTGTAATTTATCAATCACCATTCATCAAGCGTTGATTAAAGTTACCATCGCAATCTCTTTATCTATCAATCAATTTGTTACGTTATTCTAGACACGAAAGTTGTGTAAAGTGTTTCAATGAATAAAATTAAATAAATTAAATTTTCTCATTGAGTTTGAAATTTTAATTCTTATTTAAGAGAAACCGAAAGAATAGGAGAGAATTTAGATTGACTTTATACAGACAAATTTGAAACATTTAAATGATAACAATAATTTAATTTACATGTTCTAACTCGAATAAATCATTTCAAGATGTTAAGATTGTTTCAAGATTCGTGCTCTGGGTTTCATCATCTCCACATAAATGGTTCTGTTAAAACTTTTTAGCCAAAATATTAACTTGCTAAGCTAAATCCTCCAAGTAACACATATTATCTAAATTACCCACAGAGACTAAAGTTCCCTTGGATTTAACTATCTTTGATGCAATTGATTGAATATCCTTTAGTGTAATACCATCAATGTGTTTCTCCAATTCATCGATGGATTTAGCCTCATGTTGATTCATAAGTGTAGCAGCTAAGGTATCAATGAGATTACCTTCATCTTCAGAAGCAATCAAAAGAGCCGCTTTGGCTTGATTTCTAGAAGAAGGAGAAGAAAACAAGTAATTAGATTAACAATTAGTTTGGTCAATATGAGATGATGGACTTACTTTGCGGTTTGCAATTCGTCCTCTTTCACATTTTTACAAGTTTCTCGCATTTTATTGACCACAGCCTTGACAATGTCTCCAGATTCCTTGGCATGACAAGCAATAGCAACTCCAAATAAACCAGAATCAGCATAATTTAGATTTAAAGTATCTACTCTGAATGGAGCTTTAGCTACTTTTCCTGCAGCTTGAGAGAGTTTGCTAGCACCCATTCCTTTTGGAACGTGAACTCCAGTTGAGAGAATATTTTGCAATAAAGTGAAAGCCAAAACATCCTTAAGATTTTCAGAACTAAAAGTGAAAAAGTAACATTAGTGATCTTTCAAAAACCAAAATTAATCAACTCAACATGAGAATAGGATAGTTACCTTGCTCCCTCAGTTGCGACCACAGCATAAGTTTGATTACGACCAGCGTCCATAATTAATCTAGATTCACCTCCAATGAATTTAGATTTAGCAAGCTCTGGACCAGAGAAATCAGATAATCCGAAAGTCTTTTCGACATGTTCTAATAGATGATCTTGATCAACCCCTAGTCCAACGATCGCAACTCGTTTATTAATAAAAGTTCTTTGATGGTAATGATGAAGCATTTCTGATAAATGTTCTGGATCATGATGCTCAAGAACCTCTTTAGATGCGAACAGGGAATTGGACAAACCTCCTCGAAAAGCAATTCGGTGAACTTCCTCAAGGAGAACTTGTTGTGGGTCAATCCTGGCTCGTTCAATCTCTACTTCCATTCGGTATCTATAATCATCAAGTTGCCAAAATTTAAAGGCTGGTCGAGAGACTGTATCGGCAAGATATTTGAAATTGTCCTTGATGGATTCCCTTAATCCATTCATACGGTAAATGATATCATCACGAGTAGAGGAAACAGTTAGAGATGCACCAGAATACTCAATATTTCGTGTAATACCAAAGATGGTGAAATTTTGTGTGTGCATTCCAGCAGCATATCGAATGAAATGAGATGCACCTACTTCCTTAGAAGTTTCAAAACGAGGTCCAGCACGAACATAAACTCCAATTTTAGCTACTGGTGAAAGATTATCCAAAGAAGCAACAACCATACCATTAGGTAAAACCTTTTGTTTCAATTCACCTTTAACCAATTCCTTTTTAGGTTCACTTTTACGAACAGCTTGAGCCTGGGAAGCATAGGATCGCTTCACCAACCTGGAGAGACTCGAAAGCTCAAGTTTTCCCTTCATTATTCACCGGAGAATGACCACAACAAATAAAATGTCAAAAGTAAACAATTAAAGAGGCTCAGATTTAATCACAATCTGTAAATAACTGACACCGAATCAGGACAACCCAAGGTTGAAATAGTAACTATAGTTACTAAGGTTAAACTATTTTTCTATTTGGGGACCGTTCATATAGTACAATCTGTAAACTCGGAATTTAATTCTTTCTAGTAACTAATCATTTTTATCAATTCTGTTGTCAGATTAACCAGATTATCACCAAAAAGGTTGATATGATTAGATTTGCAAGTGACAAGATTGTTCAAAGGCGATGACATTCATCACAATCTAGTCTTTTCTTTCATTTTAAACAATCAAGTGATGTTAATTTGCTTTCAGTCCAAACATAACGGTACAAATTAATTTCTCATCTTTTCCTTGACAATAATTTAATTATCCACCTCAATTGTTTTTCTCTGTGAATTGTTTGTAATACAATGGACTCTTATGAGAATTTGATTAAAGATTATTGGACCAATGGATATGCTGTGTTCCCTAATTTTCTTGATTCAAATGATGTCGATTCCATTTTGAAAGAGACCAAAAATATCGTGGAAACTTTTGATCTCAATGAAAATCGAACTGTATTCAAAACGGGAAAAGGGCAACAAGGAAATGACTATTTTCTCAATTCAGGAGATAGAATTTCTTTTTTCTTTGAAGAGAAGGCCCTTGATTCTGATGGCAATCTAATTGTTCCTCGTGGTCAATGTTTGAACAAAATAGGTCATGCTCTTCATCATTTCAATCCAATCTTTAAACAGGTAACATTCAATGATCGAATCAAAAATCTGTTAAAAAGTCTTGAATTCGTGGAACCAGCGATTGTCCAGAGCATGATAATATTTAAGAACCCGAAAGTTGGAAGTGAAGTTACAGCTCACAAAGATGCCGAGTTTCTATTCACTGAACCAGAGATTAAATTGACTGGATTATGGTTCGCATTAGAAGATGTTACTCTCGAAAACGGGTGTTTATGGTTCATTCCAAAGTCTCACAAGGAAAATGTCACTCGTAGATTCGTAAGAAGTGAAGACGATTCGGGGATCAAAGTTTCATTCGATTTCCCTGAAACGGAGTATGACGAGTCTTCATTTCGACCTGTTACTGTGCCGAAAGGATCTTTATTGCTTATCCACGGATTAGTTGTTCATAAGAGTGGACCTAATCAATCGAATTCACCTCGACCAGTTTATACATTTCATGTAATCGATCAGTTTGAGACCAAATGGTCGCCGATTAATTGGCTTCAACCAACAGAACGACTTCCATTTCCAAGATTTTATTAATAATCAACAAGAGACGCAAAAGAGAAAGTGATATTTTCTGATATTATTTTTACATTGTAATAATTTACTAATCAAAACAGAAAAAAACATTGAGCAATTCAAACCTTAATTGACAAAGATCATTTGATTATAATGATTAGAAAAAGTTAATCAGTTTCACTTTAAAACCAGTTAAACTTGTCGATTAAACTGTTAGAGTCAATGTTTTTTCTTATAATTTCAACGAGTTCATTGACTATCAAATTGAATTCAAAGTGAAATTGTTCAATTGATTAAGAAACTGGAAATAAATGATATTCTTCATCAAATTCAAGTTGAGATTCAGATTTAATAATAATAGAAAATGTCGAATCTCTGGTCTTTTATATTATATATCATCTAAATTGATCTAAATAAATGTTAATCGTGTTAATACTGACACATTTTCAATTGTAGATTCAACTATATTTCGTTAGAGCCATTTAGCTGAACGAATTAGACATAAAATGACTAAAATGAAGGTAAAAAGTAAATCTAATTAACTATATCCTGTAAACACCTTTAGATGCTTAATGAACATTTTGTAACAATTAATGTCAAGATTATCAATCACATTAACTATTAAGGTTGCATCGTAATTCAGTTCAGGTTATCACTTGTTTCCAGTAAATCCGGATTGACATTTCATCCAATAAGTGGTCGCTAATTGTTAGAGTGACAGCAAACTTTATTTAATAATAATAATGAAAAAGTGAATTAAATCAAGTTCAATGGTCTCAGGTCAATGGCCATTCAATGAGAAAATTTTGTTAATTGTATCCCAAATGTTCATTTTCACCTTTATCCATATCATGAAATCCACACCCAATCAACATCTCAGCATTTGCCCGCCCTTTGCCTGTTTCTCAGTCTCTTTACCAAAGAAAATATCATTTCGTTTATAAATAACGTTCATTTCTTTAATTGATAATCATTTGCCTTTTGAACATCACCTTGATAGTCAATAGAATCAGTTGCTAATCATGAAGCAATTGATTAATTTAGTTGTTTTTGTGTTTCTCACCCTATTCACTATTGGTAAGTTGCAGTTAATCTGAAAGTTTCAATCTCAATCTTTTAATTAATCGTTTTCATCTATTTCGATAGTTAATTGTGAAGTGAAAAATGTAACAAATCAAATTCCTGGAAAAATTGTTTGTTACTTTGCTGCTTGGGCGAATTACCGAAAGCCTCCCATGAATTATGATATCGACAATATTTCGGGTGATCTATGTACTCATGTCATCTATTCATTTGTTGGTATGAATGAGAAAACCTTTGAACTTGAATCAATCGATCCCGAATATGATTATGTCAGGAGTAAGTTCCATTATTTTTAAAACAAATTGTTTCAATCTAATTAACTGTCTGTTAATTTGATCGTCAGAGGGATACGAAAAGTTTGTCGGTCTTCGTGAGAAGTGGCCTCAGTTGAAAGTGATGATTGCTGTGGGCGGATGGGCCGAAGGTGGTGCTAAATATTCAAATATGGTCGCTGATGAAGGAAGAAGAAAAACTTTCATCTCTTCTGTGGTATCGTTTCTGAGAAAATATAAATTCGATGGGTTCGATTTGGATTGGGAATATCCTGGAGCCACTGATCGCCAAGGAAAATATTCTGATAAAGAAAATTTCCTTAAATTAGTAAAAGTTAGTTGATTAATCATCTTAATTGCTCTCAGTCTAATTGATTGTTAAATTATCTAGGAAATGAAAGCTGCATTTGATGACGACAAATATATTTTATCTGCTGCTGTTCCTGTTGCCAAGTTTCGTCTACAAGAAGGTTACGAAGTTTATGATTTAGCGAGGTAATTAATTGATTGTTTCCACTGTTATTCCCACTTTGACCTTGATTTAACTTCTATCCATGTATAATCAGGTATCTAGATCAAATTCATGTCATGACTTATGATCTGCGAGGTAATTGGGCTGGTTTTGCCGATGTTCATAGTCCATTGTATCCGCGATCATTTGATGAATATGCTTACGAGAAACTCAATGTTGTAAGTATATCAACTTGTCGATGTAGAGCCGATTTCATTATAGCAATTGATTGATTGATTGATTCGATTTGATTTGATTAGAGAGATGGTCTTCAATTATGGGCTTCGATGGGAACACCTAAGCACAAGTTAATTGTTGGTGTCCCTTTTTACGGCCGAAGCTACACCCTCGGTAGTAAAGAAAATAACGGACTAAAAGCCCCGATTAAGAAGTGGATCGGAGGTGGAGAAGCGGGTAACTATACCGGAGAATCGGGAATTCTTGCTTATTATGAGGTAATAATAATTTGTTTCTATTTGATCAATGAAATCAAACTAATCCAATGAAATTAATTCGTTAAAAAGATTTGCAATCAAGTGAAATCAAAAAATTGGACAAGAAAATGGGACGATGCTGGTAAAGTGCCTTTCGCTTATTATCAAGACCAATGGGTTGGTTATGAAGACGAAGAGAGTTTATCAATTAAAATGAAGTTCATTCGTGATCAAGGTTATGGTGGAGCTATGACCTGGTCTTTAGGTAATTATTTCCCTTTCATGGACTTTCATGTATCTTATACGTCTCATCTCTTTCGTCTCTTCTATCTTTCAGATCTTGACGATTTCAATGGTATTTGCGGTAAAAAGGACAGTTTACTGAGAGTTCTCAATGACGATCTTAAAGGCTACCAGGTCATCATGCCTGATCCCTCAGAAATGACCACTACTGCCAAGCCTTCACCAACTTGGTGGACTCAACCTTCATCTGTTGCTTCAACCAGACCATCAACAACAACATCACCTTCAGTATCCTCGTCGACAGAGATACCTAATGTTCAAGGAGGATCAACATCGAAACCTGCATCCGAAGATGAAGTTCCTAAGGATATGGATTGTTCCAATTCAGCGACTCAATTCGTTCCTCATCCATCTGATTGTTCAAAATACTTTTGGTGCGTTCATGGTAAACCAATGGAGTTAACTTGCCCTAAGGGAACCTTATGGAATCCAAATGGAAATCGTTGCGATTGGGATTATAATGTCAAGACCTTAAATTGTAACAGCATTTAAATATACGAATAGACTCATTCTTTTGATAATTAATATATTGTAATAATGTAAATGAGTTGATAGTCAAATCTAAATTATTTTTGTCAATAATAAATATTTTAAACTCAACTGCTAATTTCTGAAAAGTTTCTGAAAAAAATATTAAATTTGAAACACATTCAGTAATCACAATTTGAAGTTTAATTTTCCCATGAATGATTAATTGATTTAGTTCATTTTCAATATACATATTAATAAATCTCAAAATATTATCAGTGAAAATATAGAAAAGATTATTTTAGTTACACAAATTTTATGAATAAATGGCGAAATTTGATTTAATTTGAGATAATATTTGATTAGAATCTGAATCTCGCGAGATTAACTGTTTTTTGGGTTTTAGCGGCTGATGACGAGGTTTGTCTCATGAATGACCTTGGCTCACCATTTGACGGGATTTGGTTCATTCGTCTAACTGAATATTCGGGTGGATTTTGAACTCTACGTTTCACAAGATTCGGATTAGAATCTATGAGATTGGACGAGTTTGGACCATTATTTAAATAGCTTTTCGATCGGTCGTATGTCGATTTGGCTGCAATTCGATTAACTATACTTGGTGGAGAACGTCTTAAATTACTTGTACTTCGAGCAACACTTCGATATAAACGATGTTCTAATGGATCTCTTTTCGTTGAATTAATTTTATTAAGTCTATTAGTTGATTGTAAATCTTGTTCTGAATCATCGTCCGTGGTTTCCGCTTTCAGGGGCTTAGGTGGAGTAGTTAAACTATCTTTTCTGACCGGAACTCGTGATCGTGAACTTTTACCATTAAACAATGAAGACGAAGATGATGAAGATGAAGATGATCTTCCGATTGAGGACATGATTTGTTTTTCCGTCAATTGAACTGGTTTCACATAAGCTGCTGTTGAATTGTTACTCGTTGGTGATAAAATTGAGTTTCTCCTACTGTTTAATGGGCCAATCAGTTCAGATTTGATTGAAGATGATGACGACGATTTCGATGAAGTTTCCAATACATTCGGTCGACGAGCTATTCCGTTACTATTATTCTCTTTCGAATCTTTTGTTGTCTCGATCTGAGTTGGTGCTATAACTGCTGTTGGCTGATTCGATTGATTGGTGAATATTAGTCCTTTTGATCCGCTGTTTTCACTCGAGTCTAAAGATTTCCAATAATTACGAGCATCTTTCGATTCCTCTTTGTCCACTGATGTTCCAGTGGTTGTATTGACGATTGGTTCTTGAGGTTCAACTGAATTCTCGGAACAGTTGAGTAATTTTCTATTAGAACTTTTAATTGAAAATGACCTTCTACTTGGCGTGAATCTTTCAAATGGACATTTTTCCTCTTTCTCATCGACTTTTGCATCTGATTTTAACAATTTAGGTTCTTCGGGAATCTCGAATATGTTACACTCAATGTCACCTAATCGTGTATTTGAGGAGTAGAGTCCATCTGAATTTGGAATACGTTCTCTCGCAGATTCGGGGTGATACGAATTAACTGTTCGAGTTGTTGATCTTCGACCGCTTCCAACTCTTCTTAGTGATCCATATGCAGAATCGTAAATTGATCCAGATAAATCATTGGTGCTTTTGAGTAGTTCCATCAGCCCAGTTGCTAAATCGTCATCAGTATTAGACTCATTAAGAGCCAGTCGACTCGCTCTAATCTTAGGTAAAGTATTACTTCCGGATAGAATGAGCTCTCCACCGTTAGCTTCCGTTTCAGTTATAACGTATTTACGATTCTCATTGGTCAGATTTTTTCTTCTTCTTTCATTTTTAGCTTCAACTTCACGTCTTCGCTCATTTTCATCACAGGCCAATTTGAATCGTTGGCAAAATGAAGCAAAAACAGAAAAACATTCATCCAATTTGAATGTCGATATATCTTCACAAAGGAATTGAGCCAAATCAATCCTGGTTCTTTCGATTTCAATTTCTATGGAAACAGTTAATCTCTCGATCTCTTTTGATGCTGCATCGAGAAATCGACTCATCTCAACGAAAAAGAGTTCTAAACATCCTTTCAATGACGATATTGTCTTTTTCAAGCTTGTTATTTTACTCGAAATCGCTTTGATCTCATCTTTTAATGAGTCAACCGATATCCTGTAAACAAATAATAACAATTAGTCGATTCGTAGACTCAGATCAATAATCGTTGATTGACTTACTTAGCAGCTTCTTCAAAGCTATTAGAACACTCAAGAAACCCATGAATATTTTTCTTCACTGATTCTAAAGCTACGTAATGGATTAGACTGAATCCTGGTTTATTACCTCGAATCTCTGATAGTTTAGTCAAGGACATCATCTTAAATCCAACAGCATCTCCGGCGTATCCTCCCTACAATTAATCAAAAACAATTAAAAATCCAATAGCATCAAACATTAGATTGTTCTTACCGAGTTGAGAAAGTTTCCAGCAACAAGAATTAAGTACATGACATTTCGTAGATTTTCATTTGTTTTGAGCTCTGTAATTGGAAGAAAGAAAACTTGAATTAACAGAATTCATCGAATTTTATTAGAATAATAATTTACCGTTAGCTGCTGCTTCAATTATCGAAATCGATGGTTCTAAGGATGCGATGTTAGAGTCAAATTCCTCCTTTACGAGCATACATTCAATTCGTAATTGGTAACTGGAAAAATAATTCGTTTCAATTAATCAGACTGATTATTAATCCAAATTAATGATTATCATCATTTTGATACTTTTGTCTTTTGCAAACCTACAACTTTTTAGTTTGGAAAACTGTACAAGGCCATTTTCAAGGTCAATTCAACCTAATTGTTTTCATTAATCTAACCATTAATTATCTAATACAAGGTTAATTTTATCAATTTGTTGATAAATTTTTCGTTAATTTTAGACGATGAAGAGTTAGTTAAATGATGAAAACCCACGGATTAATGTCAATCAATAAATGATCACTCTAATTAAATTGATTACTTGAACTATAAGACTGTCAATATCAAGCAAGGAAGTTGTTAGAGCGAATACCAAATCAATGTAATCTAGTAATTAGATAATCACTTATATGGATTGTTTTGTATTATTATTGAATTAGATAACCAAATAGCCTTGATTGTGGCCTTTACGAGTGTTACTAATTCAGTTACTCATGAATTTTTCGCCTTCGCTGACTAACCGATTCGCTGCTTCATATTTGTAATATTGTTTCTTTCGTGTTTAGTTAATTTGTAGGATGATAATCAAGTTGGAATCAATGATTCATTCTCATTAGTAATTGATCTCTTCAATTAACATCTTAGTTCATCAAATAGTAACTTATGGGCCTTAGATATTAACCATATCTTGGAAACCATACTGATCATTTTACTTACTTGGGAATTTGAATCAACTGAGTTAAAAATTTCTCGGCGATTGGCATTCGGTTCAAATCATTGATATACTTTTGTAATTGTTGCTTCTCATTTGATTCTGGTAATAGTTTCATTAGACTTCTTAATCTTTCTGCTCCAATTGACCCATGGTCGCCATTTTTAATCGAATCAATCAGTTCTTCGGTTGATCCTCGAAATTGTTTCAAAAAGATGTTCACTGAGAGCGATTTCTTACCATCTAGAATATTGAGATTAATTGTTTCAGGCGGAGAGATTTGATTGGTTCCATATTCGCCACTGTGTCTTTTCATTATTTTCCTATCTAAACTGCCGCAGGGGGATGTCGATAGTCCATCGAGTACTAAACGATTCGGTATTGGGGAACAAGAGCCCGAACTAGAATCAGATGAATGAGTGTGTATATGAATATGGTGATGGATATTGTGGCCGTTAATTGTTGTATTTGGTTGAAACGATGAGACTGATGTTAATGATGAGCATGAAGATTGTAAACAACCAGAAGCAATTGAAGATGAAATTGATGATGCGTTTGATGTCGAGGATGAAGATACATGTCCATTAGTAGATGTAGATAATGTTGAAGAAACTAATGAGCTATTGGGTTGACAAAAAAGCTCTTCCAAAGAATCGAAATCAACGGATAGAGTTTTAATTGCTGATTTTTCTTGAGCCATTAAATTCCATAGATTAGATTGATTCGATTGAATCACTTTCTGACAAGGAATTTTCACCCAATTTAATGATCGCATTTTACTCTTGGGCTTTGGGATATCGAAGTTTGTCAACTTGAGGTATTCAGGTTCAGAAGGAGTCGATGCAGATAATAAGGGTGAACAATATGAATTGTTCATTCCAACAGGAAAACAGGGTTGACTTGAAGACATTCTCGATGATGGAGGAGGAGGCGGTGGTGGTGGTGGCGGCGGAGGAGGAGGAGGTGGAGGTGGAGGTGGCGGAGGAAGGGAGGGTTGAAAAGGAGTCGATTCGAGAGACGCTTGTGGTGTGTCATTTGTTTCTGAAACAAGTAAAAGGAAATTGGTGTTAATCAAATGATAAAGAGTCAGTTTAATGTAATTGATATTCACCTTGAATCGGTTCAAATTTAGATTCGGCTGGTGACAATGGCCGACTGCAATTGCGAGAGAATGATTTTTGAGGAGTTGTTGGTGATGCTAAATTGATCGGCGATGATAAAGCGCTTAATCGAGAACCTGAGGTTGGGTCAATCGATCCTCTTCTTTTGGTGTGCCAACGGATCAATTTATCTGCATCATCGCGAGATTCAATCAATGTGGTTGCTCGATGGACTAAAGTTGATGCAGTTTCCCAGATAACTGAAGGAATATCACTAGAACCATAATCGATGGTAAGTAAATGTTGTAATAGATGAAGAAATGGCGTTTCGTATTCAGGCTGCCCTGATACTTGACGGAGAATCGTGAAGAATATGTCCTGATGTGAATTAACATCTAAAGAATCAATGTTATCATCTGATTTCCTCTGTTCTTCAAAAAGATCAATTTGCTTCGATAGTTCATCATTTGTTCCTTCACGACGAATTTCAGAAATTAATTGAAGTAATTTAAGTCCAATGAATTCATTTCTAACGGAAGACCTTTCCTTCCCGTTACCCGCTGATATGATTAAACAATTGATGAAGGCCAATAGTTTGGTCTTATATTCCAAATTCTTAGCATTTTGAAGCTCATCTACGATCACTTCAAATCGATATCGAGTTCGTTTAAGTGCCTATTCGAATAATACAAAAAAAATAAAGAGTCAAAATTCAGATTAACTACAATTTGTCTGATTGAAAAGTTAATTGTTCACAATTTTCCATAGTAAAGTTTGTTAATCTCTTAATTAAACAATTAATGTTCCCTTTCTGTTTCCATCTGATCAGTGGATCAGATGTTAATCCAATTTACCTGAATGTTGATTCAAGTATAATGTCAATCAACTATTACAATTGAATTAATTAAGTTTCTCATTGTTGTCTTGCTTAACTGTTTCGAGTCCAATTCATTTCTATTAATTGATGTTCAATTCGTTGATTCTCAAGAGTAATTTACTCTAAATTGTGATTACCTGATAGTGATTAAGGGTTTGCAGAGCTTTCCAATGTCCATCCTTACTATAAACACAAAGAGCCGATAAAAGGTCAAAAATTTGCTTTTTTATGGTTCGATTGGTGGTGTCAAGAGCTGTGATAATTAAAATAGGAGAAAAATTAATGACAATTAACCTTATTTTAGATAATTGTTTAAATGTGATCTCAGTGGAAATACATTGACAAATATGGTCTCTCTTTTCGGATCAAGGTAATTATTTAATTGTTTCCATCAGAGAGACAACACTCAGAATTAATTTATCTAATTAGTCTCACACTTTCCATTATGCTTATGATTGCATTTAAGGTGTTCACTTTAAGGTAACAAACAAATATTTGTCATCATTGATTATCAATTAATCAGGTAAAAGTGTTGATACTCATTCTGAGAAGACAATTGAATGGAAATCAATTTTACCTGAGGCCAATTTTTCTGCATAATTTGATTCGTCGCCAATGATTTGTTGTATTCCCAACGAAGTGTCCATTATGGTTTTCAAGCAATTGAGAACTTCCAATTGTAAATAAGACCATGCAAACGACGGTAATTGTTGATTGTTATTCACATTTGAAACATTTCGATTCGAGTTTTCTGAAACTTTCAAAAGATTAAAAAGAAGATCAATACCATTGATCGGCGAAGAGATAAACGCGTTGATCAGATCAATAGACAAGGACATTTCGTGACGAAGATTAGCTAAACACTTAGCTAACGAAACCGTGTTATCCTCTGATGGATTAGCCAACAGAGGGATTAAGCTCTCTAGATCAAAAGATTTGATGTGAGGTCGATTTGACGACAATTTATTCAAGTGATGAAATCGATCAGTGGAACTAAATTTAGACGAAACACCGAGAGATGCGATTGACTTTTTTCGAGGCAACCGATTGAGTATCGGTCCTAATGATTTTATGTCATTCCAATCGACAACTGATGCTGCTCGACGATTTTGTCGAGCTGAACGATAATCGTGTTCATCTGATGGACTCAATATTTCATCTGAATCTTCATCATTCTTATTCATTGTTAACTTTTTTTCTATTAAAAAATTTTGTTCACTTAGATTGTTAATTTTCTCAGCTTGATTATCTTGATTAGAATCATTTTCGGAAAAAGATGAAGCCATTTACATGACATTTCAATTCTGTCCCTTGGTCTCAATTATTCACTTCTAAATTGTTGATCTGAAACACTAATTAAAACGTTCAACTGATAAACTCAGTTAAGCACCAACACTTAATTTCTTAATCACCCACAATAAGATTGAAGGCCTTATGTTTGATTAGATCACATCAGAATCATTTGTTCACCAGTTTACTGGATTAGTTAATCAGTTGGATCGATGAGAAGTTATTTCAAAAGGTGAGATGAAGTTATAATTATGGAAAAGGTAAAGTTAATGAGAAACATTCACAATACAATTGAGACTTTATGACAAATTAAACAATCAAGTTAATTGAATAAACTAAATGTAATTTTACCAGAGAAAAATGTTCACATCATTTCCTAATGATGAGAAAGGAGCAGGAAGATGGAGGAAGATGGAGGAGGGAAAGGAGGAGGAAATGATTGAATTAAAACAATTAAACTTATGCTAAGTCAGGTAGTTGACTGAATTGATTAAAATCTTACAATTAAGTCTATTGGAAATCAAACTAAGGTCACAATTGTTAAACGGGAGTTTTAAACAATTTACAAGATCAATTCGACTGCTGATTGTTAACAAAGCCAATTGGATGTAATTGAATGATTGACAATCAAAAATAATCATCGTTGATGTCTAACGAATTCGTTTCACTGTTTATCCATGATGATGATCTTTCTCATTGCAACGATTACGAAGTTTAAAGTTAATCACTTACCTAGTCAGTTAGAAAACACATTGGAAATAATTAAATCACAGATGAATTTTAAATCGCACAATTGAAGCTGAAAATAAGAAGAGTCACTTTAACGATTGGAACTGAAATTGTCCAAATAACTGAATTTATCTTTTTCGATTAGTAATAGAAAATGAGAATCGAAATGAGAGAGAAGGAAAAGATTAAGATGCTAACAAAGGTAGGAGCCTAAATCGATTAACTGAAAAGTTTTGTTTTCTTCCTCCGCTAACCTTCAAAAGATTAAAAAGGAGAAGCGATTCTTTATATGGTCCATCGCGAAAGAAACGAATCGCTTCGAGCTATTAACACTGATTATTCAATTTCAAATAGAACAAAGTTGGTTTCAAACTCGAATTTCAATTCAGTCTTCAACTATTTCGATCATAAATGTATCCACTTTGTTATGAGGAGGGTTCGTGGAAATAGATTCTAATCAAAGTGATAATCAGGATGGAAGTCTGAGTTGATCTAAGAGACATGAATAATTAGACGAAAACCACGAATTCGAAGTATCTCTCAATTCATCCATCGTATTTACGAACAATAAACCATTAATCGAATTTATTAATGGCCGAATGGGTTTACTTCAATTCTTCATATCCGGATAAATGATTCGCGTTTTTAATGCTGACACTTCAACACAGGCCATAGACCAATTAAACACTTTAATCTAGATAATTCTTTGAATTTTTATGATACACTACAATTTAACTTCTCATTGGACATAACCATTTCCTCCTAAACGTTCACGATTAGCTCTGAATTTAACTGGTGGAACCAAAGTGCTTGGAGCATCATCATTGTAGTCATGATGATCTTCCTTCATGAATTGCTTATCGGTGACAAATCTTTTCGGTGTCAATTTTAATCGCACGTCATCAGGTCTGTACACAGTGTACCAACTCCGATATCGTGGCATCACCCGCTGGTTGGTCGCCAAAAGTTTGTCAATGTAAAAGAAATACCCAAAAACGCCAACGAATGCATGACCCAAGCCAATCAAAGCGATCGGATGTCGCTGGTAACATTTCTTCACGCTCACTATTATCTTCAGATGCAAGGGAAGAGCACGAAAATTTGCAGTTGTGATCATGATGACAAAAAGTCCAATTAAACTAATCAATCTTCTAATTGGAAAAATTAACAATTAGAAAATGAGAATTAATTTACTAATTGAAGAAAACCAAAACAAAGGTTAACATTGTTTACTTTTTCTGACTATCGATCATCGTATCGATTTTGATATCGAACATTTTCGCGGAAAATTCAAAAAAATAAACAACTAATTCGATTAATCCAAATACTAATAATTGATGATTAATAAACATAATTTTCTCGCAAAGTTGAGATTTTGGTCCCGTGCAAATTAGAGTTGAAAATCTAGAACTACATTTATTATACTCGTTATTAAAGATATTGATCGATTATCGAAAGATTTATTTTTAGGTCCACAGGCGGCACTTAGGAATAGCTGAGCGAACATATTTTGTGGTAAATTCCTAACCAGGTTCTTATTGATGAGAATAATCAAGAGGTTAGCTGATCATAATTACGTTTCAATGACTTATGGATAATTAATAATTAGTTATGATCTTTTTAATGATAAACCATAACAACATAAATTGACTCCAATTGATTAATCAGCAGTTTGTTTCAATTTCAAGGTCGTTTACTTTCATTTAGTGTCAAATTTCCGATCAGGTGAAATTGGAAATGATCAGAATTCGATCTGAAAAAGTAGAGACTTCGAATAATAAAATCAACAAGATGAAATATTCTTCCGGTTTACTGAGAACAATCATTTACGTTGACATCAATCAAACAGATGAAAATAAGATAATTTTGATCCCATGAAAACACTTGAATAAGTTCATATCTTGAACATGATGATATCGAAAGATAACTTTCAAAGCTTCATTTTAAGTACATGGAAAACTGATAATGCGAATGGTAAACAACATCATGAATTGAGATTCTCTATTTACTCGTTCTTTTTTTTGAACTCGAACCGATTTCGAGAAATGTAGCGTTCTAATTATTCATGAGCAGTTTCGTAAAGTTCACGAGAAAACTTTTGATTTAGTCAGAACACTCAAGTTGAATATTCTTTCAATAGATTTTCAATTCTTTTTTAAATGGACTGTTTCGCTTCTCGTTAATCTCGATATAAAATCCGGTCTATTTGGTTGATAAGTTCTCTGATATCTTCTTGCCTTTCGTTCTAAAAAGTTTAAGGCTCAAATTCAAATGAAATTGAGAAGGGAAAAGCCGATGATCAAGTTTAATTCCATTGGAAGATTAAGATTAACATCGAATGAAACATTTCAAGCCTTTTCTAAGAAATAGAAAAAGTTTTGAGCTTATATGTTGACACTGAGAATTATTGATTGAAAACTTGACCAACCCAAAGTATTTCCTTCATCATCTTGTCAGATTAGTTTCTTATCATTTCATCACTTAACTGCAACTTCTCTCTCTCTCTCTCTCTCTTTCTTTCTTTCTTCATCTTCTCCCGTCTCTTTCTTTTCCTCTTACTTATCTTCTTTTATCTTCTCTCTTTCTTTGTCTCTACCAGATAAAAGCTTCTTTCAAAAGCAGAGCCATTTCATTTCCACCAACACTTTACCTGTGTCAAGTTCCCATCAACGCATCACTTTAGTATTTCTGTTAGAGACCCACCGAAATGTTTCCTCTTTTATTATTCTCATTCATGTTCGTTACCTCTTCCTATGGACACATACTCAAAATGGGAGACTGTCCAGAAGTTGAGGTCATGAGAAACTTTGATATGGATAAAGTAAGTAACCAATTGACTTTACCCAAGACATTTGACCCCACAACCTACTCACCTCTCGATCTTTGAAATGTTCAGTTCCTTGGTAAATGGTTTGTCCTACAAAAATTCCGAACCATGAGCAATTGTATGGCAGAAGATATAACTAAAGATGAACATGGAGCTTATCATGTTGCTGAATATCTCGTCCCATTAGGAATTCAAATGTAAGTATTTAAATGTTGTTTAAATTGCGATTTTAACTCTTTCTCTTCTTCCGTGTAGACATCAAAGGGGTAAAGTTGAATTTTCCAAAAATGATCAAAAGTCTATCATGAGAATCGACTATCCAATAAGTGAGTATTTTCATCATTTAATTAATTTGGATTGACAATTAACCCTTATGGTTTTGATTTTCCGTTTCCCTGATCATCAGCAAGCCCATTAGGAAGCCAAAATTATTGGATTATCGATACTGATTATACTTCTTATGCTGCCGTTTGGTCATGTCAAAAAATCTTATTTGGACATCGACAATCAGCACAAATAATGAGTCGAACTCCTGATTTGCCCAAGGAGAAAATTCGAGAGCTCCGATCGAAATTTGAATCTTATGGAATTAACGAACACGATTTCAGTTTTATCGATCAAAAAAATTGCGATTCCAATGCAAACAAACGAACTGCTGCCAACGAAACTAATTGCGCTTCTTGCATTAACAGTTCTAATTTCGGAATGAAACTTGGTCCAGTTCGAATTTTAACCAAAAGACGGTGATGATATTGGTCGAATTTCCCATAATTCTATTATTAATTGATCTCGATTTGTTTTAATCGCTTGATCATTTTGTACACTGACCGAAGAACTGATTAAAACTAGCAAAAGTCTTCCATTAAAATTGACAGTTAATACAAATGTATTTCTCAAGTTGATTATTTTCATAGAGATTAATTCAAGACAAGATTAAGCCTTCGATTAACAATTCAAGCAAATGAGATTGAATAGAATCAAATTCAAGATATAACATTGGCTATCGATTTGTTCAAAATGATTCTCGTTTGTTTAATTAGTTAAAATGCTTACAATTGTGAGTCGCAATTTAAGTCAGTTTGAACTTGAAGCTGTAATCGTTTAACAATTTACAAGCTAATTAGCAATGAGAATTATTGACCATAAATCTTGTGAATAACGTCTTTTCCAATGAAAGCATAAACTACGGATTTCAATCGATCACGAGTTTCTAACAGATCTACAAAACTTTCGATGTCCCATGTGATTATTTTCGATGACTCAATGGCTGTTATTGAAACTTGGAACTTATCAAACTCTCTAGGAAGTAGATACTTTCCATCATCGCCTTCGGGCACAACAAAACTCGTTTCCTCTTGATTATCTTCATGTTGGAGATTTTCCACTTGATGATGTCTTACACTTTGGTGCAATGAAGATGAAGACGTTTTGTTGAAATAACATGACTGATATTTGAATTCTACAGAATCAACAAACTCATTGGGTTCAATTGTATGGATCAAGATTCTGTTGAATGTAACCTGAAGACTTCCAGTCAAAAGAATTGAGATACTTTGACCGATTCTTGTTGAGCCTTCACTTGAATATCTATGATTAGCAGGCAAGTATTTGATTGTTCCCAATTTCACCAAGTCTAGAAAATCTCTCGGTGCAACACCCAAAGGCTGGAATACGGATGAAAAAAGTTCAACGAGATGCTGAGGAATTTTATTGAAAAATCTTTGGACAAACATGTAGATCAACTGGACACCGTTGATGAGCAGAAAAAGCGAATACCAATTAATTATTGAGTCTAAACCATAGATCCATTCATCATTTGATCGATAATTTATCCAAATCAAACCAATGGCATAGCCGAAAATGACCAAAAATTTGTTCGAATATTTTGTTATATTGAAATTCGCGGGAATTGAAAAAGCCAATAAAATGATCGTTTGGAAAACAGAAAAAAGCGGTTCATTTGAACCGAACCAGTTCTTACATTCTCTTGGAGATATCGAATATGTTGCAGATCTCTGAGGAATAATTAATGAAGCTAATTAGCGACATGGAATAAATAATCGCTCATAAAGCCATAAGGTCATTTTGTCGGATCAATTAAAACAAGAAAAGCAAAATGAAACAATTTACCTTAAATGTGAAATCATTTGTTGTGTTCATTTTCATTTGGAATGACAAAACTATCCTTTCATGGTCCTTTCATAATTCATGATATTCTGAATGAATAAAGTTAACAATGATGAAACATTTGAGAGGAGGATAAGTTGATGTCCATTTATATGCCATTGGATAGATTAATATTCAATGGACAAGGTGAGGAGGATCAACAACCATTTAACATAAATAGGATGATGATAAAAGTGATGATGAAGATGAAGTTTTATCATGTGAATTTGATGCTGCGCAACATATATTGTTTACTCAGCCAGAATATTGATTGAATGAAAATTTGATGTTCATCATATGATTTGCTTTGCTTTTGTCCATCAATTGGTCACTTGGGAGTAAATTGAGTCAGAAAATGACACTTTCATTGTGATCAAATTATATTGAGTTACTTTTACTCTTTAGTTGATAAAGTTTCAAAAATTATAGATCATTAACTATCATTAAATTGGTCAGTTGATTCTGAGATTATTATTTTCATGCAGCAACTCAATTGAATTTAATTGGAGTTAATGTTGAGTTAACTACTCTTATTAAATTTTATCCCGATAATTGTTCATTTTAATCTGGTAGATTTAAAGATTGGAGATGAGATAAGATGAGAATAAAAAGAAAACACCAATTAAGGCTTAGATTTACGTGTAATGTGAGAGGGCATCGAACATGAACATTTCCACTGAATTAATGGTGTAAAAGAATCAAGTTATCGCATTTCAATCCATTGAATCAACCAAATTGTCCATCATGAATATTATTGACTTTTACCAGAATAAAAATGAACAGATGAAAATTGATCTGGAACTGGTGAATCTCGTTGTTTCATCTTCGCAATCGTCATCATCTTTTGTCAAGTTAAATCAACTTTTAACTCTCTCTCTCTCTTTGAATATCATCACAATTATCTTGTCAGCCTCTTTCTTCATCTCAATTCTATGGTTCATTTAACATTGATGTTCTTTCCTATTGAACAGAATCCAATCATCTTAACCTATCATCATGTCAGATCTCAGGTAATAAGCGCAGAAATAGAAAAAGATTCATTTATGTAAACAAGAATTTGACCAGTTGACCATTAGATTGACCATTAAAGTTATAATTCTTTTGTTGATATTTGTCTTTTCTAAAATTGATTAACATTTCCTCATCAAATTGTCACTTATAAAATCATTTTTCAATCAACAAATGAAAACTTTCAATCATCGATCAATGCGATCAATGATTGACCCTCCATTAGATATTAAGTACAGTCGGTTCACTTAATTTAGGTGTTCATTTAGCTTAAGAATTACAGATTAATGATTAGGCAGTAGAAAAGTTTGTTAGTCGATAGTTGATCAGTTATTGAAATGGTGAAATCTGAACAATTAAACTTGAGAAACTCAAGTCAATTGAATAGATTGTATATTCCTAGATGGCAGTGGCATCGAGCGACAATCAATTTGATTATCAGATTATAATGTGATTAGTCGGGGGAATATTTAAAATGGATAATATCCTGCTCATCTCTTATTACCAAGATGAATTCACAATAATGATATGGTGTCTCTGTAACATTATAATGATCAGAAGAAAGGAAAAGGTGTGGTAAATATAATATGACATCTCCATGTTTCTCTCGAGAGTGAGAGATCCTTTTATTGGCTCGTGTCATTGATACCCTATTATCAAATATAATTGAATGTCGCGTGCATCAGATTATCTTATTTCCTTTCTTTATCTTTCCAGTCACAATCACATTTATCACAAGTCAAGTTATTGAACCAGCGAAAGAGTCAAATCATAACAACGATTCAATTTCCATCGTGTTGACGGACAATCAATGAACACCCAATCGCCTCGACGCGTTTCAAACAACAAAAAACTAACCGACATTTCCAATGATTCCCTATGAAAATGAGATGGAATATTCATGAAATAGCATGAAAAGATTAGCTTTCTTCTTATTGTCTGAAAATCATTAAATAGAAATCAAATCGCTGTGAAAATGAGATTAACATGATTTCCTTTTGGATCAATGGGAAGAAACCAGAAAATATCGGACTTATTTGGCGATTCAATGAGTTGATGAACATCAAGTTATGCATCATTAGAATCAAGATTATCATGTTTCATGGGTTTCACACTTTAAATTGATCAACATCAAAAAACGATGACAATCATCAGGATGTTTCTTAAATATCTTTCAAATCTTCCTCTTCCTCCCACTTTACATCAGTCCTCCTTTCAACTGTCATCACCATTGGTGTTCAATTGTAATAGTCGAAAGTGTGAAATTTAGATGTGATTGATTATCATCATAAATGTACATTGATTGTTATGATGAACATGTAATCTTTTGTTTCATGATAATCATTTCCAACTTCAATCAAACTGATAATACTCTCATCAAATTATACATTTAAAGTTTTACAATTCACTTTTCCTCTGATATCCCAAAGTAACCAAAGTATAATCATCATCATCATCTTCATCTTCATCTTCATCATGATAATCTTGATAGTTACTATTAACATGTTAAACAAAAATTACATCAATTGACATTTAAAGTGTTGATCGTTGTAGTTAAATTTGATTGTGAAAATAGTGATGAAAAACTTAAATTGCAATGTAAAGAACCAGTAAATAACAATTACAATCAACTTAAAGTTGACAAAAAGACATTAAATGATAATGGTAACGAGTTGAGTTCACTAATAACAATAATAATAATAATGAGCGAAAGATAATTGAAAAAAAAATGTAACAATTATTAATAGAACATTGAATCTAATGATAAACGTTGTTTGTTGATTGCTGCTTTTTTTGTTGACTTAACCACTTATGTATTAATATATACATTTCATTGATTAGCTTAACAGGGAAGATAAAGAGGATGAAGATGAAGATGAGGAAATGATGATGATGCGGATGAAGATGAAGATAAAGACGAAGATAATACACAACTGATTTAACCCAATCAATGATATTATATCCATGTTGATGGTAAAGTAAACATTGGATTCAGTTTAATTTCCCTTGAGATTATCAAAAGAATCTCTTTTTTGTTGTTGTTGTATTCTCAGATGATGATAATGATAAAAAACCTCGATTCTGATAGAGGAAGATGCTGATAATAATAATGACGATGATAATTCTGTTGATTATCATCTAACCACACAGATAATATGATATATTTATCATTAGATTGTTAATGTTTGTCATTAGATAACAAAGCCAAACATCAGTAATCATTTACAATAATATGATATATCTGATTGTCCAATTCAATTGAGCTCAATTGAATGATCATGATACCTGAATTCTAGTGACAATCAAATTATCAGATTATTACAAAGTAATTTTTTTCACTAACTAAATGTAATCATTTACAATTAAATGGATGAACCAATTTAACTCACGAATCAAAATAAATTAAAGTTTATCAACATAAAAAAAACTCCAAAAAAAAAGTGAAACCATTATATTTATTATTCATCTAGAACTTTATATATATAAAAAAAGTTCATTGTTTAGTTGATTTGATTCGTGAATAGAATTGAATTATTAATTTTTTTGTTCATTGGTTATTCAGTTTAAAGTAATTTAATGATTGAGTTGAAACTCAGGTTAATTTATCATAACTAAACAATGTAAATATAGATTTTAATCATAGTTGATTAAATTGTTTCCAGATATTTATTCAGTAAATTGAATTGTATTTATCTGGAAACAATTGAAATTTATCAAATCGGTTCACTTTCTAATCATTGATTGAGTTAATCTATTTTCATATTATCAAATTTGATCAACTGGGATTGAAATGATTCCCTTGAAACTTCATTAATCCACAACGATTTCTAATTCTGATGATTTATTTGTTTATCAATCATGAATTAGAAATTATTATTACATCTTAAGCATTTGGATGCTCTCGATTTTTATTTTTTTTCTCTAACCAAATTTGATGAATAATATAAGAGTAACATGGGAATGGAAAATATTCTTATTTGGTTATTTTGATTGAGATAATTTGCGAAATTTTCTTATTTGTTATTTATAGGATTTCCATATGATATTAACGCTCTTAATTTTCTAGATTATTATTAGATTATTACAGTTATCAGAGTAACAAATTATCTCTGTTAACCTTAAGTAACAGTTGATTCTAATAAATATAATAAACATGAAATAATAGCAACAGTTAATTGTGATTACTGTTCCTGTTTTCATCAAAATTCACTTGAGATTTTGCTCTCATGTATATAACAAGATAATGATGAGAATTGCTGTTGTTGTTTATAAAAATGCTCATGAAATCCCATTGGTTTAGCTACTCGATTAACATTAAGGTAAATATTATGTTGAGTATAAATATTAGATTGTCAGATCGTAGGATAGTTATGATTAACCAATAAATCTCAATTTAAGCTTTAACTTAACACCAGATTGACTCTGTAAATCTTATCATCATCATCAACATCATCATTATCATCATGTTATCCTCATCCATGATCAACCCACTTTTCCTTGGTTCCCTTAGTTGCTCCTCATTCAAAATTAAAATTAACTGTGAGGGTAAATGGTATTAAGTTGATCATTAAATGTGATAACATTAATTATTAACATTCTATCATTTCCATTTTCAGTATTCTCTCAGTGTAATATTAGTTAAGACCTACAATTGCTTCTGTATTTGTAATATACTCAAGAGAGAGATTGTGGTTATCCTATAACCGCATCAATTTAATAATTAATTCATAATCTAAATCAATAATTCATCAAATATGATAACAACAATATCCTTGATTAGTGCGAATAGAAACAAATCAAAGTGATCATTTCACTTTTGTCTTCATTTGTTGATCAAAATTTCATTTCGTTTCATTGTTAATAAGTTTAAGAAATTCAATTGACTGTTTACATTAATTGTTTTAAATTTAATTCAATTTCATCTATTGATCAACCCAATCGCATTCAACATTTTCATGTATGTTAACCGTAATTTAAATTACATTTAATCGATTGATGAGCAAAATTCAGTTCGAAACCTTTAACCTTTGTTGCCCTTTTATCAAGCGCTTATTTCCAATTACGAATCAATATTTTACCTTATTTATGTTAAATTGACACAAAAAGATAATGTTACTAAAAGATATCGAGAATTAACTTGGAGTTTTAACTCCCACTTGGCTGTAGAAAAGAACAAATATAAATAGAATAAAAAATAGAATAAAAGTATGAGAGAAGAGAGAATTTTGGAAAAAAAAGAAAATCAGATCAACAAGATGTTCTCTTTCTTTGTTATTATTTCTATTAAGATAAATTCTCTTTCCTATTTCTTTCTGGTTCCTTGGTTATCATGGAAATTCAATAGATTGAAATAAATAGAGTCTAAGAATATGTTTGAATGTATTTGTTTAAATAAGAATCGATTACAAGAGTAAATAGTAAATCAAATGTTTACCATTGGATAGAAACAAACAATGTTTCGGCAAATTGGAAACTAATCACGAATCGATTCCATGTTATCATGAAATTTATCTTCTTCATCTTCATTTTCATTTTAATAATTTCAGAGTATCACCAGAGTGAATCATTTAATGAAAAAATTCACCATGAAAAGAGAAACGTTTTTCTGTAAATTAATTAAATTGTTTACAGATTGAATAAGTTGTGCATCGAGTGTGATAAAAGGCTTACACTTAAAAAGTTGTGATTAAATCATCTTATCATATTCATTGGAATTAAATTAATGAATGAAAACATGAGACTTATTATAATTGTCAAAGATTGGGAGACTATGGGAATCAACAGAATGAACAATTTAATAGATTATTATTTTTTTCTTCTCGATAATCATTATCATTGAAAAGATTGTGATCCATAATATGATAACATGGGATTAAGTTAATCTCAAATTGGACAATTATTTTATAACCTGAAGGCAATTTAATTCTCATTGTTGTTGAGTATTAATGATTTAATCTGCGATTCTTTTTTTTTCCTTGAGATTTAATTTCTCTGCTTGTTATCTTAATATTGCCAGAGATTCACAATCCCATTTAAATGGACAATTATTTCATCTCAAATTCTGGCATTTTGTTTGGTTCATTTATTGAATAACAGATTAGATTTACGTTGATTGTTGTTGTTAAGCTGAATTACGTTCAATGTTCAATCACTGAAAACTGCAAGTAAACTCAATTAGCAGTGTTTTGAATTTAAATTAACCAAAGATTAGTTGTTACAATTGTTGTCATTTAATTGTTACGACTAATTACCCTGAGAATGAACGTGATGATTGTTCTTTTAGATTCGAGCAACTATAGAATTCACTTGTCTTTGGCTGTTGATGTTTTCCATTGATGCAAAAGTGAGTTGAAAGATGAAGATGAGAATGTGACAAGATGATGAACATCCGAGTGAAACAATGAATCTAATGAAGACAATTATTATTATTCCAATTAAAAGAAGAAGAAAACTAATGAGAATTTCGCAAATTAAGTATTGATAGTAACATGGAAATTGTATTGAATTGGATTGATATTTCGATGCCACAATATACGATTAAATTGCGATTTCAACGATTGGAAATTTTCTATGATAAAGTTAATTCACTTTTCCATTTTGGCTTTTTGTTTTGCTTTGATTCTCATCTTTTAACAACAGGAAACAAACATGGCGGTCACGCAGTTTTGATTCTCCGTAAAAACCGCAAAAATGATGATTATCTTATTTCAAGCAAAGGTCAGTATCGAATTACTTGTTGACCATTAAACTAATTATAACCATTGATTAGTTTGTACAGTGAGAGTGGACAAGCAAAAGAAAAGATGAAAAAGAAAAGTCCATCATGTCAACTTGGTGAATGTACAACTTTGAGTGTTCATCATATCTCATAATCGTTTAATCATCAGGATGAATTATCTTAATTTATCAAGCAATTTGGTTCACCAAGTGAGCACCATGTAAGTAGCTCACTTGCTGTCGCGATAAAATTTACTTTCTTTCATCTTTATCATCTCTCTTTACTCTCTTTTGTCTTTCTGTCTATCATCTTAATCTTAATCTTCACCTTTATCTTAATCTTCATTTCAAGTCTTCTCGGTGATGTTATCTCCAAGAACTTCTCACGGGATGAGAAGAGATTGGTTGCAGTCCAAAAAAGAAAAGACCTCCAAATGTGATGAATAAACTTCTTTGTCTTTGGTAATCATGAAAAGCAATTGTTTCAGACCTAATGAAGATTAGGATAATCAACTAATAATCTAAATTATCAACAATCATTTAGGTAATAGCTCAACAATTTGATTAGATTACTTTATCTGCCGTTTATCTCAACCAACATGAAACAATGTTAATCAGTCAGTCAATCAATCAAAATACCAATGTAAATAGTAAACAGTAATTGATTGAATGATTGTCAACAACGTAACAAGTTATCAAGGGATCTGATTTGTTGATTCTCTGGATTCGAGTAAAACTCTTATTGATTAATCAATTGTTGATATCTTGTTGAACTCATCTTGTTTTATTTACTGTTACTTCAATGATTACTATCAACGAAACTGACCAAAACCTTTTACACTGTCCGAAAATTGGCCAATTGATGAAATGCTGAACTGACAAAAAGAAATCAACTTATATTTGGAAGATTAGAATCTTTTTCATTGATATTTTATTAACAGAATAGTAATAATCGCTGGACAATTAACTTGGAAAGTCAAATTCGGTGATTTTATAGTCCAAGTCTCGATTCTGCTGATCCGGATAACATATTTATAAGTTTATCTATTCAGATTCTCACTCATGGTGATCATCGGTTGAATCAATGAAATGAAAAGGGTTAATTTGATTAGTTAGTTACATAGAATTGAAATGAATTGTTGACTTTTCTGGTTAAATAGTAGTCGTGATTATAATTGATTTGGAGGCGAAAAGACATCATCATGTTCACCATTGATTGTTGTTAGTTTAATTTGTCTCTCTGTTAATATAATCAGCAAATTGTTTACAAATTGTTATATTACATTTGCCATTGTTATCGATTCGCTTCATTTAGTCTAAATTGTTGTAATGTGATTGTGATACTTTATATATGTGTGAACAAATCAATCTTATCCAATTAATATATATTAGATTAAACGAACACGCGTTAATTCATTCATCTCATGAATTGTAATTATCTAAATTAACATAATCATGAGCAAGTTAATCGATCTCAGGGGAAACTGATTTAAACTTGAATTATTATTATTACTGAAATTGCAATTTGATTAGAAGGTTAAACTCAATTAATTATCAACTGCTAATAAGTTACACTGATTATCCAATGTTTTAGTTTCTGTTAATCTTATGGTTTAATTACACTTATCATTCAGCTAATTGTCACTTTATCATTAATTTCGCTCTGATCAATACTTTGGATCCTCATAACTAAAATTCCTCATTAACTCGAGTGTTGAGATAATTTAACATTTTCGCCTTTGCTATTTGTTTGGATAGAAGATTAAATTACTATTCATTTGCTGAGAAAATGTGATTAGTTATTCACTTTAAACGTTTTCTTCACAATCATCTTCGCATTTATATTCTTCCGTTTCAATGAGCAGTCAAATCACACTATTTGTGACCTGAAGGTCGCGGATTTTGACACTTTTTGTGTTAACGGTCATTAAATGGGCAATAGTAACACCGATTCGTAAGCCCAGTAGCACTAAACAATTAACTATAAGACTGTAATTCGAAACTCGAATGAAAAAGAAACACATTTGTAAACACAAAAGAACGGAAAGAGATCAACTTGAGCGATGATGATGAACTCGTCATGTTGACAGGTCAAATTGGAAACCTCAGATTTGACCTTTTACCTCTCTTAAACTCTTCTATTTTAAACAGAGACCATCATCATTATTTAGAGTTTATCGTTGGAAATAAAGTAATTCAGTTAATCAAAGTAAAGAAAGAAAACAATAACTGAGATTAAATTACTCGCTCGTTCCTTTGATTGATTGAGTAAATTTTATTGTTCTTCATTCATAGAAACTTATCCATGTAAATATCTTAAATTATCTTAAACTGTATTCGATCATTTTTCTAATATCATTTGTTTGTTTCTGATTGATTAAAGAAAAACGTTAATTGTTCAGAAAGATTAGATTCTCACCTTGAGTTAATATCAATAATTGATTATCTTTCTCATTATCATGATCGTAATTTCATCAAACATGAGCCAAAGGGAATGATGATTTTCCTTCAACTGTTATTGAACAGTAATCTGATTCCTGGAATCAACCGTTTCCTATTTTAATGATCAACTTAATCATGATAATTTATTGAATCAATGAATACATTTCATCATTTACTTGGAGCTGCTTCTTCAATGAATGATAGAAATTGATAATAATAACAATCGATTTGCTTTCAGTGATCATATTTCACTGATTAACTTGATCAGTTGTATTACCTTTATGAATGATAAAAAATCATCTCTTTCATTTAATCAGCGAAAAGAGCATCAATTATTATTTATCAGCAAATTACTCAATTATAGTGATTTTGATGTTTCCTTTTCCTTTTTCTAGACGATGAGAATAGTCAATGAACAAGATTGATTGTTTATTGAACTATTTCCGTTTGTAAACATTGACCAAGTTTAATTAGTTTGTTAACTTTTGTTTGTTGCCACCAAAATTAATTGATATTTTGTCAATAATTAATTTAGGAAATCATTAGTAAGGATCAATCTGTCATCAAAATTACAGTTAAACTGTTAACATAAGCAATTGACTTTATGCTTTGGTTTATTTACAAATTTTTCGTCAACTTAATTACAATTTTCATTCAATTTAATTAGTTAATTATAATGTGATGTATGTAAATTTTTCTCATTTCAATGTTTCCTCTTGATTCCCTCATCATGGTCTACATGAAAACATGAATATCTTTTTACTTTCTGTAAGCATAAAGAAATAAATTGTTTCTATTTTTAGTGAATCGTCTTCCTCTTTTGGGTTAGATGAAGATGCAAAGGTGACACAAGATTTGCTCATCTCCAAGATGACAAACATGATGCTGATGGTGAACACTTATATTCAGCTCTCACTTGGACAGAATCACAATTTGTTAACATCTCTTAGCGTAAAAATATTTACCACTCAATTGTCATCAACCCTTGAATTGTTATTATCAAATTAGCTGTTGAACAGCAATTAATTGATGAATTAAGGTTATTAATTATCCACGATATCTTTGCTTAATCAATGATTATGATGATAGATGGATCAACAAACAGAATAACAAAATCAATCAATTGCATTTGAAGTAATAACAAGTTAATTCAGCTAATCGATATCTGATTTTTGCATCACCTCAACGTTTACCTGGTGATTGTAAATTTAAATCAGTTGATGGAAACTAATCCAAATTTAAATGTTAATCAATTTGATTATCGACCAGTGGATTAGATGAAGTTGTTGGAAAATAGCAAAGGTAAAAGGGGAAGATTAATTATTAAGATTAAGATTTTCCTCCATCAATGTGATGAGGAAACTTGATTGCAATTTCTAAGAAGAGATTAACAAAAAGATGATTGGTCATCTCCATAATATTATCGGAAATGGATAGAGATAAAAACGGAAGCAGATGAAATTGTTGTCCAGTTTTAAGTGATTAAATTCATTTGGTTTTTTTATGTCACAAATGAAAGATTAGATTATCGAAATATCTTCATGTTAATCGTGAATTTTATAATTATAATCACAAGGGTTCTTGTTGTTTGATGGATCCATCAACTTGGTGACACTCACTTTGACACAACATGAGGAAAACATGTTCATCAGAAGCATTTTAATCTCAAGTTTATCATGTTGATCATCATTCAATTGATAATCAGATCAACAATGAGATTCATTTGTATGAACAAATGTTCATCTCAATGATAAACAACGAGTCTTTTTTATCATCACAATTTAACAACATAACAGTTAACAAATGTATGAGTTTCAACTGCCAAGAAAAAGAAATCAAATTCAACCAATAAGATGAAACAATTAATAATCTTTTATTTCAATCTAATTAAGTTAATTAGGAATTAATGAGTAACTGTAAGTAAATGAAATCGTTTCAACGAATTATTATAATATTATAATATTTTCTCGAATTTCTCGAAAAAACAAATTGTTCTAACAAAAATTGTATTCACGTAAACATATGAACTTAATTAATGTTTCCTTTCCTTAATTGTTGTTGTTCGTCATCTTAAATTGTTTATCTACTAATACAATTAATAAAATATGATTATCAAGTTAACCTTTGCCATGATCAAGTCGAGTGCATCTAATGTTTGTTAACCTAACAAGTCGCATGTAATTTGATAATTATAAGCAATTGAGATGCTCAAGGGGTTGAATTGATTAAAGAATAAGGTTAATTAGATCAACATTGAATCTCCTTAAACACTCACAATTAGATTCATTGTTTGCCTTTTTCATTATTCTAATCTTCCTTTTATTGGAAGGTTATTATTAACATAAGACGATGATAATGGATAAAGTTGGTTAATTAAGTTAATAATGACAATCATTTGATTTCTTAATTATAACACGAAACTAATTAACAAAAATTACTCATTGTTAATGATCAAGTATTAAATAGATGATGAGAAGGGAGAAAATCTATTAACACTACATTTAATTTAATTAATACTGATTAATCATTTTCACCACATTAATAATGATCAATTGTTTTACTCTGATTAGTAAAACTCTTACTACATGAAACTCAATTAATCTTTTAATTTGACCAATTAACTGAGTCATTGATTCAGGAAAATCTCTTGAATGGTTTTCACTCAATTCACCGATTCGATCTTCATGGATTCATCTTGAAATTGGTTGATTGGTGAAATTGAATCCAATGAACAATTTAACTTGAGATAATTTTGTTAGATTATAATTCTGTCCTCATCCATCTTCATTGATCCTCCTTTAAGTGGTAATCACCTGATTTAAGGATCATAATTGAGCCATAAGTTGAATTGGATCAAATTGATGGTTTCATGGATTCACATTAAATGGCTTCGTTTTTTTTACCTTACCAAGGGAAGAAGATGAAGATTCTTTCAGGGAAATCAAAGTAAAGGATAAACATGATATTCAATTGATCGGGTAATTGGTGGAGAAATAGAGTATTAATAGATTAATTTTAAATGAACTGAAATTCGATACCGATAGAGATTCAATCATGTGTTCCTTTAACAAAACTTGGAGTTTTCATCAGCATCAAGTGAATTTTGCATCTCAGCTGATAATTCACTTAATAGGTTATTCTTTTAATCTCAATGAATTGAGAAATTAATGTCTTCAGGGGAACCTGATCAACTATTGAGATTCCACTTGGTGACTTTATCAGGTTAATATACGAAAACATTTTATGGATTAACGGAACCATTTAGTTGAGCCTTAATGTTACATTTTAATAATTTAAAGATAATCAGGTAACCAAACAAATAAAGTAAGATAAGTTTTGCTTTGGTAAACATTATCCCGAATCCAATAAAACACTAATCATACATGGACAAGGATATTATTATTAATGGTAATTTTCATGTGATTTTATTGCATATTGGGACATGTTTGATAGGTTAACATGACAATGGACAATCAAATTACAAGGTGAATACTGAGGTTGGGTCAATGGACTTGGAAGAGACTTGGAGAGAGGAGGAAAAGATGAAGAGGATGAAGAGTATGGAAGAGGATATTTGGAGTATCATTTCTGGATTAACGATTGATTATGTCACCTTGTTTCTCATTAACCATCATCTCAAATGCTGAAACAAACTTTTGACACTTTTCGCTTTGATTTTTGATAATCTTGACAAGACTATTTCTCTATTTCTCTAATAATGAGATAATTAGTGAGAAATTCATCCAACCTTAATCATATTTTTCTGTTAATCTGGTTCACTAGATTTCATTGATAAATTAGTTTGATAGTTAGTAAATTGCGATCCCTCAGCTCAACTCAATCAAAAAGTTACAATGATAATTAATGTTAATCATGAATTGATATTAAGCCTCTAATCCTAATAAGCCAATTTCCACTCAAGGGAAACGCTGATAATGAACCATAAAGTCATTCGAAACTCTCTATTGGATTAAAGTTTTCCTATTGATCAGTGAAGATGAATAACTTTTTATTTTTATTTTTCTTCTTAACCCAATTCATCATTAACACAGCGGGTTCTCATTTCCGTTTTCCTCCTCGTCCCATCGCTTATGTGAATATTGAAGGGATCATCTTCTCACTTATATCCAACAGAGTTTAACAAAATGTTCAAGTGATTAACTGATTGCAATTGACACCAAGTATCAATTAGTTATTCATATGGTTAACAATATGTGAGACTTATTAAGATAACAAGTCGCCCAAATATTTTGACAAAACATTAACTCGAAAACTTTTGCCAAGTTTCATTTTTGTCTTGAACATTATTGTAATTACGATATACTAATTGTAATTAGTATCACTTTACTCGAACCATTAAAAGATTAATGATAATTTGATTGAGTTAAATTAGAATGTAATCTTGCGAATAATCAGAATCCAAATGGATTAATTCACTTGACTTGATCATAAAATTAACGTTAAATTGCTAACCCCAATTAGATAATCGACAAGCGAATTAAGATGAAGGTGAAGAGAATGTGAGTGAGAGAGATAAATGGAAGATGATGATAACGCCTCATGGGAAGATAATGTGATGAGGAAGATATCACATTGTTATAAATACATGGCGATTGTTCTGAAAGTTGCCAAAGAGAAAAGAAAAAAAAATAATATGAGAAACTCTGATGAGAAGATTCATCATATTATGTTGATTATATATTAATAGACAATTCGACTATTAATACTTAACCAGCCTTTGGCATCTCAAGTAAATGAGAAAATGAGTAAACGATAAAGATGAAGATGAAGATGATGAAATGAGGTATCATCATCATCATCCAAAGCATCACTTTAAGATAAGTGTAGCATAGTTAATCCTATTTGATTGTTTCCTCGTAATCCTTAATAGAGATTCATTTGTAATAGAAGCACAAAAAATAAACACAGATAAAAACCGGAAGACGGATGTTGCTCTCTTACTATGTTAGTCTATTTCTTGTTATCATCTTCATCATTTCATCTTAACATGTTAAATTTTCTTCTATTCTAACAATGAAAAAGTTTCTTTTTTCCTCCGAATTGACTAAGTTTTGTTTTCAAGATAATTATTCACATGAATAGATGCCAACTGATCCCATTGATGGAAACCATAGCGTATCAATCCAACTAAACTTTTCATCTCTCTCTCTCTCACTCTCACTCACTGACTCACTCACTTACTTCTCTCTCGTCTTTATCTCATAAAGATCTGACAAAGAAAATAAATTAAGAATTGGTGATGTTTGAATCAATCAATCGACTTATCCTTCCAAGTTGATGGCAGTTTATTAACTTAAAAAATGAATGATAAACTTATTGATTAATTTGTCACAAAGATGCACAATTATAATTATCTTTGCAATTAAGATGATTTCTAATCTTCACACATTCCAATATAAATGGGAAGATAATTTGGTGTTTGCTTGACAATTGACAAGTAACATAATGAAGAGGAAAAGGAAAGAGGAAGTAGAGTAAAGGATTAATTAGCTAAACTAATTAAATATAAATAACACTCTAATTATTTATTTAATTTCAATTGCTCGTTAAGATATAGTAACAAGATTGTCAAATTAATTCAACGCCCACAACAAGAAGTAAATGAAACAAATGAACGAGATTATCTCTGGAAATTTTCCAGACCAATTCGTTGAATGGTGAAAAAAATTAACTGGAGATTAAGATTTTCATTGAATCTTTTGTAAAATGAGCTTATAATCCAGAACTTTTCTATTAAATGAGATTATCAGTTTCAATTCTTGAGATTCTGTTAATCACCTAAAGTGCTAGATAAATGTAATTACATGTTGATTGGATCGGTTGATTATCGCCAATGACTTTTGTTGTGGATAGAAAAATTGAAAATTAATTGTTGCTATTAAATTGAATTGATACCATGATGATAATTGAATATTTAGTTGTTTTCTTACTGAAAGCTTATCAGAAAGGAAAATGCTTGAGGCTTGAGTCTCAATTACACCAACATTTAGTTGATCTCATGTTAAATTGTATTCAGTATACAATTAATTGCTTATTTTCAGTCATCTGTTAAGTTTCCCATTCTAATGATGAGTATTCAATTTGTCTCTCATTTAATCGTCTTAATATCTCACCATTTAGCTGAATCAATTTTATATCATCTTTATTACCATTAGTTATTAAAGTGTATCTTGTTACACTGGTTCGTGAAAATGAAAACCCAACAATCATCAATGAACATAAATTGTAAATCTCATCTATTTTTTGTCTTATGGTAAAACAAATACAGAGAAAAGGATTCGCTTCTTCCAATATCCATGTTATTAGAGCACAAGAAAGTTTATCGTCCGTTACTAATGTCAATCTTCTGAATGATAACTTCGTAATGATGTTCTGCTTTTGTCCACGATTCCGGTCACAATCAGAATACTTTGATTGTTGTGTCAATTGTCACGGAAAATTAGCTCACTAACAATCCAGAACATGGATGAATCTTCTAATCATTTTCTACAATATTCCAACATCGACAGGAGACTCGATAGAAAACATTACCATAAGTTGTCATGAAATTTCAATGTTCTTGTGCTCGAAACTTTCTATAGATAAAATTAGTTTCCATTTCGATTTGATCGTGACCCTTTTCTTGATTGAACAAAGTGAATAAAGTGAAGGCTCATTTGGTGAACCAATTAAATGGCTAATTTGTGTTTACCATAAAGTTTATCAGAATATCAGATTTGATTATCAATTAATAACAATGATTGTTGACTAAATAGACTGTCTCTTGAGAAGACTATTGAAAAAGACCCAAAAATGATACTAATGAAACTATTTTTCACTTGAATAGGATATCATATGGATCCTTTTCTCATGTTCATTACTACCACCCACTTGCCTCCACAAATGCGCTTCCAAATCTCTCCTTCTCCCTCGAGAGATGATGACAAAAGAGAGAGAAACTCTTCACTCCCAGTGAGTCCCTGTTCCATTCAAACCTTATGTCCATTTTTTGTGCTCGCAAAACAAACGGTTACAATTCAATTTAATTCCTTTGTTTTTGTCCATTTAATCAAATCACTCAATAGATAATTTAAATTATCATTATTTGCTCCAGTTAAATGATTACCTTTATTTTTTATTCCGCCGATTATTATCATTATTATCATTATTTCATCTTTACAGAGATCATGAATCGAATAATCTTAATTCACCTTTTATTAATTAACACAATATTAATCATTATTAAATAATTACTACAATTATTATAAAAGACTTATCTTAAATGTTGACAGGGGAGGAAGTGGACTGATAAAGATACAATGTATCAATGTATGGATAATGATAATGAAGGTGATCATGACAAACATCATGATCACCTTCTAGAACATTCTAACAATTATTAAATCAATAGTTCATTCAGATATTCATTGATGACCATGAATATCAATCAATATCATAGTAACGTTGTAGACACAACAATAAGTGAAGATCAATAATTTTGTTACATCACCCTCGTCCTCTAGACGAAAGGTCCCTCTTTCGTAACAATAATCAATAAAACAATAAGCACAATTTTTGCATTTAACAAGCACATCGAATGCGATAAAAACACCATAACGTATTATTCATACTTTATATTAACTTTTACATATTTAGAACCACAATAAATCTGATTGTGTTCGAAAATTATGAACCAAAACATCTTCAGGTACATCAAATTTAATTACATTAAATAAAGCAGCGAACTCTAATAAACACTTACGAGCCTTTTCCAATATTTTCACTTGTTCTTCAAATTTACCATTGATTTCATCCTCGATTCCAGAACAACGAAAATAAGCATATTTCATAAGCAATTGATTACCTTTGATTTTACTCTCGATCTTTTCCTTGACCGATTTAGGAGCAGGTCGTTTCAATGTTTTCTTCAACGTCAAAATTTGGTCTATGGCAATCCCTACCACCTTGACGAAGTTATCATTTTTATCCTTTAATTCCTCTGAAGTCATCTTTAGGTTACTGTTAAAAAGCAGAAAACAGCTAATACAATTAGATTAATAACAATAAATAACATATAATATGGTAACATTAACATTAAGAATGTTAATTTACAAATAATTCATTCAAATAACAAATTTTTTCAACATTTTCTTAAACATTAATCCAAGTTAGAATGAGAAATTGCAATAAGATCTCCATTAACTTGATTATCACATAATTAATTATATTAAAACTAGAACAAGGTATGTAAAATTCCCATGGATCCATCGGCCACGTAATTTAAGAAACCATCTCCCTTGCCACCAATAGCGCAATGAGTTGGATAAGGAGGAGGCGACCGTTGACACAACAACCAGTCCACTATGTACCATCTCCTACGTTTAACCAAATTCCTAGTTATCAATAAAACTAATTAATTAAGTCGGGAAGCTAATCTATCGATATTAGCTCCCATTTGATTTATCTCCTGCACCAGCTCATCCATTGAGTTACCTGAGCTCTGATAACCTCTATCACTAGCTCGTTGATGAGTAATTTCAGCTCTTTGTGCCCTTTGGAGTAAATCATGAACCGAGTTTATCTCAAACTGGGCGAAGACAGATATTAGGTAACCACTAAAGTTTCTTTTGATTGTTAATTGCAGATTGATAATTAGAAAATTAGACTTTTGTTGATTATGAAATTAAGTCTATTTTAAAGCACTTAAGTTTCGAATGATACTAATTTTATCAATTTAAAAAATAAAAATTATCATTGTTTAAATATCCATTTCTCTGGTTTTGGCGCTCACTGTCAGGTCATTTTTAGGCTTCGAATGACCTGAAAATTTTTGATAAATAAAATTATTATTTAATCATTGAACTTATTTGATTCGAAATTTGGTGAATTTTGATAATCAAATAGAGGAGAAATTATTACCTGAACAAAAAATGATTTAACATTAAATCCCCATAGAGAACCATTTTCTACCTTTTATCATAAAAACAGGTAAATTTTACCATTGCGTAGCATTGGCGAAAATTGGTGTTAATTTGATTTTAAATGGCGATTTCTCCTCTATTTGATTATCAAAATTCACCAAATTTCGAATCAAATAAGTTCAATAATTAAATAATAATTTTATTTTATCAAAAAAATTTTCAGGTCATTCCGGCCTAAAAAGTGACTCCATGAGGAAGCCAAAACCAGAGAAATGGCCTATTCTTAAATTTTTAATGATAATTTTTTTATTTTTTTCAAATTGATAAAATTAGTATCATTCGAAAGCTTAGAACTTAAGCTTTAAAATAGACTTAATTTCATAATCAACAAAAGTCTAATTTTCTAATTATCAACCTGCAAACATTAACAATCAAAAAAGGGAAAAAACTTTAGTGGTTACCTAATATCTCAGGTTTTATTCCTCTTATGATTAACCTTATGATTTTTCTTTCGTCCATTTGAACATTAACTCTTTTACATAATTTTATCTGTTCCAATATAAATGACAAAATCGATTGATTTTCTTTTTGTTTTCCTTGATATAATTTGTTCTCCAATAAGTGTCCATACTCCGGATTGACAATATCAGCTAACAGCATTTTCTTCATGACGTTATAGTCAACAACATTTTTATTTTTAACATAAGATAAGTACCATAATTTTATAGTACCAGCAATGAACATTGGGAATCGTTTCAAACGAAGCTCATCATCCCAACCAACAGCCGTAGTTTCGAATTCGAAATTCTCGAACCAATCGAAAATGTCTTGACCATTATCACCAGTTAATCGATAAATGTTCAAACTCGACTCAGTGAGAATACCATTTTGTATGATCGACATTTTTTTTAACTACAACTTATTCACTTTTTTTTTGTCTTAGACTTTGTGTTTAAATTTTGTAATTCATTTTAAATCTAAAATCTAATTACAATCACAAAACTTGATTAATGTGAAGCTGACCAACTTGCTTTTGAAGCTGTGTTAACCACGTAATAATGGTTAACCTTTGGTTAATTTAGATAATTTAATTGTGACTAATATCACCACTCCAGCTTGCTCTTTAAGCTGCTTCAGAGTAGCTACTATTAACACAAAATAAATTAAATAAAAGCTTACCAAATTTCAATTGATTTTAATTGAATATTTTCCACCAATTTGTATATAAATTTTGGTTCAATTGAATTCAAATCATTTCACAATTAACCAATGATCACTGAGAACTCGATCCGCAGATCCTGCCTGGGTCGCCAAATGAATCGAATAATCTTAATTCACCTTATTAATTAACACAATATTAACTAATATTAAATAATAACCACAATTATTATAAAAGACTTAGACTTTAATGTTGACTAAGGGAAGAGGGAAGTGGGACTGATTAAAAGATACAATGTATCAATGTATGGATACAATGATAACGAAGGTGATCATGATCAGTACATCATGATCACCTTCTAGAACATTCTAACAATTATTAAATCAATAAGTTCATTCGTGACAATCATTGATGACCATGAATATCATGGTCATCATCATAGTAACGTTGTAGACACAACAATAAGTGAAGATCAATAATTTTGTTACAATCATATAACAGTTCCGTCTTATTATTATCATCTTGGAATCCATTTCTGTTAAGATTATTGGTCCTCGATATTATATCATTGTTATTATTGTTACTACGATGATGATGATAGTTATTATCATAAATAAAATAAAGTATCAAACAAGGAAAACAAACAATCAAACCTTATTATTATCCTTGATTGTCAATCATCAGCATTAAGTTGTGACAAGAAACAAGTTACAATCAAGCAAGATATTTACATGGGATTCAGATTTCAATGTTTCATTGAAAAGGTAACTGTTTCTATTAATATTTGTCTCCATTGATATTGACAATTAATGGATGAAAAAATCAATTAGATGGGCAACAGTTAAAAATTATATCGAATCAAATATAACAGGAGAAAATTGTTCGGAAACATTAAGTCGATAATTAAACAGTTAAACCTGCTAATTAATTATCAATTAGAATGAACTAATATTATTACAATTAATTGTATATATAATTAGCTGAGCAACAATTAAAAAATGAATTAAAGTCTCGCTCAAATTACTTGATTACTTTCGCTTCATGTAAATTCATTTAATTTCATTGTAATTATTTAAAACTATCATGATAATGTTTCAAGTTAACTAATCTGAATGTTGTGTTTAATTGGATGATTAAACAAATGATTAGATATCAAAGTTGAAACAGAATGAAAAAAAAAAACTAAACTTGATCATCCTAATTATCATCTTTAATTATCATTATGGTTTCAAGCTAATTATAATCATACTTTTTTCATTTGCAATAATTAGTTTCATGTTTACTGTTTAATTAAAATAGACCATAGTAATTATCAAATGAACTGTATGTGCTTGGATTCCAGGGGATGAAAGTGATGAATGAATAATCGTAATCATCATACAATCAATCACAATCAAAGTTAATTAATATCAACCAATATAAAAGTTAAATCAACAATGAACAAAAAAAACAGTTTCATGTTTGTTTCAGTAATCACATAATGATTACCTGACAAGATGAATTATAAATAATATTCAAGGAGATGGAGAAAGAATCGGATTAGTTGAGATAATGTATAATCTACATGACAATTTAGTTTCACTTTTTATTGGCCAATGAAAATGTTATTATCACAATAATGATACAAATTATTTATAAATAAACAGTTACTTTTATTATCAGTTGACAACAAGATGATTGTTATTTAGTTTCTAATCCTTAAATTAGGGTTTATTTTCCAGTCTAAATGTCAGAATCCATTATAATCATTCACATTCTGTCAATCCAGTTTTCTTTATCAAATTAAGATGAGATTTGACCAGCAATTTAAGGTCACAATGGCGATATCGAGATCGAGATGACGATCGTTTTCAAAATCCCAATGAAAAGTTGCTTATTATTATTATGATATCGATTACCGATCATCGTCATAAATAAGTTTCTCATAAATGAGTACTCATCAAACTAATTATCTTTATCGAGAGTTTCATTTGTTGATTAACTATTAATATTATTATCTAAATATTATCTTAATTTACCAATTTAGCTCTATAATCTTTGGATAAACTGATAACTTGGTTATAGGATTTTGTTTATTTACATTCATTGGATAATTTGTCCAATATGAAAACAATCAACTGATAATTGATATTTAATTATGATGAGAGTAGATTGTTAATTAGACATGATAAAGAAAATTAGTTCCCCATCATGATAATATTAATAATAATTGTGTTAATAAAATGATTGCTTTGATAATGGTTATAACCGATTAACATGATTCCAAGAGTGAAACTCAATTCTCTCATTTTCATGGTTCAATCTCTTTCATTCATAACTCTAATTGGTATCCAGGTAACCGTAAAATTATCCAACATGGATCCTCACCTATTCACGATCTTAGATAATAATAATAATAATAATGTCACATTAAATATAAAAAACTCGCTCATATCTAAATGATACTGATAAGATTGATTATCTCACAGAAATATAATCGTTGTCGTTCATTTTCAAGATTCATGGATCGATGCCTTCTAAATAGGCCTCAGAATCCTTTAGGTTTCAGTCTCTTTTCATGCTGTTGATTTACGGTTTTAAGTTGACTAAGGAAAAGATTACACGATTATGAGGATGATGATGAGGATGATGATGATGATGATGGAGACAATGATGGTAATAATGATGATGAGGTAGACAATCTCGTTCCATCAACATCATCTTTTATAATCTCGATTAAATTGGTTCAGAGCAAAATTTCAGCTTCTCCCTTAATCTTTCATCTTCCTTCATCCTTAACCCGAACCGTGAATATAACATAATCAAATTGACTTGGGAGTGGATTGAGTTACAATCACTTCGGAGTTAAAATGATTCTCTTTTTTTATCATCGATTATAAGACAATTTTTCTTCCTCATCTTCTTTCACTTTCAATCTTTTCTCTTTCTTCTTGTTCTGCTAAGCAAACTACTTGAACCATAACCATTATCAGGGACATTTATCGTTTCATTTGAATTTAAGTTGAGCTCTGGGGATATCATGTTATAATATATTCTGATATCTATCAAAGACCTCGAGGTAATGAGATTAAAAAGAAATTAATTCAATTCAAATTACTAGACTCAGTGGGCTTGTTAATAATCAACTTGATAAACGAAGCGATTATTTCAATGAGAGATCACTTTGTTTACTTAATGATAATCACTCGATCCTGTAAAAATAATGAGTAGATTAAATTAATTTTAATTGATTAGCAGCAAGTTTGATATTCAAATGATGATCATGTTTAATATTTCACAGATTTCCTTTATTATCTTCACCTTTTCAGGAATGACCATTAATTATGATTGTTGGCTCATTAATTTAAGGGAAGAAATGTAATGATGATCAGTTTTATTATCATTCGATAATAATAATTCCGTACATTGCATACATGGATTTATGGGAGAGATGACAAGGTCACTAATCAGAAACAAGATGATTGACGAAATTAACTTGATATGATAACGTGTTAATAACAAATTAGACAGAATTAATTAGCAATTGTAAGTAAAAGAGGAAAATGATATTATTAATATGAGATCTTTGATTAACTTTTGTATCAATGTGACCATGAAATTGGTGATAGTTTTTTACATTCAGGCTTTGGTTTTGGTTGATAAATATAAGTGTGTGTTTGTGATAGTAAAGGTGATCATGAATGAATGAGGTGATGAATCAATGAATGAGCTGAGGCATGATTGAAGTGTTGGTGAGCATTAAATGGTAAGGTTGTTGTTGGTGTGGGTGATGAAGATGCTACTGATCCAACTGATGATGAATTGAAAAGAGACAATTGTGATGCATAGAGAAGAGCAGCAGATGAATAAGGTGATCCCATGAAACCAGAAGCACCTGAACTCAATCCTGAAGTGGAAGAAGATGATGGACCAGAAACACAGAGAGATCCCGTCGGCGAAGGTGGAACAGTCGGACTATTAGCGTCCATTCCTGGATTTTGTTTCTTCCATTTAGTTCGACGATTTTGGAACCATATTTTCACCTTGAGAGAATAGATTATCAAAGAAAGTTACAATTTTATCATTTCGACATTTACATAAAGACTTTTCGCTTGATAGAAAATCTAAAGAAAGTGATCAACTAAATTTGATACAATTCGCTTAGAATTTGATAAGAAAATTATTTACCTGAGTCTCTGATAAATGGAGATTAACAGCAAGATTAAGACGTTCACACACAGATAAATAACGAGTACTTTTGAATTTGTTCTCGAGAGCAACAAGTTGTTCGTAGGTAAATGCAGTTCGAGCTCGACGAGGTTTACCTGTTTTCGAATCACTTGATGATGACTTTTTCTTTTTACTATTATTACTATTGTTCGCACCACTAGAACCAGCTGATGATGCGGATGAAGAGGAAGATGATGAAGATGTTGTTGTAGATGTTGAAGTGATGATCGGTGAATTGGGTGATGAGGGTGGACAGTCAATTGGTGACAATGGACAATCATCCTCAGGTGAACCAATTGATTCCCCTGAAGGTGATGTTGACGTTATGGTAATCGGATCATTTCGAGCTAATAAAGCATCGATACAGAAACTTTTTGAAAACAAACGAAGATTTGATTTAGATTGACAACTTAATGTTTCAGTTTTAAGGTCACTCGTCGAGTCCTTGCTGGTCATTGATTGAGTTATTTAAATTGGTCACAATTAAGACGATCAAATGATTATTAAACTATTAAAGTGGACCAATTATAACATTGAACACAATTAAACCTTGGTTAACAGTTTAATTTCCAATTGATTGTTGGCAACACAAACATTTTCATGTAAATCACAATACACTCAACTGGTTAACTGATTAATTAACAATCCAATAAAAGTCAAACAATTGTTAGATTATAATAAGAACCATCTTTTGTTGGATATGTGAGGCTTTTGAAGAGATGAATAGAAAGTGATCAGGATGCGGATGAAGATAAAGATGAAGATGAAGATGAGGGCGAAAGATGAGGATGAAGATGAAGATGATGCGGAGAAAATGTGAACAGGAAAAGGAGGAAACAAGATGTAACATCAATTCAAAGGATCTTCACATAAACATTGGATTCTCATTGGTTCGATTCACATTAAGCTCCACCTCGTCTATTAGAACTATACTTTTATATAAAAGATATTCTGTTCTTCGTGGTGTTTATCTTTTACCTGTAGTTCTACTCTCGTCGAGTTTGTTCATTTATTTCCATAAATTAATTAACTACAAAATAGATTTATGATAAAGTGATAAAAATTAACCAACTAACGAGCAATTAGTGACAATAATAAGAAACAGTTTACTCAAAATGAGAAAGGTTATTTTCTGAATAATTTTCATGGTCCATTGATGAAATTTGAATATGATAACCACAATTTGTATCCTCATCTTTTGACAATCTCTTTACACTTAACTGAGACCGATTACAATCAGCTTTGGGTTAAATAAACTTAAGTCCTTTATAATTATCTCAATTTTGCCGACAATTTAAACCTAAACATGTTGATAATCTCAGAAAAAAATCCAACGTAAATGAATTGATTATAATTATGGTTTTTGTTTTTAAAGATGAAAACTTGAGATTTTGATGAATGAAGTTTATTGTTTTCTTATTACAATAATACTTATGGTCTACAATTGATGACTAGGAAAACGACATTACGAGATTACGATTTTGCAGAACAATTTGATTGTGTCGAAAAAGTTTAAGATCATTGAAAAGTCCAATTACCACAATCAGCCAATTAAATTAGATGCTAATTATCTAGATTTACTCTAGTAGTTGTTGGACTTTTTTCTGAGATTATCACTAGAAAATAGATTAACCATTTTCAACTTAAATGTACAAATCGCGAAAGATTGAATCATGATTAACAAAAATCGATACGAAAATTGAATTGGACAAACTAATAGATTTCCGTCTCGGATAAGACAGTACATTTTAGATCTGCTCTTTGATTGGATCAAGTTTGTCATCTAATTTATTAATTGTTATTACATTAAGATATATCAATTCATATGATGGAAATAGGTAATTGTAAAAAAAAGAATATTGATTTTGTAGATTAAGTACAATGTATTTAATTAAAGTAAAATGAGTCTTAATTAGGTTGGTAAAGGTAAACTCTGAACAAGTAAAATTAATATTTCATCGGTTTTGAGTTTCCAATTTTTAATGTCCTTCGATATTTTAGTCCAATGTTCACCATGACGAGGCTCGGCATCGACACATCTACTCTTTACCTCTTGTTGTTGTACATCATTTCCATGGGCTAATTCGAATTTTAAATAATATCCCCAAGCATCGCCGAATACTGGATCGACTTTTATTGTTTGATTGAACCAATCTCGAGCCTTATTTAATTTTCTTTCGGACCAAAGGTATTTAGCACAAGCCAAAAGTACGTGGGGGTCATGTTCACATCTTTTGAGGGCATCGTGACTTCGGCTTCTTCTTTGTGGTCTATTCTCCATGAAAATCGATTCAGCCCAAAGTATTCCAGACGTTGGACATTCTTGCAATGCCTTGGCCATCATGGGCATAGCGATGTCTTTTCCATTTGGACTTCCTCTAAGTTCGATTCTTATTGCTTCTAACCAGAGTCGATCGTTCTTTGGGTTTCTCAAACGACCTTTTTCCATCACTGATCGAGCCTTAATGAGTGAACCACAGGCTTCTTCTAGTCTAGAAAGAAGTAACCAAAGAGGAATCGACGTTGGGTTATGCTTGAGTCCCGACTGATAAGCTTGTCGAGCTTCATCGAACTTCGATAAGCTCTGGGCTATTTGCCCCAACATCATCCAAAGTTTCGAAAATGTTGGATAATCTTTAACTGCTTCTTGGAGTAATTTAATAGCAGCCTCATGCTGATTTAAAGCCCATTCCAATTTGGCTGATTTCATAAATACTCTAGCGGAGGGAGCTGATGCTCGAGCCTTAGTAAGAAGTTTCCGAGCCCCTGAATACTCTGATAGCTCAGACTCCAATTTAACTGCCGCCAGCCAAATTTCTTCAGAGTTTGGATTGGCTGCAAAAGCATCAGAAAGTGTTTGTCGAGCTCCTTCAACATCTTTGGCCATCCATTTGCTCTTAGCCAACATGAGCCACAATATTTCAGCTCTTGGACAAGTTTTCACGGCTTCGGAAAGAAGAGACTCTAAAGTCTCACGGGTACCATGATTTTTCTCAAAATAAGCGGCTCTTAACCAGACACTTTTCTTCATTGGGAATGTTTTCATTGCTATATTGTAGATGGATCGAGCACATTCAATGGCACCTTGATTAGCAAAATTTTCCGCATCTTCCATCCATGTGTGTTTTTTATCTTCATCTTCAATCCCAATGCCGATAACATTTTTGATGATCGCTTGACATGTTTTGATTGAACCAGATTTTTCAGCATCGATAGCGTCGGTTAACCACAGCTCACGATTAATTTCCACTCCATTTGTTTTCAATGATTTTAAAGCTTTTCCAACTATTGACTCAGCGGCAGACTCTTTTCCAGAAGCTTCTTCCAATTTGGCAGCCGTGATCCAAATTTGTCGATCAGTGGGCACATTTTCTCGGGCTTTGTTTAAAACTTTTCTAGCATTTTCATAATGCTCAAGCCGAGCCAATGCTAGCCAAAGTTCAACTGAAGACGGACAACATTCCACTGCTCGACTTAGTAAGATTTTAGCGTCTTCTGGCTCTTCGAGCTCAACAGCCGCTTTCCACAATCTCACCGAATTTGGGAGATGCTCAAGAGCTCTACGAAAGATCTTCTTTTTAGCTTTCGTTTCGATTTCAAGATCAGCTGCTTTGATCCAAATACGGACTGATGTTGGTAGTTGTTTGGCTGCCTGAGCTATGACTGTTTTGGCCAAATCTTGAGGTTGTAAACGAGCGGCTTCAACCCAAACATCTTCAGATTTTGGACACATTTCACATCCTTTCATAATCAACATTCGAGCTGTTTGCAGCTTACCAGTGACTTCTTCTAAACGAGCTGAGGCAATCCAAGCCGGTGGATGATTAGGGTTAGTCTCACGAACCGACTTTAATAGAAGACGAGCTTTTTTAATGTCATTGATGTCAGAGCCATTAGTTGGTATCATTGAGTTTAAATCGGTTAGATAACCTTTTGGATCAACAACTGTTTGTCCAGTCACAGAGTCCGAAACTTGATTTAGTCGAATATCCATCAGCGTATTTCGAGCTTGACCAATTTTTCTCAGATCTAAATCTCCTGGCGTAGAAAGACCAGTGGAAATACCAGAAGAAAGTCCACCGGCTAAGCCAGTTTTTGGATCGATTGAAACTGATTCGGAGTTCGCAATACTCGCTTTATGGGCTAAAAGAGAATCAGGGACTGGGGTGAATTTCTCTTGTCGAGGGTTACGCTGTTTCTTATTCCTGGAATCACCAACCTCAGGAATCTTCATCCAGTCATCTTCATTGAGACTCGCAAGGTCTCGTTTTAAATCTGTGAATTGTTGCTGAATTTTAGGTCTTTCCTGTCGATACTTTTCAAGTTCTTTTTTTAATTTGGCTTCTCTGTAATCCTTTCTTTTTTCATCCATTCTTTTGTCAACAGATTCGTAAATTGCATCAGCTTCTTCATCATCTTTATCATAAGGATCTTTACTGAATAAAGATCCTCCATAACCAGCAAATTCATCATAATTTGCATCATTCAAATCTTCCTCGTCGTCTTCCTCCTCGTCAAATTTGCCCGATGATGAGGTGCCTGGTTTTTTGAACTTTTTGGGGTGCAGATGACGATCATCAGGGACATCTGAAGGATCACGAGCAGGACCAATATCAGATCGCGTAGTGAAACCTGTCGCTCCTCGACCAACACCAGCAACATAACCTAAAGGAGCAGGTAAACCAATAAACGCTTTCTTTTTCTTGGACACTAATGCTCCGGGATGAGGGACATTTGGTAACATGTTGATTTAGGATCAATTATTTAACTTGAGAGAAAATATCAACACAATTAAAAAGAGGTAACTTTAGGAAAATTCTCGAAAAATGTTTCCACTCATTGATTGAAGATCCAAAATTTTCCAGCTGAGACTCGATTGAATCGATATGATCGATAATGAATGAAGCGATGATCGATAGTCAGAAAAAGTAAACAAAGTTAACCTTTGTTTTGGTTTTCTTCAATTAGTAAATTAATTCTCATTTTCTAATTGTTAATTGTTCCAATTAGAAGATTGATTAGTTTATCATCATGATCACTACTGCCAATTTTCGTGCTCTTCCCTTGCATCTGAAGATAATAGTGAGCGTGAAGAAATGTTACCAGCGACATCCGATCGCTTTGATTGGCTTGGGTCATGCATTCGTTGGCGTTTTTGGGTATTTCTTTTACATTGACAAACTTTTGGCGACCAACCAGCGGGTGATGCCACGATATCGGAGTTGGTACACTGTGTACAGACCTGATGACGTGCGATTAAAATTGACACCGAAAAGATTTGTCACCGATAAGCAATTCATGAAGGAAGATCATCATGACTACAATGATGATGCTCCAAGCACTTTGGTTCCACCCGTTAAATTCAGAGCTAATCGTGAACGTTTAGGAGGAAATGGTTATGTCCAATGAGAATCAATAGTAACACTTGGTCCGTGTTATTTTCATTTCGATAAACGAAATGATTCGCTGTCAAAAGTTCTTCTATTAATTCAATCTGATTTAAAGCTCGAGCCGCTTTAAGGCTAATCTCTAGTCATTGTTTTCTTACGGCTTTGAATCACAACTTCAAGTGCTTCATATTTGTTAATCCAGTTCTAAATTGTGTGTATCAAGTGAGATTGGACATTAAAATTAGAGCTAAGAACAACCGGTAATCAGGTGATTATTCATTTGGACAACAATCAAAGCGAGAATTAAATCTTATCGATTAGTTTTTATTGTTGCTTTTTAGTTATAAAAGAGTTTGAAGTTTGTGCTTCTTGAGACAGTGAGAGAGAAAAAGGATTATCATCTTTTGTTAGAAGATAAAAGTTAACAATTGATTCGACCTTTGTATTGTCAAACCTTATCCAGGTCAAAATCACAATTTACAGAGTTAATTTAAAAAGGTGAAGATTGAGAATCATTTTGATTTTTTTTTGTTTTTTTGTCGGTTTTGGGCAAATACTGTTGAGACTGATTAATCGATTAAATTAGAATGGTTTTCGTTCAGATCGCTTTTGGATTGGCTCAGTCCATGAAACTGGATGAGCGTTTGACCAAGCTGATGACCATGGAGCTGAAAGGGCATGATGACCATTGGTTGAGACAGCGGGTTGACCCCATGAAGCGCCATAGAAAGCAGGTTGGATGGGTGAAACATATGATGACCAAGGCTTAGGTTCGGACCATGATGACCATGAGGCAGGTTTGGCTTCTGGAGCCCAGGCAGCCCATGAAGCTGGTTTAGGTTCAGCCCAAGCCCATGAAGCGGGCTTAACTTCTGAGGTCCATCCTGCAGGTTTAACTTCCGATTGCCATGAACTTGGCTTGACTTCTGATGCCCATGAAGCGGGTTTTACTTCTGATCCCCATGATGCTGGTTTAGCGTCTAAAGCCCATGGAGTGGGTTTGATTTCAGCAACTGGCTTGGCCTCACCAGCCCAAGCTGAGTATTGGAGTGGAGCTGAAGCGACCTTTACTGGAGCTACTTGTGGAGCTGCAGCAAAGTTTTGAGTACCGGGAACAACTGATGGAACTTCTTCTTTTTTGGCGGGAACGTCGTGAGAAATTTCACTAATTATTGGTTAAACAAAATAAATTTTCGGTACATTAATTTACGTTCTTCATGAAATCAAAACGAGATCAACTTACGATGAGTATGAGATGAGTTTTGGGGTTGAATCGGCAACGGGTTGAACTTGGTCAAACTTGACTGGGGCTGCTACTTTTTTGGCGACGACTTGCTTGTCAACTTTAGCTACGACTGGGGCACCAGCTGAATAGTATCCTGCTGACCATGGCTGAGGAACATAAGAAGCATCTGACCATGAGGTTGGGTCAACTTTCCATTCAGATGAATCTGATCGAGCAACGACTGGGGCTGAATGTTGAAGACCTTTGTAAAGGTACCAATTCTTTGGTGAAACTTCAGCAGAATGGTGGATTGATGGTGAATAGTAAGATGGTCCATATCCGGTTGGAGAAACATAAGAAACACCACCATCATACCATGAGACGGGTTTCAAAGCTTCGTCTTGAACTGAATAGCCCCATGAAATTGGTTGAGGCTTTGGGGCCGCTGAAGCGACAGCAAAAAGTAATGATAAACAAAGGAAACTGTTCATGATTAAAATAAGAATTAAATTGAAACTAAATTTAAGCTCAATTCAAGGGACCAAATGAACCTGATTATAAATGATAATCTACCACAAAGACCGATGGTTTTTTATACTCAAATTCATCTTCTCACTCGACCGCTCACTCTTACTCACTCCGCCATTAATCCTCTAATCGGGAATCGGGTTTATCATGGGGCACATGATGACCAATCATGATCCAGATGAACTTAATTCAGATTAGGTTTTCTTTTCATCATCGAACTTAAATTGACTCCCCACAGGTACAATCATTTCCCTCCTCTCTCCTCCCTGTCATCTTTTACTCTTCTTCATCCAGCAGAAATCTTCTCCTTGATCATCTTTCAGCTCATCATCATCGTCATTAACATTATCATCATCTTCATCATCTTATCATCATCAACATCTCTGTGCACTATGTTCATTTCTCACCTGGTTTACTAACAAGATAATCTGCTTTTACCTGAATCATATTTTCTTCATTTTCAAGGTAAAAGCTGAGAAAGAAAAAGTTTCACTGTGATAATTATATTTTAAGAAGATGAGCAATTTAATTACAATCTGATTAACGTGAGATACATTTTAATTTGTTTTTTGATCCACTCAAAACCACAGATTATTTATTTTGTTATTAACCGATAAACAGTTTCAGTTGAAGTGAATGAATCATCATGAATATCCGATTCTATTGAAAAGAATCTCATTGATTTAATTAAGATCTAATTAATTGTTGTGATTGAGTATTATTTCATTTGATTGCTGTTCCACAGTTAATCCCTTATCCTTGATTGTTAATGGAAGATTTAAATTACGAAAACAAATTGAAAGTGAAACTCGTTTCTCTTTCGCCATTAAATTAATCAACAATCAGAACCGGTATCATGAACCGGTCTAGATATTCAATCTCATAGGATTTCAATGATTCCAATTTAATTTAATTTTGTTTTTATTTATTTCATCTTCAGATCATCAGGAGAATCATCTTCTCTCATCCTGACGATTCCATATGAAACTGGATGACAATTTAAGTTATAACTCTTCAGTAGCCTTGGCTTGTTATCATCGTTAATTATCAAGGCGTTGGAATCGTTGATTGATGCAAATATTTTTCGTTTTAGCAAAAGATCAACAACATTCTGACGGTCATTCGAATCGCCATTAAGTTAATCAAGCTCAGAAAACTGCACGTGATTTTAATCATCTAGAATCCTAATCAATGTCATAATGATTATTATCAATAATTTGACTCTCAGATTGAAACGAGTCTATTTCAATTTCAGCTCTTAAATCATTACGATTATTAGATTATAATTAAAGTATCATCACAAGTTTTTCCTCTGGTGATTAATTTTCACTAACTTTTTCCACTTATTGAGATAATCTCAATTTAATTGATTAACTTTGATTCAACAATCATCATCTAATTGTTCAGCTTGAAGCTCGTATCTTTAATCACAAATCTATTTCTCTTTTTTTTTGCTTTTAATTACTTTTAATTTATTTTACACAAGAACTGATTTACTTTAAACTTTCACTACTTTTGCTCATGTTTCCATTCAATTAACCCTCAGGTCATTAAGTAATTTTGCTCAAAAGTTTATCTTTCCTGGAAAACGCAAAAAAGTCATAAATTTGTAGAGATTCATGTCAAATCTATCTGATAATTTGAGAATAATATTCAACATTTTGACAAGATCATCAGATGATCTAATTATCAGTTACTGGAATTTAACAACAAACTGCTAATTATAGCAAATAGATTATTGCATATACCTTAGTACTTGAATTCATTTGACCCTGAAAATTTATCGAAATCTGATAGAATCGTATCATGAAAGTATTTGGATTATCATTGAAATTATTTTGCTTCTTAATCACAGAATTGAAGTTGTGAAAAGCAACGAAATCACTGGAAGTTTCAACTTTTATTGAAAAAAAATTCTTGATAATTGGTCAATTGAATCTTGGAATTTCTTTTTTCAAGATTTTTGAACCAAAAACTAGACAAATATGATTCATGTTATCGATTTATTAACACGAATGTCGATAAAATTTTATTCAAATTCAAATCACTCGAATTGGCGCTTCGATCGTTGTCATGGTAACGTGATATTGTCTTGGAAATGTTGATAATCAACAACAGTTTATTTACGTGGACTTAATTTTGTTTTTATTTGATTATCTATTGATTGTTGACCATTCCTTTCGTTTTTGACCTTTGAGTTTTGACCATCATGAAAGCTTTGATTCTTGTTGGAGGCTATGGGACGCGTCTTCGCCCATTAACTTTATCTAAGCCCAAACCGTTGATTGAGTTTTGTAACAAACCGATGATCCTTCATCAAATTGAAGCTTTGGTCGAGGTTAGTTGACATTTTTGTTAATTGTTAATTTTATCACTTTGATTCTTGTTTATCTGATGTCAAGTTGTTTAATTCATTTGGTATTAAAGGCTGGTGTTAATCATGTCATTCTAGCGGTTAGCTATCGAGCGGAGCTTCTTGAGAAAGAGTTGAAAGCTGAAGAGAAACGAGTAAGTTTATTTTTAATTATGTTCTTCAATTGATTGATTGATCGTTGTTTTAATTTGTATTTCTGTAAAATTTAGCTCGGGATTCGTATCAGTGTATCTCTCGAGGAAGAGCCATTAGGAACTGCCGGACCATTAGCTCTTGCAAGGTCTTTAATTACGGAAGACAATGAGCCATTCTTTGTTCTCAATAGCGATATCATTTGTGATTTTCCTTTCCATGAAATGGTCTTATTCCACAAATCGCACGGGAAGGAAGGAACTATAGCGGTAGATTAACTAGCAACTCGACTTTTATTCGCTTTATCTGACTTTTCATTCTTTTCTCTTTCAGGTAACTAAAGTGAATGAGCCTTCGAAATATGGGGTCGTCGTGTATGACAACAAAGGAAAAATTGCAGAATTTGTGGAAAAACCTCAAGAATATGTTTCGAATAAGATAAATTCAGGACTTTACGTGTTCAACACATCGATCTTGGATCGAATTCAGGTACTTAAAATCCAGTAAATTGAAAGTTTTCCTCTTCTAATTGTCATTAATTGATGTCTTAGCTTAAGCCAACTTCAATCGAGAAAGAGATTTTCCTCAAATGTCTTCAGATGGACAACTTTTTGCGTTCGATTTAAAAGGTTTTTGGATGGACGTTGGTCAACCTGGAGACTTTTTGAAAGGCATGAGCCTTTATCTTGATTTTTTGAAAGACATGTATCCATCAACGCTTCACCAAGGAGTTGGTATTTATGGAAACGTGCTCATTGATCCTTCAGCTAAAATTGGTCCGAACTGTCGAATTGGTCCCAATGTATCAATCGGACCCAATGTGGTCATCGAAGAAGGAGTTTGCATCAAAAGATGTACCATCTTACGAGACAGTGTTGTTAAATCACATTCCTGGTTGGACAATTGTTTGATTGTTGGAAATGCTCCATTGGTCGCTGGGTAAGATGATAACTATTGATCGGTAGCATCAAAATTTATTAATTTTATATTAAATTTTACAGGTTCGAATGGAAAATACTTGTGTCCTCGGCGAGGATGTTCTTGTCAAAGATGAACTTTATCTGAATGGTGTTAAAGTTTTGCCAAACAAGTCAATCAATGAATCAGTTCCAGAACCAAATGTAATTCTATGATTTAACCATTTTGACATTCGATTACAATTAATCTAACAATTTATTTATAATAATTTCCTTTATATAACGTTTTTAATTGCAAATTATCAATAATATATAAAATTTTGTCTTAATTTTCACTTTTTTGGGAAATATTGTTACATATAATCTATTCTTGTATAAAATTGTTATTTAAATTACTAAACTTAATTGGAATTGCTTGTTTTATCAAACTGTTTGAAGTGACTTGATCGAGACATTGATTATCTAAAAAACTCAAAACTGATCGAAACTTTAAATTGTAATCAACTTTATTTAATATGATTCTTTTGGAAAAAGGGAATAAAATTGCTATTAATTAATTTCCTCACTTAAACCAGAACTTTGTTGGTTTTACTCTTGAGATGAAAACTTTGAATACGAATTTGGAATTGACTGTACAACGATCCACGAGATTGAACAGTCCGATTGACTTGACGATTCGGTAAATAAGAAGCAGAAATTAAAAATCTTTAAACTGTAAAGGTTAACGAAACAACTTAACCTTCTGAAAAGTAAAGGCTCTAATTGTTCAGTTCAATTGAAATGTTTCAGGTCGAGTTACTGTCGAAAATGTTGCAGATCAAATGCGTTAATTGTAACACTTTCTATTGTGTTGAATGTCCCTTTTGTCAACGAACCACTTGTCGAAAGGCCATCGGACCAATTTCGATCTTTTCTCGCCTTGTAACCCAAACTTTCAACCCATTATTCAGTTCCAATGATGAGCTATACAAATGACGAACACGAGGTGGAGACTCTTGTCTAATTTACTCGAGTTTAGGTTAATTAAACTGGAATTTGAAATTTCATCCAATCAATTTGAATCATGATTGGATTCGCTTCCGTTGTCGATGTTACTACATATGCGTACACCCTTTTGAAACAATAGTCAATTGTCATTAATGTTACGGTTCAATCGATGTCATGTTATCCTGTACAAGAGACGATTGACCTTGCACCGAATGACAATTAACCAAGTGAAACATTGAACGTGCCTTGTCAACAGCATGTTGATTAAGGATCATCTTTGATCAGTCTTGTGTGACTATTGATTAAGATTGAGGATTAAACATCTTGGAATCATCTGAATTTCAAAGAATCAACTGATGACAATTATTTAACTGTTGGAGCAATTAGCAAGTTGCTTCGCTTTTCCTTCCTCGAAACCATTTATTCAATTACTCAGCATGAGAACATGTAACATAGATATCAATGTATTCCAGTGTCATCGCTCTGGGAGACTCTTGCTAATTATTTTCTTTTAATCATTATTTTGGTGCTACTGTTATTTTCCTTTTTAATCAGGATGATTAAGATTACGACAAGATTACTATCATTATCTTTTTTCATTAATTTCCAGGCAACATTGTTGTTTATTGGGCGTTTTCATGAAAACACACTCATAATCTGTCTCTATATGTGGTTTATCCAATCAATTATCCTTTTTTATACTATTTATTTCATCAACTCTCTTACAGGATGGGTTGGGTTGGTCAATTTTATCAAGCAAATGTCATCATCATTATCATCACCACCATCATCATTAGTGCTCTATCATACTAATCAAGTCGCTTATACAACTTTCTTCCCTCTCGCTCTCCCATTTATCTGTGTGTCACTTTTTATCCTCTTATTTGACTTTTCTTCCTCCTCTTCTCTCTCTCTCTCTCTCTCTCTCTCTCTCTCTCTCTCTCTCTCTCTCTCTCTCTCTCTCTCTCTCTCTCTTCCATCGATTCCTTATGACCTGTAATTATGATCATTATCCCAACCACCACATCACCACCAATGATATCATGAATTATAAATTCATCTTGTTTTTTTTCTGTAACAATAAGTTGAAATGAACGATAAAGAGTTGAAACATTGAAATTGATTCATGAATTACCTGAATTTATAATCGGATGAGGTGTGGCCATCATTTGGAAATGATTGGAACTTTGTTCATTATTAATCAAGCATTTTATAGGTACCATCATGTTTCATGTCCTCGTTTATTTCATCTTCTTCTTGACTCTGACCTTAAGTTCACTGCAACTATTAGCACCAATAGAGTGATCGATAATTACAGGTATGATTGTTGTTGGATTAGTACTTTGATTGATCGATCGATAATAACTGATTCTAAATTTTCATTTTCTTTTTAATTTTGCAAATTGTTCTCTGTTTATCTAACATTACATGCAACATTTTCATTATCTTACGAAAGTTTTAATCCAATAATTTTTTTTCTTCTCTAATTGTTACGGAGATAACGATTAAGGTAATTAGATTATTTATTTACACCATTTAGTTATTGTTCTCTATCAAATGATATCAAATGGAATTAATAATAAATGGAGATGAGAAAGGAAAAGATTCACCAGAAGAAGATGTTGATCATGATGATATTTTATCCATGAAAAAATGTTATCAATTGAAGAGACATTTGAATGGGCTGTCAAGTGATGGTGACCTTGACCTGGAGCATGAATGGCCTTGTGAGGATATTTGACAGAAGAGAAATGGACGAAAAGTAAGATGAAAAAGACAGAATAAAGGGAATAGTGAAAGAAAGAAAGAAAAGAAAGTCAAAATGATGGCGAAACTTGTAATGAATAAGATGAAAGATGAAAATATTACACAAAAGATGAAAGAGAAGAAAAGAAAAACGGAAGAATGATGAGTGAAAGAAGACAATCGAATATGAAAAAGGATAAATATCCGAAGATAATAATGAACATGACGAAGGAAGAGAACAGTTAATTGTTTTATTCAATCCAATTAACTGATTTCTCTCGACTCTCCATCCAAATGATTAGTTAATTAATAGCAGTCGAAAATGAATCAACATAAAAACATTGGACTTCGATAAATCACTTTGACCATTAGAATCTGAATTTGTTCATCTTAATCAAAAATTTAATTGTACAGAATTAACCGTGAGAAAGGAAATGATATAAACCGGAAGCATAGAGATGGAGTGGGAGATTAAAAGAGAGAGAGAGACAGAGATTGAAAGGATCAAAAAAGGGGAACTGCTTCCTTTTCCTCTCTTCATATTTAATAGATATAAAAGTGGCATCGGGTGGATCGAAAGCTTGACTAATCCTGTGATCAGTAAACCACAAGAATCAAGTAGATTTTCATAGTCGCTTTATGGTCCAATGTTTTCACATCATCATTAGAACGAGAGAAGATGCAACTCGTGTAGAAATGCTCTAGTTGATGTAGAAGCGACGGAAATTCCGTTTTACATCAATTTCTTCCGATGAGCCGAATGTACATCATCGAGACCTGAGCATGAACCATTTCCCTTTTATCGTGTTTTTTATATATCATAGTTTTCCTTTGATTTTCCATTATGATCAATAGAAAAGTGTCTCAAGGATTTTACCTCAACGTGTGTCACAAAAAATAACATCTCTTGAAATACTCAATGGATTATAATTGATTCACTTGTGATGCTCCAATTGTTTAATACATTCAATTGAAATGCATCAATAATTTTATCTCATTGCAAAAGAAACTCTTCAAATCAAGTTGATTAACCTTTTCTTTGATTAATCATCATTCAACTTGCTGGCAAATTCTCATTTGTTTTCATCTTGTCTATCAACTGAATTTTGAATTTGCGCACAAATATCATGTCAGAACTCAGCCCACATTCAACGCTATTGGCTTCAGATTCCAATGGAATCAGAAGAAATGAAGAGACACCAAGAACAAGATGATTTTCTCTCTTCATCTTCTTTCATATGATCCAATAGAATTGATGGAATCTAATCTCTTTTCTCACTTTTGCTCCTTCATGTTCATCATCATTTTCATCATCAACACTAAATTCATCAAACTTTTATTTCTTTTCAATTAGAAATAAATATTGTTTCTCATTTAGCTGACAATTTAACTCTCAGCAGGTTTCGTTGATTGAGATTCATTTAAGAAAATCATTACCAATCAACATGTTCCAATCAATTTACTCTTGATCCATTTCATTATTCTTGTCATCAGCCAATATCAATCAAGATAAATGAAACTTTAATATCAAATTTTTCTAATTAAAGTTCACCTTTCCTGATAATCTCCCTCCCACTTTATCTTCTCACTAACTCACTTGTCTTTCTTTATGGTTGACATCTTCTTTTCTTTAGATAATAATTTTCTTTTTGTCTCTTTTTTCATTATCACAGATTCCATATCCCTGATGATCATGATGGAAATGATAATGTTGTTGATCCATCTCATCAACTTGCTAATGAGTCTTTCAGAATAATAATAATGATTAACTAATGCATAAGAGTAGCTCTGAATTTTTTATCAATCCCAGTGTGTTACCAGGTCAGAAAAGAGGCAAGTTAATAAGAAAGATGATAGAGAGATAATGATGATGATATTAATGAAGATTACGGAAGAGAAATGGTAAAGAAAAAAAAATTTTTTATCAACTTATCATGTTGTTCATCTTTTCATGACAATAAATGCAAACCAATTGATCAATTTTCATGTCTAACTTTACCTGTCAACTCTAACAAAGTAACAAGAATCACCCTGATAACCTTCTTTACAGGGTGATTCTAGTTAAATGGATAAGATGATAAAAAATCATCTTAAGAAATGATAGATTATCATTATCCGTTTTCATTCATTTGAATCTTTGTTATTTGTTTGATAATAAAAACTATTAGATTATCAGACTTGAGGCCTAATCGGTAATATTTTCACAATAATAATAATAATAATAATAATCTATTATAATAAATATCCAATCGATAATCATACTAATTAAAGATTAATTGAAATAATAATAATAATAATAATAATTTTAATATTTTCTTTATCAAGTCAAGATTCATGAATGACAATTGAACAAAAATGGAAAATTGTCTCCATTGATAAATATCATTTTCATCGTTGACTGAGTCACAATAACGATGATAATCTGAATGATTTGTAACATCAATTAGTAAATTAAAAGCATATTATGGTTACATTACTATGAGATTTTCACAATTTTCCTTATTCTTATTTGCAACTTACAGAAAGTGTCAAATAAAATGAGAAAGAAAAAGATGATAATGAAAATAATGGCGATGGTGTTGATTATGGAATTGATCATGAGGAGAAGAAGAAAAAGATTTTTTTTTCTTCTTCGAACTTTATTTCGCATCAAGTTGATGGTCTCTTTCTTTTCTTTCGAATTTCTTTCTTCTCTTTTGCAACTACTTTTTTCATCTCATTTCTTCATCTCAACTCTACTTCTCACTCAGATCAATGTTAATCTATAGTTTCCTTTTATAGGTTTTATTTCGAAATGTTCGATATAAAAAAAACAACTCGATCAGTTGAATGAGTGGAAAAATAAGGTTGACAAGAAGCGACAACAAAGAGATATGATAATTGGGCCAGAATTAAATTAATAAGTAAAAGATATGATTGTTAATAGTTATTAGTTTATTGATTGAATGGAATTAAGAAAAAAAAATCAACTTCTATTGGTGATCAACATGATAACAACAGTTAATTAACTTATTGTTTCATATCAGTTGTTAATCTGATTGGATTATGCCCAAAGTTGATAATCTGTTGATTATATAGCAAATTAAATTGTCTCTTAATAATAATAATAATAACAGTGTGACAATATCACGTTACAAGCAATTTAATTGACTAAATGCTGAATGATGATATTAATTTACCTCTTTAATAAACACTTGACTCTGATGCTCGAGCCATTGGCTTGGATTTCAGCTGTGACCACAATAAACATTATCTTCACATTGATTGACTTTCAATCAGTTTAGACTAAGATTATCATTTGATGACAATAAAATTGATAAACCATAATTGAATTTACATATCATATACTTGGTACAATATGTTACCTTATTTGAGCCGCAGATCTGTTGATATAAATACAAATTTAATAATGATTATGATGATAATGTTGTTATGGTTGAAAAGAGTGCAAAGTAGTGACAAGTTAAACTCAAATGAAATGGTCGTTTGATTGACAGTTAACATTCATCATGGAACAATCAAATTATTATGAAAATATTTGTTGTTGTAACAGAAAAACATTTGATTACCTGAAAATGTTGACACAACCAAACGAAATGAAATTATTATTATTTGCTGATGAGTCTCTCAATTGATTGGAATACCTATAGCACTAAAATTGTACCGAGTTATTCATTGATACTTTTTCTTGTTTTATCTTCATGTTCATCATCTTCTACTACAGGATTGAATTGGATGAAAAGTTCATCATGCAAGCCCATGGTCCATGGAATCAATTTAGGTTACTTCAATTCGGTTCAGTGAAAACACTGCTTTGGTTTTCTGTGCTCGCAGATAGGATGATGAACATGAAGATGATCATGAGGATGGAAATGAAGATTAAATGAAGATGGAGATGATAAAAGAAAAAAGATCAAGCAAAGGGAAAAGAAAATGAACTAAGATTACCCAAAGGAATTACATGGTGAATAAGCAGCATCTCCTTTTCATCTTTTCATCCTCTCATCTCATCATTTTTATCTTCATCATCTTGATAATCATGTTTTTCTTATAGGATTCAGATTCTTCAATGGCAATAATATCATGTTCGTTGGTATTTAGACTGAATAATCACATTTATTGATCAACTTCCTTTTCCATCATCACTCCATCTTACAGGGGGAAAATTTTCCATCGACTTTGATTATTTATTCGAGCCTCATGATGATCAGAATGAGACACTTACATTAATTTGTAATCCATGTCGGACAATCGAAAATCAATTTATTAAAACACCGAAAAGTAATTTGATCAACTAAATAAATTATAAACTAAAATAACCGATGCAATTGACGTGATGAAAACATTTCAACCGTCGAATAAGATAAATGAAATCGATTCCATTTAAATTCTACCATTAAATGAACACGCGTCCATTTGAAAGGCAATCACATTCAGTGTTCGAATGTTTTATTTCAAGTACATTGGGAATTGAGAAAATCCCAAAGAGATAAAAGATAAGATAAATTACTCATGAAAGTGATGAAATTGATAATTTGAATCAAGAACAGAGATTCAGTTGATAATATTTGAGGTAAATAATGAAATGCAAGACACGAAAATGACACCTTGAATCTGAATTTCGATCTGGAAACATCTGAAAATCGACTACAAAATTTTCACCCAAATTTTTCATTTCCATGTTGAGATTTACTTGTGTTATAACTTTTCTGTTTGTCGTTTATCCAGAAAAAAAAATCTATTCTTCTTCATCATGATCCGCATCACCTTTCCAAGGTCTATTCTTTCCTGTTCATTTTTATTCAGAGTTTCGGTGATGGAAATAGTTTTTGTCCTCAGAATAAAAAACTCTTTTCATAAACTCATCAACTTCCTTCCTGTTTACATTTGTCCTCAGTCACTTGGAAACCAAGTATTCATTTTCAACTGTAAATATACATTATAACTCTCATTACGAGCTAAATTCAGTCTCACACCGAATTCACCAAATTATTGGAAAAATTTCACCATTAGATTGTAATTTAATATGAAAATTAAGTAATTGAACAAAATTAGACAACAATGAGAACGAAAAAAAAACTGAATATCACTGATTCTTTTCCTGAGAAATGATGATCAACTTGAGAGCTTGAGAATCAACAGAAATGATGGATTTAATAATAAATTAACAATAAAAGTTACTATTGAGGAGCATAATTTTTTTTTGTTGTATTTCATTTCCTTTTCCTGTTCATTGGATTCATCCAAATATTAGATGTTATTAATAATTGAAACATAAATGAATGTTAACACAAGAGTAACATGGTAATGATGATAAACTGAAATAATTGATGTAAAAAATGATCCTTTTATTGATTTATCTTGTTTACAATTGGAAACTCAAGTTTATTTAGTTAACTTATTTTGTTAGCTAATAAAAAACGTGTCACCTTAATCATCTCAGTAAAATAAACACTCGAAGTTCAGTAAACAATTCATGATCTGGTTTCAAGTTTCAAGTACTACAGAAATGATTGTATTTACATGTTTCATCAACAACATATCAATTTAATAGAAACTAATCAATCCAATTATCATTTAGTTTAGTTACTTGTTTATCAAAATTTGATTCCTAAAAATGGTTCGTCCTCTTGATCAACAATATTTGTTCAATTTCAATCAATTCTGATGAGATGAAATGTTATTATCATCTGCCCAATGGAGACTCGTCCCTTATTCATTTATAGCAATCGATTATTTTGATGGTTGAACAATGATATTGATGCTCACCAATTACCTGATGATTAAGAAATAATGATAATCAAGGTATAATTTACTTTAAATTGTTGCTCATCATTGTGATCAACCCGAATCAGCGTCACTTTAATTTCGTTCAGTTTAGTTTGGGTTCAATAAATTTCAGATGAACCCATAATTTTGGGTGAAAAGCTTATTGTCAGTTAATCGCTTCAGTGGCTCAAATTACTTTATTCGCGTATCACTTGAAATGAGCTCGTCACTTGTGCTAACGTGCTCAAAGAAAAGGAGAAAATACTAAACGAACTAATTTTCCAGTTTTTTTCATCTTTTATATCGATAACAATGTAACTCTATTAGTTTTCCCCGTATTGTTATACAATATTCATTGTTGATTTTCAAATGATTACCATTAGTCTTTCAATTTGATTGGTTAACAGCTGATTACTAGAATGATCCATGTATTGTTGTGTATTTGTTGATATTACGAATACTTGTAATCAAGTGAATGCCGGATAACCGTTTCATCATATCAAATGAGTGAAATAAAAAAAAACTGGTGAAGTTGGTCAATCAATTCAACTCATCTGAAATTCTGGTGTAATTATAGGATGAAGACAAGAACGAAATGAATGAATGAATGAATATAGTTGAAGTTCAGTTGTTTAAACAATTCATTCATCAATCAAATGTTTGGGCGTTGAAGAGATGAACCGATGACAACAACAATCAATAAATGGAAAAATAAAGGAAAACTTTTTTAATTTGATTGTCCAGAATGAAAATATCAACATTCAGTTGTATTTACCAGGTCAGAAATACAAATCGTAACAATAATTATTAACCAACAGAAGCAAATTACAAGAGATGAAGTTTATTTAACTGTTTAATCATTGATACAATTTTATGTTCAATCTTTATTGTTGATCAGTATTTACATTATTATTAATATCAATATGGTTGATCATTTGCTGGACACGACAATTATATCATTATGATTAATTTTGATTGATTGTGTCCCAAAGTTTACCAGGAAATCCTCATGCATCTTGATGATATTCTTGAATGAATGGAGAGTAATTAAGAGAAAACACTTCCGACAGAAAAGAAGATCGGTAAATATCAACTAATTGTATCTAAATTCTCACTTGAGTTAATCGCCGATAACTCGAATCAATTTAAATTTAAACTTTTTAATTAATCATAAACCTTCCATGTTTATCTTTTTTCTCTTCATTCTTTTATCAATTCATCTTATCCTCCATTTTTTTTTCTTCTTCTTCTTCTTCTTCGTTTCAAGTTTTGCTTTTCAATTGAAACTAACATCACGCAGAGAAAATAAAGTTACCCATGGATGATGAGGATGATAATGATGATAGTAAAACCTAAACATCTTCTGGGATTGACAGTTGATTAGGATGAAGTGAAAGAGATTGACTGGGAGTGTGCCATTCTATTCTGAATAGCCTTCTCCATCACCTCATCTTCATCTTCATTATCATCTTCATCTCTCCCTCTCTTTTTCTCTCTCCTTATCTTCACATTTTCACTTAACCATCACAGATCATACACTCAATCAAAAGACATGGGACTCTATTAAAATATAACTGTTATTCTGATCCCATACAGTTTTTATTCATCCACATCCTCATCCTCATCCTCATCTTTATCTTTATCTTCATCTACTCATCTTATCCGCTCGAGAACATTATTTCATAATAAACTGACTTTTAATTAACTAATTAAAAATCAATATAAATAAATTTCTCTCTCTGTGTTTATACCACAATTGAAATTTACTTTAAGAAAACTTTTACCTTGATTATTGGTCAATCATTGATGAGCCAAAGGGACAGTAAGACAATTAGTTTGATAATTTAATTACAATTATTAATAAATGTAAATTGTCTCGTCAATCAATTTAAAATTGTAGAGTTAAGCTGAACAATCAATCAATGACAATTTGAAATAACAACAAGTCTCATTATAATCCAGTGATTCGCGATTCTTATGATAATTTCATCTATTTTGAATCTTAATTCTGTGACAATTTTATTCATTCATTGGTTGACACAAACACGATAACACACATTGACTTTATCAAATTTAATCCTAATCAATTTCATTAAAAGTTACTCTTAATCCCTTTTATCTTCTCTGCATTTTAATATGCTCCTTTCAATCGGATTATATTTACTTTAATCATCGACAGGGTGTCCAGTTAAGTAGCTTTATATTGAGCACCACAAAAGTTACTTTTTCACTTGGATGAGAAAAGTTAATTTATGTAACGAGAGAATCAATTTCCGATATTCTTATCATGGAATTTGATTCGAATGATTGAAATAATCATGTAATCGATCAGTTGTATTAGAAATTCATTAAACTCATACGAAGAGTCAAATAAGTTGATCGATATCATTTCTATCGGCTCAATTGTTAATTAGACAATTAATACATCGTTTTACTCAACAATTAAAATAAATAAGGATCATTGATATCAATTTAATATCAATTCATGTAAATGACAAATTATATTTAATAGATGACATCAAGCAACGGAAATTGAATCATTACCAAGGAGTAAATCACAATTAATTTTGTTTTTTATAATGATGATCATTAATGATGATATTCATTATTTCATTTCCGGGTTTCACTGAGACAGTTTTTTTTTCAGTTCTAAAAGTGATCTGATAAATTAACAAGATTCAAATTGATAATCATCATTGAGATAATACAGTTAATTGGCTGGTAATCATGATCAGGATTTTGATGAAGCAAATTATTGTCTTTGTATTAATACAAATAATGTTACAAATGATTAGGTTGTAATAAAAGGGCTTAATGACAATTCATTTGAATAAATTGCTCATTATTCAGTTAACGGTATTAAGAGTAACTAATAGATGATCTCAATGCAATTGTTACATTTTCATCTTCATTTGATTATGTTAATCAGCCCATTTAATGATGTCCTTCAATCAGTGGCTAATGTGATAATCAAATGATAATGTAAATAATTGTATCACTAAATTAACCTGTTAAAGTTACTCAAATCAATTTGGTATTGTTGTAAACAACTTTTTTAAATCAATTGTTGGAACTTTTTAATTCAATTAATCAAGTAACCATTTTGGTAACAAGTAGAAGATACAAAATAGAGATAAAAGTTTTTCAGTTTAATTTTATCCTCATCATCACGAAACATTTCAAAATTATCTGATAAAACCACAGAGACCAACGGAGAGAGAGAGAGAGAGCCATGAGCCATTTAGTGGGTGGGATAATAATGATGTTGAGAGTTTGAATCGCGTGTTCATTTAAATAGAAATCATGTTTAAAAAGATCAATTTAATGATAGATTATTAAATGTAACAAAACAAAATTATCATCATTTACAACTCAATTAGTAAATTAACAAATTTAATCAGTGATTAAACTGCTCAGAACAAAAATCTAATTACAACTGTTTCAATTTTCTGAAAATTGGTGATGAAAAACTTTGATATTTACTGATATTCTGTTGTTTTTGGGATATTTGGATAAGGATTAGAAGGATTAATCTGTATACAAGGATTAAGGGAAAGGAAGAAATAATTAATTGTAAATTAATTATACTCCTTGTTATTGGAATTTATTTAAATGTTGATCAATCAAAAGTGTTACTGGTAATTCAATAAATTAAAATCAGTTAACCGTTGAAAATTTCACTTGAAGGTTTTTAACGAAGGTTAATTGTGGAAAACTTGAAAAGTGATCAATAAAAGTAGATTATTAATAAATTGTATTCCGATTGATTTAAATTAATTTAACATGAGTTTTCAGACTCTCGTTGGTCCTTTTTGCTTAAGCTGCAATTTGTATTAATCACAAATCGCACACACGCAATCAAACAATTAACAGTCTGTAATTAATCAATCATTTTGCTTGATTATAATTCAGGTATTTCCATTGTTAATTTATAATAATGGTCACTGATGATCTATTTAAGGGCTTTGACAGATAATTGGAACAACAAAATCGATAAAAGGGGTTATGGTCATACCAATTATTCATCGATCATCTATCATAATAAATGACCAATACAACATATTCTCTCTATCAACTGATAGAGAATTTAAACTCTATCAACGGATACATAACAAATGAGAAGAAAAAGAAAATCTGATTATCGATTATAACACTTTTATCCCTTAACAATATCGAGCAAAAAAGTGAGCCAACTAATAAGAAAACGCCTTCGAGTGATTAACAACAAGATTCAATTCATTCGATGGTCAAACTGATCAAGTATTCGGATAAAATTAAAGTCTAACAGATCAACTTATTCCTCCCACTACTCTCCTTCTCCCTCCCTCTCTCTCTCTCCATCTCTCCTACGGGCTTATGATTGAAATGACCGTTATAATGAGACTCGGACCCTAAAGCTTTAAATGACTTAGCCGTTAACTAGATCGCAACTTTCCACTGTTGGACTGGTCAATTTGGTTCGAACGAGTTGAAACAAATCATTTTGTAACCTTGAAAATTTTTCTCTCTCCAAATAATTACATTGTTGTTTGCACGTTAAAAGTTATCACATTTGATTAAATGTCAGATAAATTGAGAACATGAGTTTGAATTAATTGCATGAAATGTCAATAAAAGTGAATTATTAACACCCAATAAAATGAAGATGGAAAGTTACACATCAATCTATCACAATTCAAGTTAAAGTCAACAATTTAAATCAAGTCAAGGCCAACAAATTACCTCAATTGTTGAAGCACAAACAGAATCATGTTAGACCAAAATGAGAGAGATGTGATTATATTTAATGATGAAGATTAAGAGGAAGCGCTAAAAAAGATTCAATAATCTATTGGCAAACCTTTCATTTGATTGTGTCAACAAATTGTGACCCTCATCATCAATCTAATCATCATCATCATGATCCACAAATGTAGACGCGTTCAGATTCACCATTTGCTCCCTTTAACTCCATCTAATCAATTGAATGTAATTCTGTTAATTTGCAAAATGATTTAGACGGAAATCGCTTTTAATTAACAAATTGTTCGTTAATTTTATCGAAACTTGAAAGTGTAACTTTGCCTCGCCTTCCAGGTGATTGTGCGCATGCGCGAGTCGCCAGACGCATGACCGAAAAGAAGTGAATGAGAAGCTCCTCCTCCGAATGGGAACAACAGTGATCACAATCAGATGAGCAAAACAATATCGAGCTAGAGTAACATCAACAACAAGACAAGTTAACGTTACAAAAGTAGTTACACAAAAAGATTGTTAATCAATTGAAAATCGTTAAATACGATTAGTTTTGTTTCTTTTCTCTTGTTTATTGTGTTTTTGTCTTTTAATTATCGAATAATTAATCACCATCAACGTGATCATTTACCTTTTTTTTTGTTAATCAACTATTGGATATGTGAATATGGCCGCTGTAGAAAGAGAGTACACTCCATTTACCTTGGCCGCCGTAGGGTCTTACAGTCCAATTGAACATGAATTGAAAGCGTTTTCCTCATCACACCATCACCACAGTGTTCATCCCTCTCACCACCCCGGTCATCATCATCCAAGCCTTGTATCACCTCATCATACCCACTATCATGCAATGGCCGTTGCAGCGCAACAACATCTCCAAGCAAATTCATCCTCATTGATGCCTCCAACACCAACATCAACACCTACTTCTCAAGGGTCCATTCACAATAGACCGAGTTCCGGTTCAGGGTCTCCGAATCCGACCAACGGTAGTAGTAATAGTTGTTCCAACGGTAGTGATAACAGTGTGAAAATGGAGTGTGGAAGTGGTAATAATAATAGTGGTAATGATAGAAACAGTGGAACCAATGGGTCGAATGGATCATCGGCAAATCACCACCACCATCATCATCATCATCCTCAACATCATCATTCGTCTAATAGTGACAACAATTCATCACATCATCAGAATTCCCTTCATCATCCTCTTCATCATTCCCACCAAACATCATTAGCGACTATTCATCATCATTCCTCGTCCAGTTCAACTTCATCTCACAATTCATCTAATATAATGAATACCAACTCTTCCTCAGCCGCTGCCGTTGTGTCCAATGCCGCTTCCCTTGCAGCTAAAAAAGAGTACGATAGAGTCAAGAGACCAATGAATGCTTTCATGGTTTGGTCAAGGGGTCAAAGGAGAAAAATGGCTCAAGAGAATCCGAAAATGCACAATTCAGAGATTTCAAAGAGACTCGGAGCTGAGTGGAAATTATTATCTGAAACAGATAAACGGCCTTTTATTGATGAAGCAAAGAGATTGAGAGCTGTTCACATGAAAGAACATCCCGATTATAAGTATCGTCCTCGGCGAAAAACTAAAACATTGATGAAAAAAGAGAAACCCTATGGACTCGGCCCTCTAACCCCCGACCCCTCTCGATCCTCAGCAAATGCCGCAACAGCAGCAGCATTAAGTGTACCTCGGGATGTTTACCAAATGAACGGAGTAATGCCCAACGGATATCCAACAATGTCCATGCATGATTATCAGCAACACGCGGCCGCTGTGGCAGGATACGCTTCGCCAGGAATGACAACACAAACTGGACTTTATGGTAGATATGATATACCACAAATTCATAATCAAATAACCTCAAATCCGATGAACATTTCATACATGAATGGCTCAGCGAGCTACTCACCGATGCCCATGACGCCTTACGCCTCAATGGGATCCTCAGCAAGTCCAATGTCCGCCAATGGACAAGGACTCAATCTAGAAAATTATTTAAGTGATCAAGCAAACAATTAACAGTTATAATAAATTGAACTATAATTATTATATATAAATATGTTTAATCTTTTTATTTCATCGAATCAACAATCGAAACATAAACATATTAATATTTCTTCCAACTATTTCTACTCGCATCTTCATCACTTTTCATCTCCATTCTCATTCTCATCATCATCCAAATCAACAACATCAAAATTTCATCACAAATGTTAATCACTGTAAACAATTTCCAAGCTTTCAACTGATTGTGACTTGAGAACATGAAATCATCACCATTATGAACATAATCCTAATCATTTTAAACATCCTCATCTTCATCTCATCCGCAACAATTTTTATGCTAATTTCTTGTGTTGTGTGTAAATTTAATTGACCCCTGACCCCGAAAACAATATTATAACATTTTCTTTCCTTTCTTTATTTCTCTTCCTCCTTTCATCCTTCCTTTTTTTCTGAATTTCTGGAGAAATTTAATCAACAAATCAATGTATTTCTCCCTTAAAATAAATTTGTTTATAAATTCATAGTGTTTATCTCAATCAATTCAAGTTTTATTTTCGCCAAAAGAATCGGACAATTTTCACCATTTCGTGACAAGATTTTCAGTCTTTGACACACTGGAAATCTCCATGGATGTGAATATAATCTGATGAAAGTTCAATTTCAATTAGAAAAGTAAATAATTTATTATTCTCTATTTATTTGGTCAATTAAATATCACAAAAAGTTGATTTCGGTGCAACTTTTTCAATAAAAGGTCGGAATTTGGCTATAGTTGTATAGAAACCTGGTGTTCTTGGGTCACCACATTCATCCATGGCACCAGAAACAATTCCCACAGCATAGTATCGTCCATCTTTACGATTTTGGTACATCAAAGGTCCACCAGAATCTCCTGAACAAGCATCGCCTCCGGTGAGTGTATCGACAGCACACAAATGACTTGAATGAACTTGCGGCATCTTGAACTTTTCTTGACGAGCTTCGATATCGGGGTTCATCCTTATAATAAAATCGCGCAACATTTGATTACAGGTTTTTCCTATTACAATTCAATCAAAAAATGGAAATGGATTAACAATTAACAACTAAAGTGACATTCGAAATGTTCATCGAGACCACTTACTGTCTATAAATTCAACATCGACTTTCATCAAGGATGTTGCTGGCTTACGATTGGGTCCGAGTCTCCCATAACCTGCCACTGTTAAAGTGAGAAAAGGTCGATTGAGTGACCCAGCTAAGCAAATCGGTGACACTTGATCTGTGAATGTGACCTTCTTAGTTAACCTCAGTATAGCGATGTCATTATAAAGTGAATCTTGATTGTAGTCATTTGGATAAAAATATTTGAATACTTTGTAAGGTTTATTGAGAGAAGTTAAATCTTTTACCCCAACGTAAACTTCAACACTGTCAATGGGCCGAAGGTTTTTGGAGGCATCATGAATACAATGAGCCGCTGTAACAATGTGCCGATCATCAATCAATGAACCACCACATAGTCCATATCGAGTGGTGTTTTTACCAATGAAAAATCTATTGGATTGTGAACAAACGAAAACAAATTAGAAATAAGAAACATGAACATTATCATGATGATCATTATTATTTTCATCATAATTTGGTCACTAATTTAAAATTACCAAAATAATGATAGTAAATAACAACAATACAAAAAAGATGAAAGAAAAAATAATGACGATAATAAGTCTGATGTAATGGAAATGCACAACAAAAGTTAACGAAGAGAGAGAGAGAGAGTGACCTGTATTGAAGTGACCATAAAACTGTAACCAAGATGATGAACAAATGAAGGAAAAAGCAAGCAAAAAGATAACTCCATTTTCTTGAGGATTATAAATGTTTGCGTGATGATAAACAAGGATCAAGGAAAATAGATTCAGTCTAAAGTCAGCGACCCACAGGTAACCAAAAATGTTTATGTTTACAAATGAATTTACACTCAATTCAAGGTTTCGACTATTGATAAATCCGATTGGTAAACACAGGATTGATTCTCACTTGTCATCATTTCATTTTCATCATTATTATTAAGCCACTTTCAATATGATAATAACTATTTTCACCTGAGATGAGCTATCCAAGGATATTCATCACTTTTAGCTTGAGTTCCTCCATAAACACGAGATATAATTGAATTCCAATCGGTTTCTGGATGACAATCTTCAAAAGATGATGAAAGACATGAAATTATAATCTTATTAAATCTAATCAGTAATATTTACCTGTCAAACTGGTTTTAATAATCAACCAGAATCCAATGATAGGAATTAAGTTTAGCCAAGGAAAGGTAACCATTGATCATTTAGATTTGTTAAGTTGATCCAGTGTTTCCTTCACACAATTAGTTTGATTCTAATGAAAATAGAAAATGAAATTACACAAATTAAGTTGATTAACTGATGAACATTTTACAATTTTAGATTTATCGATAATCAACAAGATCAATTATTGGAAACGAAATGTACCAAAACTTGAAACGAATCAAATGTTGACATGAGTAACCAGAAATCAAATGACATAAAACGTACAATCGATTTTGTCGAATTGTCAATCGTTGAAATGAAATGAACGACGAAAAAAATTAACTACTAAATCAATTGAACGATAACAAAACGATTCTTTTGATTGTTAGTGATTAAGTAATAATTAAGCAATTGTTAACTTGTGATACTTCATTATAGTTGATTAGATAAATTTAATTTTCCACTAAAATAAACATCAAGGTTGCAAAATCTTAACAACAATCAAGCAAATTTACTTTTTATTGTTAATTCTCAAAACTAACATGGTTCACAATTTAAATTACCTTTAATAACAATTAATTGATAATAAACTTGACCTGACCCAACACACAACATCTAATGACACGAAACTTGAATGAAACTTTTTTCTCGAAACTTTTTCTACTCTTTTTTTTCAATCGAGTTGATCTCGATTAGGTTGCATCATAATCTTGTATCATTTATCTCTTATTATCACAATATTTACTCTAACAATTGTATCATTAATTTAATGATAACATTAAATTGATTTAATGATAAACAATTAAATCATAATTTTATCAAACTTCCCGAATTCTTTTTTTTTTTCTTGTTCAATTATTTAATAATCATTGAGTTTAACAGTTTGAATTATTAATCGATAACTTGATCATGGTAACAATAATCAACGAAAAAAGGAAACGGAAAGTGTATTGAAAATTAGAAATGTTCATCAATCATATGGGATGATCAATAAAATGGGTTAATTTTTGGCAACGATTGAAAAGATGATTAATTTATAATTAAATGTTTTGATTGAGAGCAAACAAAATGAACTTACTGGACCAACGAACCGATGCCAAATCAGAATGAGTCTCAATTCAGTTTTCCTTCAAGTTTTTGGAAACAAAATATCATCATAATCATGTGTTGATCGAATGACCAAACCTCGAAAGGCGATTCTAAATGATAATATGACTTGGGAAAAGTTCATTTCTGGTTAAATTGAGAGAGGAACCTGAAAGTTTTCAAGATGTACATAAAAAGTACTCAAGTGACTGAGAACTGGTTTGACTATTTTCTTCAATGAGATAAATGAAAAAAAGGGAACAAGAAAATGAGTGAGACGATGGAGAGAGAGAGAGAGAGAGAGAGAGAGAGAGAGAGAGAAAAGAAGAGAAAAGAGTAGATTGTGAGTCTATAAAAAAATATAGATGAAGGAAGAGAGAAAGAGGATAAGATGTTCCAAGTTCCTTCATGTTGCCACTTTAAGATTGTGAACATTAAGAAGAAAAAGATGATGAGGATGATAGAGACTCGAATTGTCAAATCGATTGCGTATACATGCATTTGGAAGGTTTCGCTGAAGAGAATCGCTTAAAGGTCATAAGACCAAATTATTGTATCGAAACGAGTTTATTAGAGATCGAGAGGAGAAGTTTTTCTTTTCTTGAGCTTCAGTAGAATCCGATTTTTGATAAAACTCTATTGGAAAATTATAGAGATTTTCATATTCTTGTTTCATTGAAAACTCTGTATCCTCAAGTTCCCATGAAATAGGATGTAACCATAATTGATAGTCTCCGGTTATTTGTATTAGTGCAGACTCAATATGAGTTTTGTATTCTCACCTTATGAAAAAAGAAAGACACTGAATAGGAAATGATTGTTATGTCCATTATTTTTATTATCATGTCAATGATGATCATCATCTCAATTTATAACGAAATGATTATGAGTTTTATCTTCTCATCTTATTCACTTTACATTGTTCGTGGGCCAATAAAAAACTGAACAATATCGAGCTCAACTTTCCTCTGAGCTGCGAGTATTTTACATGGAAATGCGCTTCTAAGTGCCCACCATACACACATCGATATAGCTTCTTATTATCATCATTATCATCATTCCTACATTTATTATCGTCATTACTTTCAGTGAATCTATTTGCCAATCTTGTTCATTATCAAATGAAAATCTTTTCACCAATAATATTAAATCGATATGAAAATATAATGTAGATAATAATGATAAAACTAATGATGATAATAACAATTATTATATAGATGATAATGATTAGAAAGTGGTTAGACTAATCTATTGTGCTAATGATTAGGTTGTTATGGTTACGATTCATAGCGAGGCTTTAATGAAAGATGAGGATTGATTAAGTTCTGTAGCTAAATGCTTAAGGTGTTGTATTAATACCTCATCAAAAAAACATTTACGATTGTTATTAATTCAGCAATTTGTTTGATAAACTTTTTGCGTTTTAACAGTTTCTGCTTTTTAATTGAAGAAAAATAGTAATCATAATTAACTGAATGATTTACAAGTCAACATGGTCATTAATCTGGGTCAGACCTCAAATAGAATACAATTTATTTCTATATATCGTTTTAATTAATGTATTTTTTTTTATTATAAGATAGGAAAGAAACAGTTACTTCAATTAATCAAAATCAACGTTTTTATGATTATTTGATGAAACAATTTGTTAACTCGATTGATCTTCAATCAATTACACAATTATACTAATGGTAAACTTAAAATCAGTGAGTGTTATTTTCTGGTGGTAATTTGTAAGTGACAACAAGTATCAATATTGTAAATTCAATCAATATAATTAACCTGATTATTTTATTATGACAACTAAATGTAAACATAATTCAATTAATTCAATTAGTGGAACAGGTTACAGAGTCAATTCAATTATTTCAATATTAAACATCGACTCATATTTAACCATAATACTAACATTTTAACTGGTCCATTGACTTAAGGATGGGATAGGAACAGCATTAGAACAGTAATGAGGTAGAGTGGGAGGAAGAGAGAGAGAGAGAGAGAGAGAGAGAGAGAGAGAGAGAGAGAGAGAGAGAGAGAGAGAGAGAGAGAGAGAGAGAGAAGGAGGTAAAGTGGATAGAAAGAGAGAGAGAGAGAGAATGGAATGAGAAAGGAGGGTAATCATCATCATCATCATCATCGGTGATGCATGATGATCAAGTGAATAGAAAAGGAACCATTAGATGATGATAACCGTTCCTTTCTCCTTCCGGCTTATTTTTATTCAATATACGAACATGAAAATGAAAGAATGGTGATGAAAATGTAGATGAAGACGAAATAAAAAATATTATTTCATCAAGATTATCAATTGAATTGAAAGTAAATCATATTAAATTAACCGTTATAAGGAAACTTTCAGATGACCCCTGCTGTCAATAATATGCAACTTATTAGTCTTTGATCGGTGAAATGACAATTAGACCCATATAAATATTAATACCTCTTTATGTTGACCATCATTTCAATGATCATAAACATCATTAGATTTAACCAATAACTACAACATTTTCCTCATCTCTTTCTCTTGATTATTCTTGATTCAAGTTTTCTTTAATCTCGATCCACTTTCATCATCTTTTCCCTCTTCCTTCCTCATCACTCAGTCATCTCATCATCGCCATCATCTTCTTCCTCATTCTATCCTTATCTCAATTCAGATTTATTAACCACGAGAGAAAAGAACTGTTTTCATCTTCTTGTGAATATGAATTACCATACATGAGATGAACAGATGATCAGATTAGATGAGATAATGGAGATACAGTTGAAATTTATCTCAATTCAGCATCAGGTTCCCTCTTATTCCCATAGACTCATCTTTTCATGGCAAAGATAAGACACCGAGAGTCCAAAGCATTAATATGATTTGATTGTTTTCACGTGAAACCAATTTCACGTCGTCCACACCTTTAATCACACCTTTCTCATGATAATGGTTTCAGAATGACGATGATAATAAAACCGCAGATCATCAGGTCTAAACTGCCTGAGGCTATTTTTTAATCAACTTTTTTATTCTTATATAATTTTCTCAATCTTATCATGACTTTTTTTTTATACTTCACTACTGATTAATAATCATACTGATGCTACAAGGAAGGCGTGGAGATACATTTTTATTATCATCAACACTCTAATATAAATAATAATTAACCAATCATTTAATCAATTAATAACTTGCAATGTAATTTCAAAGCCAATCCCTTTGGTGGTTTGAGACCAATTAATAAACACTCACTTGACACTTATTGATAATGATGATTTTATATTCGTGTTGATTGATTTTCATCATGTAAATTAAATTAATGTTTAATGACTGTTTGCTTTCACTTGGATTTAATTATCTGTAATCAATTATTTACAGTAGACAAATAACTAATAGATTGATGGGATAAGAGTGATGATCCTTTAATCAAGTATCGATAATTATTTAAAATTGAAATGATAACTTGTCTAAACCAGTGGTGCATCAATTTTCACGTGATTTTCATGGTGATTTGCATAAGTGCCAACTCAGATCGGCATAATCATCAGGCAAGTTGAAAGCATTGAAGCAAAATGATGAAGGAAAAGTAAATGAAACATCATTTGGCAAGATAATAAGTTTTTCACCAAACAAAACAAAGAATTGGAACATTTTGTTCAGTTATTGAATCAATTGTAGCACGTAAGTGGGTGGAGATTGTTGTGGTTCTAAATTAGGCTTAAAACTCTACTTTTACTATCAAAATATTAATTATTTGAGAGAAATCAGTTAATATGTTTGATAATTTTGATGATTGCGTGTTGCTGATTGAATCCGTGCGATGTTATAATAACTCATGAAGATAATCAGCTTAACAAGTTGTACGCTAATTGAGGGATAATGATAGGGAAAAATTTGATAAACAATAAGAAAAATTGATCAACAATTTATATTATTTTGATTGACCATGAACATGGGCGTAGTTACCTTGTCATCAGGGAGATTGTGTTAAAATTAATAAATATATATATTGATGATAATGATACCTGAACATGTCGATCAAAAAAATGAAAATGATGATTGGTTGTGATGATTATCAATTGATGAGGTGAGAAAAGTGAGAAATGCAATCGATTAAATTACCAATGGACTCATGTTATTAATTAAACCAATTGCATGTTGATATCAACTCTTGGCTCATTTTCATGATAACTATTATTATCATCGTGATGATTTATCAAAGTACATGTAGCATCATTTTGGAGATGAAGCCGACACAATGAAGAGGTTCAGGTGAGAATTTGATTCCGATTCTGATGGATGAAAATGAGCAAAATATTAGATGAAAGATGAAGTGAAATTATAATTTTGCAAGAAAAAAAAGAGAGAGATTGAAATGAGAAAATTGTTAATCCGTAAAGATTAAGTTCTGTTGTCTTGAGTTACAAGATCAGAAATTTGATTCTTGTTTATAACCCTGAGTATTAGTAACTGAATACTCATCGTATTTCATTAATAAACTCAACAGAAACATTAACTTGACAATTGATGTGAATTTGATTGAATCAGTTGCTCATCATTTTAACACATGATCAGGAAATTGAATTGATACATTTTCCTTTATTTCAAATGATGAAAGTTTTGCATTTGATATTGAAAAGAAAACTTTTTTTACCAATGAATCTGCAACACGGATTATGAGTATTTAGAAATAATTCAATTAAAGCGTCGATATTATTAACTAATTAAGATTCGCTGGATGATATTAAAGTGTGAATATAAAAAGTCAATGAATGAAGAGAAAAAGGAAGCAGATGATGAGAGAGAAAGCAAAAGAAGATGAGAAAGAAGAGAAGAAGATAGAGAAAGAAGGAGGATGAAGGAAACGATATAAATGATGATTGATGTTTTTTGTAGGTGATTTTCAAATTAACTTTGAGGCTTTTGTTGGATCAGCAGGTTTAACCAAAATTAGGTGTTGGGCAAGTAATGATGATAATCATGTTCATCTTCACCACCACCACCATTACCATCATCATCATCATCGTCATTATCATCAACATAATCATCATCAAAGAATCAGAGATGTACAAACATGAAGAACCTTCAATTGCCTGGATCCTTTGTTTACTTTAATTTCTGTTTAACTTGTTCCTCTTACTCTTTGATACGTGAGAAAATTGAAGAAAAAAAAGTTTCTCAAATTAATTAGAAAGACTTAATTTCTTGTCTAAATTATACTAAATGGTTAATTGATTGGAATCACAATTTTACCAATACGATGAATCCAATTGATTCAGGTAACTTTTCCATCTTCCATTTAATCTGATGCATAAACAAACATCACAATGAACGAAAAGAGCCATTGAACTCTCTCTCTCTCTCTCTCTCTCTCTCTCTCTCTCTCTCTCTCTCTCTCTCTCTCTCTCTCTCTCTCTTTGTGAGAAGAAAAGAGAAGAGAATTTGTTTTCCTTTTTCTTTTTCATCTTGTGAAGAAAAAAAAACTAATCTTTGTTTCGTCAATGAAGTTTTCATAATAATTCAAGTCAAATTTGATTGATACAAAATTCTGTTCTGTTTGTAATATGCTCTCAAGGTTAATCAACACAAAAGATCAATTTGAAAGTGAAATTCAATTGATTAATTTGTTAATCAAATTAAAATTGTTACTTTTATATAGACTTGATTAGAGACTCATTAGGTGAGACAATGATAAATGGTCAAAACAAAGTAGATTATGTTTCAATAAAAATGTTAATTTATGGTAACAAGTTCACGGTCAGTTAATAATGATGATGATGATGATGATGATGATACATTGCAACAGAAATGAGAGCAGAATGAGAGAGTGAAAAGGTTAAAGGTTAAACTAATTGGATTTGAGAGGCTCAACTAACTGATTGTTGACAAGCGTATCAAAATCATCTCATTATTGGCGATCTGCATAATGTTACTCTTCTTGTTTCCTCCTTCATCTCATCATCATTTTCTTCATCTTCATCTTCATCTTCATCTTCCTCAGCATCACCATATTCTGATTCCTTTCCTCCATCTCCTCCTACAACATGATCATTATCATCATCCTTAAATGGACATCTACAGTATTGATCGATCCTCAGTATTTATTATTACCATCTAGATGTTCAATGTATGAATAAAGAGGAACAAGAACTTTTATCGATCGTGATGATCATCATGATCATGATTGAAATGAAGTAACAAGGCATCCGAAGGCCTATAACTAATAAATGAATATAAGAATTTCCCGAATTTGGATTATGCTTTTCATCACTTTATCAAAAGTATTTCAGTTCGATATCCTTTTCTCTCGGAATAAATTGAAAAATTATTAATATTCACATTTTAATCCTGCGAGTGTAAAAAATGAATCTTGGCCTTTCATTGAAAATCCATTAAATTTACGCTACTCATATGATGAGATGCACTTTAATGCATTTGCGTTGATTGATGAAAATTATTCACTCTACTTGATCGATGTAATTATCACCACTTTGATTGATAAAGCTCAATGAGCTCACCAAATTCTGTGCAAAGTAATTGCAAATAACTCGAAAGTAAACAATAATATTCATCAATTTGAGATATTGACAGAAAACGAAAGAGTTAATCTGGTCAATTTAGAGTGAAAAGAATGAGATAATTCAAGTTATTGACCTAAATGCGAAATAATTTCTTCTTCATTTCTGCAACAAAGAAAATCTGTACAAGATGAACAACAACAAAAGGTACTCATAATTGTCTACGTATTCACTAGATAAGAATCACAATGGACCATTGGAATCGTTGGAAACTTTTCTTTCTATTTACCTCGTTCGAATCATCTCACTCGTTCACTTGCTCACTCGCCTTCAGTTTACTCTTCTTTTTTACTTTTTTCTTCTTCTTCTTCCTTGACTGATTTTAGTGATTTCTGTTATTGAACAGGAAAAGAAAATGACTTCAGAAGATGAAGCAAGAGAGAGAGAGAGAGAGAGAGAGAGAGAGAGAGAGAGAGAGAGATCATTTTTCTTGAGGGTAATACTTGTCAAGGTTTTAGCGAACTTGGTAAGTTTGTTTACTCTGGAACGAATCGATGAATAACATCGATCACCGTAATGTGGATCATTGTAGCTCGTTGTCCGTTTCCTCGCCTTCTCACCAATGCATCTCAGCCGATTACCTGGCCTTGTTTCCACTTTCGAACTAGCCTACTAATCCCCTGGAGAGCATAAATATATTGATATGAATGCAAATTGATGATATTTTGCTTGGTGTGAAAAATAATATTGCTATTTTATTAATAAGACCATTTCTGGTCAACAATTGCTACTTGTAACATACTTATTATTGTTATTGTTTATTTCGTGTTGACAGCATCAACCTTTGACTCTTTACCTGTTCTCTGCTCCAATCGTTTAACCTTCAAGATTAACCTTTAGAAATAATCATTGACCAGCCCAACCTTAGATAGTTTAACATATTTTTATTTCGAGAAAAAATTTTCACGGTCAAAGAATTAACATTAAAGTTATAATGTCTTAGAGAAATTAGTGAATATCTCACTTAATCATTTCTTTTATTCGCTTATTTATCTCAAATTATTCTACCATTAAATTGCTTTTTCCATTGAGGGTGTGGATTAATGAACAGAATAATATGCAAAATGGATTTAATCATAATCGATAATGTAACAATGATCATCAATCGATGATGATGATAATGTTTACTCTTGGTATTAATCTTTGACAAAAGCAAACACAAAACTAACCCACAAATGTCAAACTCTCAGTGTTATCATTAAAGTGATGATGATGATGATCAGCATCATCATCATCATTACGATAGTTTCATCATGATTGTCATCATAAAGCTAGGAAATAGGAGTGAGATGGTTAGTGAGATAATGAGTGAACCTTTTCAATAGGGAGCTACATCAATTCCATTTTTTTTTTCTTCTTCCCACAATTTAATGTTCTCATTTTGGTTATCATTGGAATTCCTGGAATTGATAACATTCCATAGAACCTTCTATAAATATTAGTTCTAGATGAAATAGATTGAATCTTCAGTCCAATAGACCAACAGTTTGACTCATTCATGAGATTATTTCAATTATTTTGGAATCAACTTGAGCAGTAGATTAATCCACCCACAGAATCATCATCTCTGCATACCATTTGCTTATTCTACTGAGTCTTTAATAAAATATCTTCTATTAAAAAACATTTACCTTTACTATTTTTCACTTTTTCTTCATTATTATCAAGATGCAGATGATAATGATGTAGATTATGATGATCATTATTCATTAAAATTCAAATGTTAGTCTCAAGATAAGTAAAAGTGAGTAAGAAATATCCAAGAACCGATCATGGGTTTATGAACACATGGATAGCGTTTTTTTTCATTCATTTTCTCTGCCATTTCCCTTCATCGTATTACTATGTTAATAGTTTCATTGAGATTTAGACTCATTTTTTATTAGCATTTTTCGCAATCGAAACTCATTTTCATTGACAAACTTATAATGAATGAAAGTTTTGTATTAGCTTGCAACCCATGACAAATTATTACATAAGCTCAATTGAATAATAATAAGATATCTACATGTAAAGGTAAGAAAGTTGATCTGTAAATTAAGAGGCGTTGAAAGTTGATTAAAATAATTACTTGTATCATGGGCTTGGAGATTAAGATGAAGAAGGAGGAAGAAGCATAAATTCAGTTCTTTCAAATTATTTTCATCTCCTCCTATTAATGAATTTTGCTCTTCACAGATGATTATGATGATATATCCGTGATGCTGCGGTCAACCACAAAGAAGAAGATGATAACAAGTATGAGCATCAGTGAGTAGACTCATTTTCAGGTAAAATGTTTGCCTTACCGATCCCTTTTTGTCTTTGAGCAAACTCATGTTACGATCGATTCACAGTCATGATTTTCAACACTTACAACTAACCACGTGATATATGGTTCTTTTCCCGAGAGACTCATCAAAACAACAGGCAAGGTCGTTAATAGTTATTCCGAACTTTTTTTCCTATTACCTTTTCTTTAAGTTTTGCCCATAGGCATCAATATAAATGGTCTAAGGTGTGGTTGGTGCAATAAAAACTTTGCAAATGATCAACACTTAGAGTAAGAAAAGATTCATGTAACGTTGGAACATCTTATTATTTTCTCTCTCAATAAGATCCAATTGATTGACCCATATAAGAAACGATATAAAACAAATGCAAAGGATTCATCATCTTCTCTCGAAACCAATGATATCAATAATCTCATACAACTATGTATTCAACGTTTGAAGATAATTATTTTTCAAATGTTGAATGAAAAAAAGTATCAAAAATTTTCTGTAAAATAATATATCATTTCCTCTTCCAGCTAATTGTTACTATTGCCCATTTAATCAACTATATTATATACATTTTACCATTTCATTGAGTCTTAACTTTCAAGGTCTCTCCATTTTCATATTAAATATCAGATGAAAAGATAAGAGACAAATAATGAAGAGAGAGAGAGAGAGAGAGAGAGAGAGAGAGAGAGCAAGAGGATTAATGGTTTCTACTGTTATTTGTAAAGGTAGAGAGCAAAATGGGAGGGAAAAGGTATTTCTCTTAAAGTTTGTATGAAACGTGTTTCACGATCAAAACGTATCAACAAATTCACTCATCTTTTACTTTATTTCTGCAAGTTGTACACAAAAAGAACCAAGAAACTGTATGAATAATATTAACGTGATTATCATAAAGTAAAACATATTGTACATTGAAAGTTTTACACCCGCTATTGGCACCTCCTTGTTCATTTGGAAATGATTATAATCAAAAAACATTAGCATCGCCTTAACGATCATGTTGCATTCAACATGATATTTACAACTTTTCCAATGGAAAATAAAAGGTATATTAAAATTCATTGACAGTAATGATGTAGTCTGTAATTCTATCCGTATGAGATAAACGATTTTTTTTTTCTATTTTCATGAACATATTATTTGTCTCAATTTTCAATTGAATTGAAGGCACAAATTACAAGGTAATCATTTGCTTCGTTTCTTTCACATTAAACCAAAAGTAGAAAAAATCTCATCACTTCCTTATTCCAAGGCCAATGTTGTCCTGTGATTTTCATTCTTCCTTTTCCACCTTCGCTCTTCATTATCACCCATTCATGATATTAATACATTGCTTGCATACTTTGAATTTATCAAATTATCTGTTACCTTATCATGAAAATATCGATACATTATGAAAGAAGGCTAATTAACTTTGATGAACTAATGACCAGCATAAAGAGCTAATTCTGAATCAATTGTTTTTTATCATTGAATGCAAGTCGAAAATTTCAGAAATAAAATTCTGACGATCTCTTTTCGTTGACCTGAGGTTAATGTCAAGTGCATTTTGTTAACTTCAATCGGTTTGGTGACGATCTGTAAACAATTGGATTCGTTATTCATTTTTTAAGCTCAATTCAATTTGTTTTTTTTTAATGACGACAATCATGACATTATCGTTGTAACGATTGAGCCTTTTCAACACTTTTGGATTCATTATTTACATAACAATGAGTACAAATATTGAGCTTTTGTTTGTCACAATTGGATCACAATTGTAATCCAATTAATTTCAGCTGATCAACAATTTATTTTGTAGTTGCAGCTTTTGGCTCATTTTGAAAAGATGATGATTGATAAGCTACAACAAAAGACAATCTAAATTGCTCTGAGAAAACTATTTAAACATAAATCGATTAATTAAATGGAAAAAAACGAAACTAATTTATCAATAATATCAATCAACTTTTATTTATTTCAAGTTAATAGATTTAATTTATCAGACTGACCAATGAAGGACCAACAAGAAGATAGATTTTATTTTTTATTGCAAACAATGAACATTACGCTCATTAATCAATTGAAACTTTCAATTAAATCCATTTTTTTCCAATATTTTTCTAACTTTCTTTATTTTTCTCAGCCCCATGAAATTTATCATGGAAAATATTGTTTCTTTCTATCAACTTAATTCCCATTACCATGGTTACTATTCATTCATTTGAAATGATACTAGTCTATTGACCAGAACGATATACACTCAGCATAAGCTGAGAATATAAATAAAATGTATCCTTAGCATTGGAATATCATTTCTAGCGTGTGACCAATCGAGTTACAAGAATCTTTAAGATACAAAATCTAATATTTTAAATATAAGCTAGAATTCATTAAAATGTTCAATAAATCGATCCGTAATTGTGTTCTCGCTCCTGTTGATCAATTAGCTAACCAAATGAAAAATGAACTATAACAATTATCGATTCTTAAAGTCTCTCATGTGTGTGACATTTTCATCATCAACTTGATAAGTGATCGAGTTATATTTTATATAGAATAAGTGAAACTCGGACTTTCACCTTCATTTTTACTGAGAATTTGCTAGAAGATAATTTTTCACCGTTAATAGCTGAATAGTGGAAATACATCTTAGTTTCGTTATTTAAACAATTTTTGTAGAAAATGAAAATAGAACATTGAAAAGACGCTTTGGTCATAATGAGCTGGTGATGATTAATGGCGAATCTAATACAATGCTAATGATGCTAAAAGCGAGGTGAACATGAAAAACCAATCATAGTCAAGGTTGAATTGAATTGATCATGATGATGACACTACTTGGGAAAGGTTACAGGTAATGAGGATAAATGAATTACCCTGAGAAAATTGAATCTAAACAAAAGGTTATATTGTAACTGTTAAAACAACAAGAAAGACGATGATAAAGTTATGCTGGAATCTTTTCATTTTATCGTCATCATCATCATCATTAGAATTAGTCTTTTGTTGAATCATCTTGAGACCCAGTTGATTCATTCAATCATCTTTAGATATTAAATAGCCTTTGAGATTAGGAGAAATCATTTCAATTACCTGTTTCTCCCTGATGATGGACATTCACTCAATCAGTACTCATTTGGCAACCATGAGAATCAATTATTAGACTTGTGATTGTTTCTTTAACATCAATCTTTCAGAAGAAAATTTCATATTAATAATCTCAACTCTTCTTGTGTAGGATTAGTTTTTATTGTTAATGATGATGAAGAAAATTGAATATCATCTTCACATTGATCACTCTCTTTCTGAACAGAAAAAGTTATTCCGTGTGAATTGAGTGCCTGTTTAATAACATGTACACAATTTGATATGATAAATGATAGCAACCAATTGATTAAAGTTCATCATCCATCAAAATGATTATCTGAAAGGTGATGAGATACATTTCACTTGAGCATCAATTTTAATCACTCTAATCAACAGAAAACATTGAATCGCAAATTGATCAACATTTTTCACCAACAAATCTAATTACTCTTTTCAGCTCCTTATAAACATCAACCAGCACTTGAGTATTGGCGTAAAACTTGAAGCACCAAAGGCGATGGTTGACTTGATATGACGGAGGATCAACACAAATTGTGAGTCGACACCTTTGATAAATAAACAGATCAGCATCGAACCATGGAAAACATCAACAGATTCAGATGATGAATTTTCATCTTTTCCAGTTGGTTTTACCTTTTTCTTCATTCTTGCCAAGTTGCGCTTATTATGGCTCAGAATCTCAACACCAAACACATGCTTGGAAACACGCAAAATGAGCACAAGAGAAACTATAATTTGGAACAATTTCCAATAAAAGAATAGCAAAAAAAAACGACAACATTGAAAAGAAAATCTTTTGACAAGTAAAACTGTTTCTTTTCTGTTTGAAGTGAATAACATTCTAGGTGCCAAAAGGATCTGCAAACGGATGTAACAGAGTTTCATGCATATTGAACCTTCATGATAATCTCAGGTAAGTGGCACTTATATAAGATGAAATGGTGATGTTATAGAGTGAGAATCGATTTTATTGTAATATCTTCTTTCATTACTCGTTTTGTTGTACTTTCTGATCACCGCATCATTTTATTTTCTACATGAAACTGTTTTCCATTTCGTTGAGATTTTCAAGAGCTCATATTCTATGTGTATCTTGGCTTCACACTTAATCATAACAATGATATCATTACAACAATTGTGATACAAACTTATTGAAATTCAGGACAATACAACAACACTGAAGACCTTGATTAAGCTTCATCTTCAATTATCTTAACAGTTTAAACATAATCACAATTAGAGTGATGTAATAAGTAAACGATGACTTGATCAATGTAATAATAGCAAAAAATTACCATCAATTATCAAAATGTTTGGGTGACATTGAAGTGATAATTTGGCCAATTACTTAATTGTGTTGATCAATTTGATATTATATTGAATTATGTAAATGAGAAAATTGTAACATTAATTCATTCAATATGGAAAAGTTAATTGTAATCACTTATTTTGATTCTGATAAAGTTAATGTTATTTTATTTGATTTAACTGAGCAAATTGTAATCCAATTGAAAAGATATCATAAGATTCATTATTAATATAATAATAAGTCTATGGAAATATCTTATCAACGAATATCCTCTCAGCAGGAATAAAGTAAATACCTGTAATGGAAAAAAAAAGAATATTAGATTTTTCTCTCTCTCTCTTTCATCCCTTTATCATCTTGTTCAGAACTGAATGCATATAATATTATCCAATGAATAAGAAGATGAGGATGAGGATGAAAAGAATGAGAAGGAAGAGTAATAATAATACATCGAAGGAAACAGTTTGCTCTTTTTTGTTGATTATTGTTACAATTACTTTGATACTTGAGAATGGGCCCGAAATAGAATCGATATATCGATATGAAAATTTTCATCTTCTTTCGAGTTTCAGTTGATTTTCTAATGTCTATTCAATGTTTTACCTCCAAATGAAGGGGAATCATGATGATGATATTTATATCTACGCATACACATTGGATATTTGCTCTATACCCAAAACTCATCACCAACAGGATTCATGGTGAAATAATTCAGTGTATAGGGTCAATTCTGGTTTCCAATTTTTGCCTTTAATATGCTCACTCTTCATTGTCATCATTCAATGTTATTAAACTTTATTGATGAGATTTATCTGTATCTAATTAACTAGATAATATTAATGATAATGATCAATTTAAAATAGTATTGTCGCTAATTAGTAGCTCAACTCTTGTTATCCATTCTCTTATTTCTTAATCTTCATTCCAATGAGTATTTTTTATCAATGCGACAATTAAATTGTCATTTTCATGCTTCTTTTTTATTTTATAATCTAAACTATTTCCAACTCTTTCATTCACTTTATCTTCATCATTTCTTCTTCCTTCATCATCAGATTCTTTTCTCTCTCTTTCTCTCTTTCTATTCATCTCTTCTTTCCTTCCTGCTCTTCATCATCATCATCATCATCACATCATCATCACCATACCTCCTGCTAACTTTCTTCTGGTTTTTAACATCAGTTCTTTGTGTGATTTTCCTTTGCCTGAAGAAAAGATGAGGAGAAAAAAAAAGAGAAAAGAATATGATAAAAGAAAATGAAGAAAATATAAGTTACTTAGTGAGATTAAATAGTCCATCGGAATCACTTACTGAGTTGAGAAACTTAATTATATTGGTAATGATATGGTGGTAAAAAAGTGAATCAAGTTAATTTTGACAACCACAAATGATAAACACAAATTTGTTTCTATGATGAAAACGAAACATGAAACAGTTGGATTAATATGAACACGAGAAGAAAAAAAAACAGAAAACATGGAAAATACTGTTATGTATTTAGAGAGAGAGAGAGAGAGATAATTTCTTATTGATAATAATATGTTTCTCTATTGTGTGTCTAAGAAAAGACTCCCAGTTATCACCTAGAATACAATGAAAAGAGATAATCAAAATAGTTTTCTTTTTTTGTTCCAATCAAACAAAAGTTATTGTTGAACCGATATCCTGGTCACACGTTAATCGCAATAACAATCAATGTGTCTTGTTGTTATTTCGTGCAAACAATCACACTTTCAGTCAGGTGAATCTATTGGTAATTCAATCTGAAAACATTGTATGCAAATATCCAATCGTAAAGTTTAGATATATTTGTAATAAATTGCGTTTAATTTAACTTGCGATTGAAAGTGATTAAGTTAATGTTTCAATTTGACAAACAATTCATGTTCAAGTTGAATCGAGTAAACCAAAGGCAAAATGAGCTACTTTCAAATTGTGAACTTTTCTCGATTCTTGAGATAAATGTATTTGCGTGATAAGAATCATAATCACTATCGAGAGGTTTACTTTACTAGAATGGGATGGAAAAGGATCAACATGATGAACAGGGTGAAGAAAATGAAGTGAGTGGGAAGATGATGAGCATTAGAACCTCTCATTTCCTGTAACAACATAAAATTTGATTACGTCAACTCACCAAGTCTCTTGTAGTATTTTGTAACATTTCATTCATCTCCTAATTCTGTTTATCTAACCATTAGTAGTGATCTATTTAACTGTAACACTGAGGAGGGTATGATGATGTTGATTATGGTTAGAGGGCAAATTTAATGAACCAATAACAAGTCACATGAAGCAAAAACATGTTTACCCAAAATTAGGGTTGAGGTTCCTCATGTAACTGTAATTTCAACTCATAGAGCACATGAAATGTAATAATAATAATAATCATGATGCTAATGATGATTATTATTGAGTTTATTAAATTGAATAACAATCAAACTTTTTGACACTTTTCCTGTTGATTTACAATCACAATTATTGTTCTCATATTAACTGGATTAATATTCAATCGAAGCATTTGTCAAACTTGTTTTTATCTCGAATCTCAACTTGGCCACAAAAAAAAGTGTCGACATTTTTTTTATTACCCTTGGATAATCTGGATTCCCGATGGATTAGCATATTTGATTAGGGATTTAGTAAACAGCCACTCGAGATTTATTTTCAATTTATTATCAATCAATCAATTACCAGAGTATATAAAAGATGCGCTAAAATAAAAAAACTGCCTTCTAGTTATTACTCAATGATAACAACAATCGACTTTATTAACAAGGTTAAATAAGGTTGATAATTTGATTCTACTTTTGTTGATTGTTGACAAGTTAACTCAATTCGGCTTCGGAAATCTCGTTCATTGATTAGATTCAATTATTGACAATTGGCGATCAACTAACAACATCTTAACCAGAATAACAAGCGATTTGATTGTTACAATAATGTTGCGACAAAAAATAAGATATAAACTTTTTGTCCAAACCTAGAATTTAATTCTCGCTGTCAGTTTGTTTATTCAAGGAGTAGTAATTTTCATTTAGACAATTGAACATTACCTTTGTCTTTTCCGGTGGAAAATATCATGTCCAATAATAATAACAACAATTAACTTGGATACTTTTCCTTTCGTTAAATATTAGTAATATAATTTTAGTAAACAAAAAACCACAAACTCTTCATTATGTTACCTAAATAACTTTCATAACAATTTCTCGGGTCAAATTTTGGTTAGCCCGCCCTCTTCCTTTCTCTTGATAACTAAGTAGTTAAGGTAAGAAATATCATTTTATCATGAAAGGAACACACAAAGACAAGATGATGATGATGTTGGTAAAAAGAAAAAAAAAAGAAAATAGAAAAACAGTAAAGGTAGAAAATGTTTTTGTAAAAGATTTGGATTTAAAATGAAACGACAGTAAAACGAGTCGAGAGAGAGAAGAGAAAAGAAGAATAAGATGAGAATCATGAGGGTTTTACATTAGTGACCTAGGAAGTCTCAGGTCACAACGGTAAAGAGAAAGAAAACCATCGAATGTCACATAGTAAAAGAGTAAGAGAAATAAAGGTAAAGAGAGAGAGAGAGAGAGCGAGAGAGGTGAAGAAAATGACAGAGTGAGATGATATCCAACAGTGAGACCATCAGTCGTGAATGTTGCGTTGCTCCTTCACATCCAGGTGAGAGAGAAAGAGAAAGGGAGAACATGGACCTAAAGCGATTGAAAAGACATGACAAAAGAGAGACAGAAGGAACAAAATGTGAATTGAATAGCGTTGGTGTCCTTTACCGAAGCAGAAGCTTGGCCTTAATGGATATAACGTACATTGTGATCATCGAACCATCACATCGATCGATGTGAGTTTCTCAATGGAAAAGAATAATAAGAAAAATGCCGCAATCTCAGTTTCTTTTATATTCTTGTAATGGTGATTATACTACATCAATTCTCTCTCTCTCTCTCTCTCTCTCATTTTCTCTCGTTCCTTTTCCGTTTTAAATGAAAGAGAAAATAATAATTCTATGATAATCTTACCTTTGTCTCTTCCTCTGCGACTAAAATGATTATCATAACTAACAACTGATCATCTCTGTTGTTTCAATTGAGCTTCCATTTTGGTTAATCAATATCATTTTTAATCAACTTGTCATTGGAGTTGATTCTTGTCAATATTTTAATTTACTCTATCAAGTTGAATATGCTTCCAATGATAAACGAGACTTGATCATCATTTCCATTTAATCACTTGGCACTGCAGTGATAAGAATGATAATACATTGGAGATGAATATTGTTGTTGGGTATTAGGCTTAAGAACGACTTGTGTTCATCATTTTTTATATTATTGCAAACACTTTATCGGATTAAAAGGGATTTACGCAAGGTTTCCGTTTAAATCCGACTTATTCTTGGGAGATGAGGACACAAAGTTGAACAAGAGGGAGGAGGCAGGGTGGAGCTCAGCATTCTCTATACTACTTATCGCTTCAGGAATTTAATATAAGTCAATATCTTTCATGCATAGTTTTCATTTCCTTCCTATTCTTTTACTTTGCTCCTCTCGTTTCTCATCTTCATCATATCTGTTCATCTATTTCATCATCTTTCTTACTCCTTCTGCTTATCCATGATGCAGAAAGATGCTCTCAACGATATCGAAAATTTTCCTTTCGCAAAGTAACATTTCGATATCATCTTTTAACATTCGATTATCATAATGCAAGGTCACCTCAACTTTCACTTATTCACATGATAATAATCATCATTGTTCATCCATTTATCTTCATTTCATTCACTCTCCTTGATGACTGCTTATCATTTAGATTTAATTAATTGATAATCAACATTTAAAGTACACAGGCTTGGTTAGTATTATGCAACTCATACACAATACAATATATAATTATGTTATCAAAAATTAATTGACTTGGAGTTTTAATTAACTGTTAATCTAAGTTGGAGCTGTAATTCAATCAAAAATAATTCCTGAATTAGTCTTTAACTTTAACCACCAACAATTAACTGTTTGCCAACATCACGTTTTCTGCCGTTATCGTTAACATGAAGTTGCAGAATTGTAATAATTTCAAGTTAATAGAAACATTTTCATCTAAAAAATGCTCATGAAAATTTAAGATAAATGGTCAATATGAATTGATTGTCCAGGTTAATGTCTCCTAAGAGAAAGAGACAGACTTGATTAGCCTTTAACTGGAAAATGCGGACTCTCTATGGGGACTGAAGAGATGACCTGAGCCACTCGAAGAGCCTTCAATCAATATCTTGTTGATATGAATAAAAGATAATCCATATTTTGGGTAAACTCCTTTTGACAATTTTCTGTAAATTGGAAAACTTGAAGGAAAAATTAACCTGAACAGGTTAATTTCGTGATCTCAACGAAGATCCGGCTCTTAATCCAACAAATACTCTTGTCCTATTTTCCCATCATCACAAGCACATCATCTTCATCATCATCATCATCATTGTTACCTGTTTCTCTTTCGTCCGGTTTGACAAGTTACCTTGGCGGTTGAAACCATTTTGTTAAATCTTGTTGGTGTTACTGTTGTTGTCTTTACAAAAGATGGAGTAAAACCATTTTGTAGTATTAACTGTAATTAACTTATCTTTCAATGTATTTTCCATGCCACTAAATCCTCCGTTCATGGGATTAACTCATTGAAAAAGATAACTTTTTCTTTTTCTTTTCTTTTTCTCATTTTCTTTTTCTTTTTTTCTTTTCTTCTTTTATTGTTGCCACTGAATTACACACACACAGAAATAAACCTTTCCAATCAATCTATTGATAATAATCTTTATTTTTCTCTTTTTTTTCCCTCCAACATTTTTCTTCGTCTTTTCTTTTCCCATTCATCTCAATCTGTACTCATTTCTTAGCTACTTTCAAATGTATTTCTTTTCATCTCCATCAACAACAAACTTCACAGGTAACAAGTGACCTTGTGCAATATCAGAGTAAACAAGTTTTTCGGATAACCTGTTATTCAATGATAATGTTTACCTTGTGTTCCAATTGTTTTCCAAATAGATTTGGGAAACAATTTCGAGATGAAATTGAAGATGATCATGATTAGAGTTTCAATCTCAATCTATTACAAGCTACTGATTAAAGGCTATGTTGAAATGTCGATAATATTGATTAGATGATATGTAAGTACCAATAAGCTATTGAAAAGCACCAGGGGATAATCATGAAGAGATGATGAGTCAAGCAGAGAGAATGATGAAAGTGTTGATTGTTTCAATGATGTTAATGATGATAAAAGTATAGGATAAAAAAGTTACTATATAAAAGACACAATCTAAAATGTTATCATTAATGATGAAAATATTAACTATCAGCTATCACAATTTACTAGTTTATTGGTGAGTAAATTATATTTCAACATGAGATTTTTACATGAAAAACATTGACTGATCTGTGATAGTTACGATCAAATTTATTATTATGTTAATGATAAAGATGAGGATGAGGATGAGGATGAGGATGAGGATGATGACCATGTTGGTGATGAAATGATGGTTGTTGTCGTTATGATCATCTAAATGATAATGTTGACAGTTATCTAAGTTTGATATAGTCAAAGCAGAAATGATATAAAAAGTGAGGCGAAAGATATTTCTATTTCTTTGGTGATGATAATGATGATGCTGATGATGATAATGATACTTGGAAGGAGAAAACCACAGAGAAAGAAGAAGAAGAATCCAAGCGAAGATAAAATGGAGCAACATAAATATCAGTAAATCTTTTCCTCTCCTTCTCATTTTCTACATTTATCTTTTTTCCTGCTTCTACTTTCTCTCAATCATCATCACCATCAACCTCCCGTTCTTCACCCTCATCCTCATCCTTCTCTCCATCATCATCATCAACAGTCTCTCTCTCTCTCTCTCTCTCTGTAACATCGATCATTACCATTATCACCATGAAAACCACATCACTTTTATCTCTCCCTTTCATCTTCATGAGACTATTTGTTTCAACACTTGTTTTTACACCTTGTAAACAATATCATCTTAATCATTACGATCTTGTTGTCGCTGCTGTTGACGACTAAAGAGTATAACAGATGAAAGGGGATGCGGAGCGCGGGAAATGATAGTTAAGGGGGATGAGTACGAGAAACGTTGTAAACAAAGTGAGAAACATTGAAAGTATATCCAATGGGTTAATCGGGATAAAATCACACAGAAAGTTATCATTTTTTCAATTTTTTCTCGTACAAACTTGAATGATGAATTTGCACTTTAATCAAGTTGAGGTTATGATGTTAAAAGAGTAACTGGCAAAGTGAAACTGATATAAAAATGTAAAGAGGAAACTTCTTTATATACACTGGTCTATTGAAAGAAAAAAAAAGAGAAAAGAAAGGAATGAATGAAAGGAAGAAGAAAGAAGAAGAGAATAAAAAGAAAGAGGAGAATGAAAAAGAGGCTTGAGAATAGATTTACAAGGAATAGTATTGGAATTGTATGTTGTATATAAATAAAATGGCTTAATTATCAGGCCTCTTTTCATCTTCTTTTATAATCACAACAAGAAAGTCGCTCATTCCCTTTTTTTTTCATCATTTTCATCATCTTTTTCTCTCTTTAATCTTTTCTCTTGGTGTATTGTCCCTTTCTTTTATCGTATCTCTCTCCCTCTCCCACCCTCTTTCATCCATTCTTGTAGCCTCCTCCTTCTCCTTCCTCCTCCTTCCGCCTCCTTATGAAAGTCTATGGATTTTGGTGGTTAAAAGTGTGTCATTGTCATCATCCACTCACTCGTTTTTCTTATATTCTCTTCATCATGAATATAATGTAATATCCATTCAACTAAATTTAAAGTCAACATTTACTCTTCCTTTTCATCTTGAGAATCAAATGAATGCAGAAAATATGATATTCAATTTCGATCCGCAAACTAACATTTCTCTTGTTTACTGTCTATCAAAATCTCAAAGGTGAATACGAATCTCAATTCTTAACATTTTCTCTCTCGTGTAAAAGGTGAGAGCGATTCGCATGTTTCATTCAATTGACTGTTTACTATTGACTTTGCTCTTCTCTCGATAGTATCAACTTTTTTTTTCTACTTCCTTTTGGCTTTTTCTTTATTCATTCAGACAAATCGCATCTTGAAATTCATCTGGATCATCTTGTTCTCATTGCACAGTTTTGACTCGAACTCTCGACATTTGTTTAAACCACCATTCGAATTTACTCTGCGATAATATCAATTATTCTATTTTCTATCAGATTATTATTAGTAATAATACTTTTCGCTCACCAATTTTACCAATGAGTTGAGATGAACAACTCGGCTCACATTGGAATCTCTTATTTTGGATCAGTTGTTTCACTTTTCATCCCAAGTCTCATTTCCTTTTCTTGCGTTTCTTTTCCTGATTATCCAGTAAGATATTCAATGTCAAAGAAAATGAGCCTGCATCACTTTCGCCATCACTGGTTTATTCTCTTACATTCTCTTTTCTTCTCTACTCTTCACTCACCATCATCATCATTCTTTCTCCATTATTTTCTAGCTCTTCTTTCACTGCATCAACTTGGTTTCCTTTAGTAACTTTTATCAAAGGAGAAAATCTGACGAGAGCTGAAAAAGCTTCAATTGATAAAAGAGATTGGAGCTGATTCAATCAAAATCACTTTGCTTTTCATTCTCATCAACTTGATTAAGTGACATCATCTTTTTCATTATCATCATCATCATCATCATCATCATCATCTTCCTCTTTCTTTGGCTAAGCTTCCATCTTTCCGAGTATCACCTTGTTTAGCATTTCATAAGCACGAAGAACCATGAAAAGCAACCATAGCAACTTTTCATTAAAATTATCTTGTTATTTTAAGGTTTCTCGGACATTCGTTTAGTGTTCATTTCGCCAAATTAAATCAATTCATTTTCTACAAAAGTGTATCAATAATTAAATCGAATCTCCTTATTACATCTGATTAGACTTTCGTTACATGAACATGAAGCCAGAATAGAGAGCAACAGTAGATTCGTTACAATGAGAAATGTTACTAATTAGTCTGATCAATGGGTAGAAATATTGGAAATTGTCTTACAAATTGTAATTGTTCAATTGTCGTTGAGCTAATTATTTTCTAGTTCTATAATAAAGTGTATTGATATAACAAGTTATCTAAATTTTATGATCCCATTAACATGAATACTTATTTCCTTAACATAAGTGATTATTGTTATAAGCTGAAAATAAGGAACTAATAAAGTTAATGATTATGACTCGATCATCATCATTTGATTACTTTTATCAATAAAATAGGTATTACATTGTGTTATATGCAAATTAACTGTTATTTAGTATCAAATAAACTCATCAATGTAATTACATCCTAAATGTAATATTAAAAGTAACCATTTAGATTGCTCGAAAGATCCTGTTCTACAATTGTTCTAATAACAATTAGCATGAGATTCAATCAGAACAATTTCACTTGTGTATAAGTAACAATCTAATGGAGGCGATTAATTTTTCATTGAAAAATGAATTTAGTATATGCGCATAGACAGAACGTTACCATGTCAACTGTTGATGGAAAATCTGGTTCAAGTTATCATTGGGATGACACCCAATGTTTCATGTTATCGATCTCATTTCTGTCAACATTTGATAACTAATAATAAAAGTTTCAGCTTGACGATGAGCTATTAGGAAGCATTCACCTAGTAACAAGTCGCTATAACCTAAATAATAATTATCAAGTAAACGAAATGGAAAAAAATGAAACGAAATTTGAACTGAGGTAAAGATGAATATGCAGATGAGAAAGGGAGAGAAATGTTAGAAAAGCCGAAGGAGCTTATTGTATAGTCCAGGTAAATGAAAAGGCTTGATAAGTGAAATGCATTCAGGTAAAGGTAATCCAAGCATATGTCCAATTTCAATTCACCTTTTTCTTACCTCATTTCCTCTTGCAAGTAAAAAATACTATTTCATTTCTCTTGAAGAAAGAAAAGATTAAAATAAATGTATTCAAAAGTTGAAAAGAAAAAAAAAGTCTAATGTTATTCGTTGAGTTTTCTAGGTAAACAAGGTCGCCTTGAGGGGATATTTAGTATTCTCTCTCATCATCATCATCATCTTCGCATCATCATTACTATCACCAACTTCTCACTCACCTAATATCATCGAACTCACTTCGAGCCATCTGTCCACTCTTAATCAATCCTATATGCACAGGGAGGAGATCTGACTTACTCGATGTATTAACCTTGTCTTTTAGTGTAATAAGTAAATGGTTTTGTCAGAGCAAGATCAATATGAGAGAGTGAGAGAGAGAGAGAGAGAGAGAGAAAGAGAAATAAAGGAGAATGATGATCGGAATAAGAAAAGAAAGGTATTCTATCCTAGGTCACCTTACCTCTTAACATTTCCCACAGAATATTTCACTCAATCTATATTTTCTGTGTGACAAACAAAATATATCATCAGAAGAGAAAAATAAAGTTACCAAAATGTTTTATCTATCGAAATTTTACTCTCTCTCTCTCTCTCTCAAACTCACCTATATGTTGTTCAGGTAAAAACAAAACCAAATATTTTATGAGAATAATTCACTTGTATTAATCCAATTGAAATTGCGCAAAATCTTCGCAAACAAAAACATGAGAGTTTTTTATGAGAAAATATTTGTCATACTTTTGGTATTAAAATTATTCTTCTATTTAGATTCTCATTCATCTTCACTTTTTCATCTTTCTTTATTCTCTTTCCAATTTATCTTCTCCACTTGCTCTCTCTCTCTCTTTCTCTCTTCTTTCAAAATAGTTCCCAATTTGAGTTAATATCTTCTCTCTCTATCTCTCTCTCTCTCTCTCTCTCTCTCTCTCTCTCTCTGATCGTGATTACAATTCTTAAATAAATCACACCGATGTTATCAATGAGACCTAATTGAATACATTTCTCGATTTCGTTAGTTTATCAGATCAATTAAAGGACTGATGGAAATATAAATGTAAGAATCAATCAATCAAGAATTTTGTTTGTTAAAAATTATGGATTATCATCAGTTAGCGTAAAGCGAAAAATTCTTGAGATTTTGTGGCCAAAAATGAGAATCTATGTGATGCTATTAGAGACACAGCGATAGATAATTACTGAAATTGGTTTTCATGCGATTGCAATTTAATATTAAATTGTTAGATTATGATGATTGCCAATTGAAGTAAAAGATATTGGTTAAACAATTTAACCTCGATTAAACCGACTTTTTTTCCTCCCTCTTCTTCCAGCATTACGCTTACTCTGATTCTCATCTTTATCATCTTCTTAATCCTCATCCTTCAACATGATCGACAATTGTTGGTATATTGTTGTTGTTTTTTTCTCACTTGAAGCAACACACACAAAGTATAATAATCCTGCCAACCTCAGGCTCTTGGATCCCCCGTTGAGGGTGGCAGCAAATGAAGAAGATGCTGAAAAGACTTAAAATTGTGGATAAGCGCTTAATTAGGTGCTTATCTAGTTAAAGTAGTACCAATTTAATCTTCATCTTTCTAATTGTAACAAAACTTTTTACTTTTGTCTTGATTGAAGAAAAACCATCAACAAGGATTGACAAACAAACAACAGAAAATGTATCAACTTTTCCTGTTATATTCATTCAACAAGATCACTTGTTATCCCGGTTGATCTAATTATCGGACGATAATAATTCAATTTTATTGAGAAATCAGAGAGAGAGAGAGAGAGAGAAAAGTTGATAAAATTTGATTGGCGAAATCAACTCAAGGCCCCAAATTTGTTTCATATTAATCTACGTGAAACTCAATATCCTGGATGGAATCGCGTTTATCTCAATATGTTATTAAATCAAATGAAATAAATAAATGGGCAACAATTGACTTAAATTGTTAGGAAATTCAAACTGCCAATTAGTTGTTTTCTTTATTAAAAAAAACACTTTTCTTCATTTAATTTGATTCAATCAATCAAATGATAAACTCAATAAAATATCAATTTGATGTAATCAACATGATGGAGGATTTGATTTGCTATGAAATAATAATGATAAACATAATTGCTGAACAAGTGACAACATGCTGATATCAACAATTTGTTTTGTAAATAATTTAATTGTTATCAAGTTGTATTGTTTGATTGAACAATAATTAACAGAAAAAGATGAAAAGATCTAATTTAATTAAGAAAAAATTAGATTGTCAGTGAATTTGATCGATTGATTGACCTTCGTTCAAACAACATCACTTTTAATAGATCAAGTTGTTTATTAGTTGATTAACCCTTGAGGTGTTCAATCTTTCCTTGATTGTGATTGATCGTTAATCTAACCAACGATCATTTAACAAAATTGAAGACAAGATTCAATTACCTCATTTCATTTAAATCACCAATCGAATTGACTTTTGATTGAAAACTTTCAGTTTCTATGAAAAATAATGATAATCAATCCTCCATGGTCTCCATCATGTCTTAATGGATAACTAATTAGAGAATTAATCAATCGATAGTTTCAATTAGTTTTCCTCGATTCATTTAGATGATAAATAAATTCTCTCATATTTTATTATTCGAAAGTTAACAAAATGATTATCAATTCTTTGATTAGTTCCTCATTATTATTAATCTTGATTCCATCATTTGCAATGGTGATTTCTTTAAGTTTGTCTTTATTGTTATTCTTTCCTTTAATGACAATCGGATACTGACAATTAAGTGTCACCTTAACTCAAACCACCAACATAATGATCAATTGGATATATCTGAATATGAATTATCTCTGCAATAAAATGAATAGATAAGTTTGTTACTATTCTTACGCCCTTCCGGGGCGATCCACGTACCTGGACCATAAAAAGGCAACAGGTTAACGGTTTTTGCTTCTAATAATCTACCTGGTTCAATATTGTAGTTTCCATTTGTGTCAAAGTGAGAAAAACAATCTTTGTCAAAATTTGAAGCGTTTTCGTTATGCTTGAACTGTTTTTAGCTGAGATTACGTTTGTCAGCCAGCGAAAGCTGAGTAAACAAAATTTTAAGCACTAATTACTGAAAATTATGGCTTAGACCTTCATTATCTTCCGTTTATCTTGTTCACTTATAATCCTCAATTGGATAACGTTTCATAGTCGCCATCTATGGACAATTTACTTGGAACATTTTCTCATTGTTACTTTTTGGTTGTTTGTCAGAGCAGATTACTCATTACACGTGCTATTGGGGGAGGGGAGGAGAGGAGAGGAAGTTGAGTGATTAAGATTGACCATCAATACCTTGAAAGTAATACAACCAGTTTCATAGCGATACAAATCAAGACAAGTTAATGTGATCATGATGATAATAGATATGAATTTGATTTCATTGATAATATCTTAGCATCAATATCACTGAGGTAGTTTGATGAACGAAATGATGAGAATGAGAATGATGATAGTGAATGTTGATTGAGACTCGCCCACACTTTTGACCGCAACTGGACAAAAGAAAAGGTAAATTTTGAATAATAATGATCATGATGGAAAAAGATTAACTCAACATCTCAATTAAAGAGGAGGACTAAACGGTTATAGGAAGAGTTCCCGTGATACTAATCATTATTTAACATCTTCAGGAACATGGACAAGTAAAGAATCTTTTTAGAAGTAAGAAAAAAGATGATGAAGAAAATGATAAGTGTTTGGTATATGATGATAATGACGATGATGATGGTGGTGGTTCTCAGAGGGGGTGGTTCAAGTATTTTCGAGACTCGCCCTGCTAATAACAGTATAGCTGATACATTATATTACAATGAGAACTGAAAGCCACTATTAACCAAAACTCATAATTGTTTCCGAGTTTATCTACTGCATATTCACTTGATCATCTTTAAGATCTTTTCCATCACAAAATGTCCTCTTCTTTCCCTCCTCCCCATCACCATCATCATCATCATTAAAACATAAGTGTGTGTAATATGCTTCATGTTGATTATTTTGAGAAATAAAGTAACAACAAGATTCATGGAAACGAATGGCAAATGGAATTGGAAAGCGAGTCTATATCTTGAGGTGAACAGAAATCAGCGCGCTCAAAGTGTTTCAATTTCCAGCTTTTACCTGGTCTCTTATCGCTTTTATTCAGTATCTTTTTTGGCTTCATGATTTCAGTTTACCTTTTATTTTACTCCATCTATAACTTTATGTTATTCATTTCATCATGTTCTGGTGTTATTGTTGTTTGCTGCTGTTTCATTGTGTTTTTCTTCATTGTTATTTTACTATCCTGCGATTCTTTCACTCTTTTGTTTATAAGCATTTTCGTTGCAACGAACGTTTTTTTTTTACGTCAGATGAAATGAGCCAACATTTGCTCACCCGAATCGTGATCTAAACTAATGGATGAATTAACTTGGACGACGCCCGTCCGCTTTATCACGCAGTAATGAACATGAAAAAAGATACTCATGATTATTATTATGATGGCGGTGATGAGGATATCAAAAGTGATGAGAAATGATATGAGGTGTTATCAAAATGTTCATTATGATTATAATGAGCTTCCAATGATTCTGTTTGAGCTTTCAAAGTCTATTAGTATCATCATCATGACAAACTCAATTTATCGAAATTAATTGAGAAAATAACAAAAAGTTAAAGGTCTAATATCAAATCGATATTTCTTTTCTTCAACTCTTCCGAAATGCTAACCATGAACAAGCCTTGCACGTTGAGCCTGAGAATGATGCTGACAAATAGCAGTTCTAATTAAAAAGAGAACAGAAAAAAATCAAATTAATATTAATTCATTCACTTTCACGATTATCAGCTGATCATCGAATTGAGTTTTAAATTGGAAAACAAGACGGAGAAACTTTAGTAAAGATAATTAGTACCTAGAGATTGGATTGATTAAGAACAATTGTTAATTTTCTCATACGAAAAAACGAATGGTTGAGAATAATTTAAATTAATGATAGTAAATATTACTAATGAAAATGAATAGAGAATAAACAGTTTTGAGAAGTAGATTTTTTCTCTGATAGAAAAAAATTGAATTTTCGAAATTTTTGAAACTTCAGACAAGTTATACACATACGAATAATTATTTGTGCATCAATTTTGACAACAATTAAGCTACAATCAATTAGTTAAATGATGCAAATCAAAAAGTTGATAAAAAGTTGCTTCTAATAAATCATCTGATACGATTTTACATTTTCTTTCGCAATAATTGTAATGTTTCAAAATGAATTTGAGAAAAACTAATTTCAAGAAAATATTAATCTAAAAAATAAAAGGTAACATGATTGAGTTATCTCATGATTTTGAAAGGTTGAAGATGAAGATGAAGATGAAGATGGAGATGAGGTGATGGTGATGAAAGGTACAAACGATTGATTTTAAGTATGAGGGAGTCAAGGAGAGCAAAATATGAGTTAACTCTCGATTAGTGTCAAAATTAATTGTGGCTTAGAACAGACAATATGGTGAAAAGAAACAGGTTACTCTCTATTCTGATGCAACATCATTTTGACAGGTAACTGGGGCTTATTATATAATCAACGAGCTTTCAACTATTATTATCATCTTATGTTTCTATTTCATGGTTGCCCATAGTTAACTATTCATCTATCAGTATTCATGATCTTCCCTTCAATCTTTATGGTACAATGATTATCGCAGGGAACCAAGTTGGTCAATGTTCTGATTCAAGTCTAACTAGTTTCAGGTATTAATGGTAATAGATGACCACGTTCCTGGGATGACCTTTATCCCCCTGAGCATTTCAACTCATCAATCAAGTAAATCATGGTAACGATGGTGAATAAAAATGGATAATTAAATTGATTCTAGATTGTTGGGGATGGGAAGCCCTGAGTAAATAAGTTCCATTGACATGAAAAGTATTTAAAATAACAGTAAATTACAGACAATTATGTTGATTGTTTCATTTATCTTAACTCAATCTTTTACTTTTCTTTTCATTCTGTCTTAATAAGATCAATAATCATAATGACAATCAAGTTAACGACTTTGAATTACTGAGAAAATAAACCAAAGGGCTTTTGTCATTTTGTCACTCATTCATTGAATCTCTTTTCTTCATCATCTTCACACTCCCACTTATTATCTATCATTGAATCGCATTTTTCACGCCACTCATTCACTTTTTTTCCATTGAGACGTTTCTTACCTTATTCTCTCCTTTATTTACTATCATTCTCTCTCTAACACCATATAGCTTCATTTTGTATTGGAATGGAAAATTATAATAAATTAACATTAAACGTTGACTTGACCTCAAGTCCACAGGACGTAAGATGAAACATTTAAATGGCAGGACAAAGATTTGACCCGTTGGACATCGATCAGTGGGATATGAGTCCAGGTCAAGATAATTTATCAAGAATCAGTTTGTGTTAAATATAACAAAGAGTGGGAGGGGATCAAAATGATTAGAATTGAATCGAACACGTAAAATTGTAACGTCAACTGTTGCAACAAAAATACTTCTCAAGAAAAGGGAAGATCATTTTGAGGCCAATTTATCACCGCACCTTCTTGTCCATCTATGAATCTATCAAGTAGCTGAGATTTTACAACGATGTGTCTTGTTAGAGAAAGAGAGAGAGAGAGAGAATTGAGGATGAGGGATGAAAGAGAAGAAGAAAGAAAAAGAGTGAGTAAATCTTAGTCCCTTCGCTACAGGTCGTCACACTCTGTGGTGTCACTGTCAACCTTAAACTTTGCCCCAACCCCTTCAGGCATTAGCGTCAATTGACAGAATAGGTAAGGAAAGTAGCAGCAATTGAAGGTGTGAAAGGAAAGTGAGAGGGCTGGAAGGAGGTGGGAAGGGGGTCGATCGAGGAGGAAAAACTATTCTATGAAAAGAAAAGAAATCATTGCCTCAAGTCAATAGCAATTGTGAGAAGAAAATATAATAATAAGTAGAGAGAGAGAGAAAAAGAGAAAAAGAGAATCAAGTTGATTGTTTAATAAACAATTTTCATTAGATACCTGCAAGTAATTCGGTTAATCATTTCATAATCAGAATAATAAGATTGTATCTGGAAAATAAACACATAAAAGAATTGGTCAGTTAACAATTTTGAAAGTGTTTTCGACGGCCTTACAACAATCCTTTAATTGGTAACCTAAATCTTGCAAACCCGGGAGATCAGATGAAAAGCTGATTCTCCTTCCGTGATTGTTTAATAAATCAACCAGGTAGTTGATTTCATTCACTTGATTACGATATTTAGACTTGATTATTACATCTTGTCTCCATCTCGTGTCAATCAGTTCACTGAGAGTACTTTCTTTCATATCTGTAGAAATGTTGATATTAGCAAGATGTCCTTTTAATTGCTTTTCAATTACCTTGTATTCATCCACAATTAGTTGAGTGAAATGAGAGTCAACAGCAGCCTCATTAAGTGACGTTTCAATCAACAACATTTCCTCGTTCAAAGCTTTGTTATTTTTCGCAGTCTCAAGAAAGACACTCACGATCGCCAAACCAACTAATTTAAGTTCAGCCGAGTCCATGGCCTTGTCCAGGGAAGAGCCAATTCCGCAAGTCAAAGATTGGCCGATTGTCGAAATCAATTCAATTAACTGCGACTTGTTTACCCTCGAATCATCTCGGAGCAAAGACAAACCCGTGATGACATCTTGACACAGTTCCATTGGCTATTGGACGAAGAAAACTAAATTCACCGAATAAATTGACAGATAAAAATAGATGGAGAAAAACACAAGCGAAATTAATTATTCTTTTTCAATAAAAACACCCAATCAGCTGTTCCTCGAGGCGATAACCATTTGTTTCTCTGTGGAGTTTGTGGTGACACCTGTTGGCTCATTCGAGAACTTTTTGGACAATTTGTTCAATTTTTTTTTCTTTGCTCTTTGTTGTCATCTTATTTCCTACTTCCTTTTAAATTTGTTTAAATAATCATTTGGCTTTTTTGATTCTTTAATTAAAAGTGAAAATAATGGACACTGTTGATTATTTGAAAGAACTCTGCTTTGTAAGTAGCTGAAAGAAGGACCGAAAAGTGTTACTATCAATGAGTCTCTTCTTGTGAAAATCTTTGTCATTTTTAATTGTTTATATTCATTTGTTATATTTTTTTTTCTTTGTATTTCCGAGCAGGTGAGTGGGAAGAATTGGAACATGATTGACTCTATTTATTCATCTGACCCAGGAAAATGTATCAAATCAGTAATGTGAGTATCGTTTGATATCATTCGACTTTTCTAGCGACTGTTATTGTACTCAATGGATGTTTTCTTTTTTTCTAAATTCTACTTTTTCTCTAGGTTTATAAAGAACAATGTCATTGGAAGCAATAAGAATAAAGAAAACATCATTGAAAGAGGAATCGTTCCAAGACTTTTAAAATTGATTTTAGATGAAACAGTCAAGGAGCAACTTTGCCATGAATCTATCGCTATTATTTGTAGTTTGGCCAAAGGTACTTCGGATCACCTGAGAGTGATAATTGATGTTGGAACGGTTCCCGTGTTGATGCAAAAAATTTCAGATCCAAAAAGTAGCTCATCACTAGTTGAGATCAGTTTAAGAGCATTAAGATCCATCTTCACTTCATCATATGCTCCTATTGATCTTATTTACGATTCAAAACCTTACGGGGTATCTTTTGTGACTTTCCTATTGAAATTGGCCTTGTCATCTCGTAACTGGGTTATTCAGGAATGTATCGCCAATATTTTGGCTAATTCATGCCAAACCGTTGAACATCAAGCTGCACTGTGCAACTACGGTGCTATCCAAACAGTTGCTAACCTTACCCTTTCGCCAGCTTACAAGGTTAAAATACCAGCTCTTGAACTGTTGGCAGCGATTTGTCACCAAAATGAGGCTGCCTCTGAAATTGCTGTTTCAACTTCAATCAATGGTAAAAGACTTCCACAAATATTGACTGAGCTTATGAACCAGGAAAACACGCCAACAATTCAATTCAACGCAGCGAAATGCTTGACTTACATGTACCGTGCTGGAGCAATTTTGTCCAAAGACAATGAAATTGTTTTCAAAACTCTCCCTACATTGGCTCGTATGTGTGAAAAGGATAAAGAGCCCTGTATAAGAGCGGCATCGGCTCATATTCTTGCCTATTTAACTGAAGTAGATTCTGAACTTCAAAAAACTGCAGCTATTTGTAATCATATTATACCAACATTAGCCGATTTTTTCAAATATCAACCTTCATGTCAAGGACTTTCAGAGAAGCAAAATGCTGTTCCTTTTGAAAAAAGTTCATCACCACAAGACGAACCTGCATCAATGACTGAGGCTGATTTTGTCGAAAAAGTAAAGCTAACCATCGGTCAGGAGATGAAAGAAGCTGCTCTCAAGGCGTTTGCTTCTTTAGCTGCTAACGAAGAAGATACAAGAAAGAAGATAATAGAAACAGATATGCTGATGGAAAATATTATCAATGGTTTATCAGATCCCAATTTAAAGATCAGATTGGCAGCATTACGATGTCTTCACTCATTATCGAGATCAGTTCAACAATTAAGGACAACCTTTCAAGACCATCATGTTTGGATTCCATTGAAGAGTCTTTTAAATAATGCAACTGATGATGTTTTGATTGTTGTATCGAGCACCTTATGTAATCTTCTTCTTGAATTCTCACCAAGCAAAGAAGTAAGTAATTATCGATAATCTATCTACTCAATTAATAACTTGGAATTTTTCATCAACAGCATTTCTTGGATCGTAATGCGGTAGAGAGACTTTGCTCTTTAACTGAACGTTCAGAAACCGCTTTAAGATTGAACGGCGTATGGGCTCTCATGAATATGGCATTTCAAGCAGATCAAAATACGAAAAACCAAATCCTCACTTGTCTTGGAACTGCTCAAATTTTAAAGCTAATTTCAGATCCAGAGTCAACAATTGTAATAAAAACTCTTGGTCTCATTCGTAACTTATTATCCACTAAATATGTAAGCCCTTGTTGATTAAGTTAATGTTACATTGGTTAATCTGTTATTTTATTTTCTTATTTACATTAATTATTTCAGCACATAGATTCAATCATGTCATCTCATGGAAAACAATTGATGCAAGCGGTCAACATGGCTCTTGATGATGAACATCCAGCCGATATTAAAGAGCAAGCACTTTGTATTCTAGCGAATATCGCTAGTGGCAATGCTGCCAAAGAATTCATCATGTCCAATGAGGAAGTTCTCAAGAAGCTCTTGAACTACATGATCCACAGTAATGTCAAATTACAAATAGCGTCGGTCTTTTGTGTATCTAATTTACTTTGGAAAGAGGAAGATGGGGCAGCTAAACGCCAAGCTAAATTGAAAGACATGGGAGTTAAAAGTGCTTTGAAACAGCTTCTCCACACTCAAGATACAGCGTTATTTGATCGAGCTAAAACGGCATTAGATCAATTTTCCAATTTTCATTAGAACCATTTGAGATTAATTTGAAAATGGTAATTTTATACATTCTATTTCTCTCACAATTTGTATAATTTGTGATACAAGTCACAAATCTGATGAGTTGTTGTCAACCTAAACAAATCACTCGGTTGAATAAACCATCATCTTAACGTCAAATCAAAATTGTCTATTATTGTTTCACGACAAACTAACAAGAAAACAGCTTAATTGATAAAAAAAAAGCCTAAATTACTATACAAAGTACGAAAAAACTAATTATCTTTCGGGTTTCTTGATCAATAGACAGATAACGACTATAAGTATAAGTCAATATGAGGACCATGAGGTTAAATGTTAATCATTTCGTGTCTAATTAGCAGAAGCGAAAATACCAATTACAATAATCACGTGTTTGGACTGCTTATCGTTACCGATGCCTCGAATACTAAACGTGTCTTTCTCGAGTTGATATTAATCTTTTTTCATCAACTTTGATTAGACTTTTGAATTTTCTGTGAACATAAAATTTGTGTCAGGGAAAATTTTTTTGTATCTCTGATGTGCCATTCGTTATGGAGACGTAAGTTGATGGCATGTGAATGGTGTGGAAAGGTTGACGCTAATAACTTTTAGGCCACTTTGGCGATTTGCGAATTGTTTATTCAAATTTCTAGAGAAAATTTTTTATTCTTGAGAAGTTTTATTCGACGTAATTTTGAAAATATCAAATCACCATTGACCTCAAAAGATCAGAAAAGTCAATTGAATTGGTTGACAAAGTTAAACGTCTTTTCAATTTCTTGGACCTTTCAGCTTGAACTTTAGCTCGAGTTGCAGTCTAGAGATCATTTAAGTTTATCAAAGATTTTCCATTTATTCTTATAAGTCCGATTGATCATGGATTATGATTTTGAAATGACATTTAGTAAATTTCGAAAAGGTCTTTTCCAAAAAGTTGTCTAAAAGTCGATTGAAGAAAAAATCGTTTGATGCAATCGATTGAATAATCGATCAATTAGGTGAAAAATGTTCGAGTTACAAATAATCGGTAAACTATTTAATCGATCTCATTTTCGATAAAATCTTTAAACAACTTTAAACTCGAACCATAAATGAGCAATAAATAATATTAATACCTGAAGGGTTAATTGTTGACTCTCTTAACAATTGAGTCATTTAATTTCATTTATCATCAAAAGATGATTAACAATTTTCTTTATTTTCTAGAAATTTCTCATTTAAAACCCAAAGGATTGCAATTAGTTAACCTTCCCTAGAAATGTTGCTTTCCCTCATTTTCTTTTCTTTTCCTCCATTTTTCTATTTTTTTTTATAAATTTCGAAATTTCTGTTTATTCCCAAAAGAATTAATTATGTTTAATTGTTGGACTAACAATTTAGCTTTTTCCATATCAACTAAATTCTTTAGTTGTTTCCTTTTCCTCTTAAGTTGCTATAAAAAGCCAACATTAATTTTGAAAGTGTTAAGTCTTAATAGTCAAGTGTTACAATAAAATACATTTTGTTTCTATTATTCTTCACCTAGTACTGTTGAAGCTTCAAGCTAACTTTAATAAGTGCTAATTCTGAATAGTTCTCACTGTGTTTGTGTTGAATTGAATTTGTGCTTAATTTAATGGTAAAGGTTCAAACCTCTGAACTCACCTTCTCCCATTGTCTTGATTCTAATTCTGAATAGTTCTCACTGTATTTGTGTTGAATTGAATTAGTATCTGTTTCTCCTGAGGTTAGTATCTCTGAAATCACCTCAATCTTGATTCTATCTCTGAATAGTTCTCACTGTGTTTGTGTTGAATTGAGCTAGTATCTGTAATCACATTTGATTCTAATTCTGAATAGTTCTCACTGTGTTTGGTTTGAATTGAATTAGTATCTGTTTTCCTAAAGGTAAAGGTTCGAACCTCTGCAATCACCTTTATTCTTGTTTCTAATTCTGAATAGTTCAATATTGTGATTTATTGAATTGAGTTAGATTTTAATCTTTTCGTTATTAAATATATAAATTGGAAATTGTGTAAGTGGTAAAGGTCACGGGTAATCCAGCATACGAATCTTTAGGTAATTGTAAGACCTGAGAAAATCCTGAATTGGTTCAAACCTTCAATTTAACATTACAAAATGGCGCAGTCGACAGGATTGTCCGCTTCTCTTTCCTTCTGACGCGTTTCCTACTTATGTGTTTATGGCCGATGAACAAAGTCCAAAGGAAGCCTCAAAAATTTCTGGTCTCTCTTTCGACGAACAATCAACTTTATTAAAATCATGGGGCCTGGAAGTTCCAAATGAGGAATTGGCTAAGATTTTATTAAAAGAAGCCGCTGTTACTCAACTAATGATTGTTAACATCGATGTTTCTATTTCTAATATTGGAAAAATGAGTTCAAACTCGCTGAATGGTATCAATACTCCTGAATGGATTCTCAGATTGAGGAAGGAAGGAGTTAATGAAACCGAAATAAGAGAAATCATCTCTCATTTAGGTGTTAAACAAACAATGATGACTTTGGCTACTGAAGAATTGGTTAACCAATTAGCTATCAGTAAACCTGTTAAAATGTTAATCTGGTCAATCATCAAAAAGTGGAAACTTGGTGATGATGATGATGACCAACCTCGAGCAAGTACAGCAAGAAAAATGGTACATGCTGATACTCAAATTAGACGTGCGTTATTAGACTCTACTGGTAATGATGATGAAGATGTTCTTCATCAAGGAAGACAACAACAAATTGGTAATGATAATTTCCCCAAGAGTTCCAACTCCAGTTTCTGTAATAAATGTTCCTGTTCAGGAAAATGTTCAAGTTCCTATTCCTGTTTATGGTAATCAGTCAGTGCAACATTTCCCTTACCCAATGTTTGATAAAGACCCAGTTCTACCTCCCTTTAAGCCATCAATGGATGCATGGCAATGGCTTAAGAATGTCAAACGACAACTAAAGTATGAACGATGTTCCGATGAAACCCGATTACGTGTTCTAAAGAAAGCTCTAGCTTATGAATTTTTGAATGCAGCCGATTCATTAGATGAACAAGATCTCACCTACGATGGTTATGTTGAAGCTTTAGAAAACTACCTTAAAGGTCCAGCCGCTTTAGCTACAGCACAAGCTGAATTAAGCTCATTAATTTATAACTTTGATGAACATCCATCAATCTTTGTGGAAAAACTCAAGGATAGAGTGACAAAGGTAAAAGGTAAAATTGAAAAACAAGGTTTTATCTATGAAGTTTTAGAACACCTACCGAAAAATATACGAGATCATTTGGTCGAAGTACGTGCAAACGTTGATTTAGATTCATTACTTGGAGTATTGATTCATAAATATTATAACAACTTGGAACAAAAGAAAATGAAAGAGAAATCTTATCAAGAAAAGATTAAGATTAGAAACAATCAACAATTAACTGGAACTCCAACAATTAAAGATAATCGTTACAACAACAACCAGAAGAACCGGTAAGAAAAGTTCTTAAGTGTTGGAAGTGTCTTGAAACTGGACATACAGCTAATCATTGTCCCGTTAAAACACAATTACCACAATCAAATCAGCCGAGACCAACCTCTCAATCTGATTCAAGTAATCAATCAACATCTTCCAAAAGTTCAACTACCATTTCATCTAATCTAATAAGTGCAACAACTTCTAATGAGAGTCCAAACTCTTATCGATTTTGTTTTATGTCAAATGTAAAACATCAAATGATTACTCAAATCGACAATGAAAATGTTCCAAAGGTAACAATGCATTTGTGTTTACCTGATCGAACCCAATTTATTTCTGGTGATGTCTTAATTGACACCGGTGCTAATACTGCCTGCATTGATCGACAATTAGCCCACAGATTAAAAGCTTATGTTATGCCTTCAGATATAATAATCAAAGGTGTAGTTGCTAACAACTTTTTAAGTGTTCATGGTGCTGCTTATGCTTTAATGATGCATCGAGAAATGAAAACAGTGAAAGCTTTACGTTTTCAAATTTGTGATAATCTAGAACCAGTGATGGTTGTTGGAAATAAATTCTGTGATATTTTCTTCACTACAATTACAAATATTGGAGGTGAATATAAAGTGTCTCTTCAAGAGTATTTGGATACAGAACCTTTAGATTCCGAAATCTTCTTCCGATTCTGTACACCACAAGAATCAATTGAATTGAGTAAACAATCTGCCTCAACTCAAATTTATGCTCCAAGGTATGATGATGAACCTGAACCATCATATCCAAGTGAAAAAGTTAATCCTCACAAAGAACAAGAAATTAATTGTTTCATCAAATCAGTTGAAGAATCGGGTGAGTTAGAAAAAATCTCTATTCCCGTTACCGAATCGATTGAAACCCCAAATTTGGAGGAACGTTTAATGAAGCGAATGGATTCAAATTTATCTGAAGATAAAAAGTTCGAACTACTGAATCTATTAATGCAATTCTCTGACGTATTTTCGAAGAACCGATCTGATCTTGGATTTGTCCCCTGGCAGAAATGGCCTATTCGAATAGATATTGGCGATAATCAAGTCCCATATCAAAAACCCTACCCTTGTACGATAACAATAAGAAAAGCTTATCAAGAAATAATTAAGGATCTTTTAGCTAACGATATTATTGAACATTCTGATGCTCCTGGTGGATCTCCTGCGTTATTAATAAGTAAAACTGATGGATCTTATCGTTTACTAAATGATCTTCGAGCGGTCAACCGCATGACAAAATTAATTTACCACCCAATGCCCCGAGTGGATGATTGCTTGGAAGCAGTGAGAAATGGTAAATACTTCAACATGTTTGATTTGTATCAAGGATACTTTCAAATTGAAATTCCGCCTGATGAACGTTGTAAAACAGTATTTGTAACCCCTGATGGGAAATATCAATATAAAAGGTTACCAATGGGTTTATCATGTGCCCCCTTTGAATTTCAACGACTTATGAATAAAGTTCTGGAAGGACTGAATTATTCTGAGTGCATTGGATATTTCGATGATGTGCCTGTTATCGGAAAGTCGTGGCCTGATTTATTGGAAAATACTAAAAATGTATTGAGCCGTCTACGGCAATGGAATTTAAAAATTAAAACCGATAAATGTCGATTTGGTTGTCAAGAATTGGTATTGTTGGGACATTTAGTCAATGGTAATGGAATCCGACCTGATCCAAAGAAAGTCGAAGCTTTAAAAAGATTACCACGTCCAACTTCAGTAAGACAATTACAATCAATTCTTGGATGTTATAACTATTTTTCACGTTATATCCCAAATTTTACTCAACTTGCAATTCCACTTTATCGATTAGTCTCAAAAGAACGAAAGTTCAAAATGATTAAACAAGATTATGAAGCTTTGGATAAGCTAAAAACGCTCTCATTGATACAACTTTACTCTCTCATTTTGATCCAAATCTAAGAAGAAAATTAACTTCAGATGCTAGTGACTTAGCAATTGGAGGCATTCTAATGCAAGAGGATCCTAATCAACCAATTCCAAAAGATTATTCATCTTTATCGGAAGTTCCAATTGAGAAAATTGTTCAATGGTTGCCTATTTCCTTTTATTCACAAAAACTTGCAAATCATCAACAAAATTATTCTGTGAGTGAAAAGGAATTACTTGGAGTTCTAATTGGTATCAACAAATTCAGACACTATCTCGAAGGTGATGAATTTTGATCGAAACCGATCACCATGCCTTGTGCCAATTACAAAAGTCAACTTTAAAAATCAAAGGCTCCAACGATGGAGTATCATGATGGATTCCTACAAATACAAAGTAATTTATAAAGAAGGTAAAATTCATCCTGGTGATTGTTTCAGTCGCTATCAATCCGAATGGGATCACAGGAAGATTGATCCAGAGAAAGATTATTTAGAAAATCTCTTACTAATTCAAGATGAAATGAATTTTCCATCTTTACCTTATTATAATTTACCTACAACCGATGAAGAAAATCAACTCAATCAAATCTTTCAATTTGATAAAGTGATTAAATCTAATGTTGTTTATTATCTAAAAGTCAATTCAAATTGGAAAGAAGAGATAATAACAAATCAATTAAAAAATCCTGAATATGCAAATATAATCAACGATTTAAAAACCAATCCTCAATCAACTTATAATAAACGATATTCATTACGAAATGAAATGTTATATCGAAAACCAGTTTATGGACATGAAAATCAACGAATTGCAATAACTAGTGAAATGTTAAATAAGTTATTTGCTGAAGAACATGAATCGCCAATTGGAGGTCATTTCGGTACAGAGAAAACGTATCTTCAAATCTCCCGTCGATTCTGGATGCCACTTTTGTATGATGAAATCAATCGACTATGTCAAAATTGTCATACCTGTCAAGTTGCTAAGCCAAGTAATGTTACATATGCTGACCCATCGTTAAAACCTATTCCTGATTCTGTTTTTGATCGACTTGAAATGGATGCCCAAGGGCCATTAACTTATAACAAAGGTAAATCCAAAGTTATCTTAGTTCTAGTTGACACATTAACTCGATTTGTGTATGCTAAAAGTTATCCTAATCAAACCTCATTAACAGTCAAAGCCTTTCTAAAGGAATTTTTCTCAATTTTCGGAATACCCAAAGTTATCCAAACAGATAGAGGTCGAAATTTCGTCTCTGTAGAAATTGAAATTTTCTTAACCAAGAAAAGTATTAAACATGATGTTTCGAACGCATATCATCCTCAATCTCAGGGTGTAGTTGAAAGAACAAACCGAACAATCGGTGACAGACTTCGAACTTATATTATCGAAAATGGGTTAAACGAAGGTTTAGAAAAAGTTCTTCAATATGCAGTTTATTCAATAAACTCATCCATTCACAAAATTCATAAATTTTCTCCCTATTTTCTAATCTTTGGAAAAAATCCAAATAAGCCTTTGGATAATCAATTAGAAATTTCCTCATTTACCAATCAATCAATTGATTCAGCGAGAAAATTAACAAAAGCTCGTTTGATCGCTCAACAATATTATTATCAATCGATAATAAGAAAAGCTTCAAAGCCTAATCCTTATTTAGTTGGTGACTTTTGTCTGATTAAAAATTCAGCTCCTTCATTAGGAACCACCAAAAAGTTAACACCTAAATTTCATGGTCCATTTCTTGTATTAGGAATTAGATTCGGAAGTGTTTTATTACTTAATCCAATTAACTTTGAACATTTTACTGTTAATTTGAGTCTAACTAAACCCTATTACGATGAATTGTCCGAACAATTAAAACATTTGAGAGAAACCTATTTCGATATAAATTCAGATAATTGGTTAATTGAATCTCCTGATAGTTTAGAGAATGAACTTATCGATAAATTCAAACTCAAAGTGAATAATAACATCGACAAACAAGTTAATACAAATCAAATATCAATAGATTCCCCCACTAACAATCAAACTTTAAGCTCACAATCAGTTGTTGACAACTTTACTATTGATAATTTGGATGTCTATTCATTCAAACAAAGTGAAATTAATATTCAAATGAATGATAAGAATGGAAATCTGATTAAATATAAAACAAAAGCTGATGCTGAAAATCTGAGATCTCAAGATCAAGAGAAAAAGAAACGAAAACAGTATCAAACTGCTACAAGAGACATTATCGAAAATAATCAAATAATTGATGATGGAAAACTCTACTCATTAAGACAAAGAAAAAGATTAGTCTTTTTAATTAATGAGATTTTGATTTCGAAATCAACAAATGATAAAAAGATTAAAATTGCCGCTAATCAACTTAATCCAGAGGCGCAACAATCGATGGTCAAGTCAAAGACAAAGAAAATTGAACCCGCCATTAATTGTATTATCTCTGAAGAGAACGAGTTAATTGTGTTGATCAAATTAATTAACCAATTAATTTACTATTTAAGACTAATTGTTGATTCGAATCAAATTTATTTTGTTAAATCTTTCAAAGTGAAATCAAATCAAATCTTCTAATTAACAATCAATTGTTTAAAAGTGTTAAAGTAATAACTTGTGACTCATCAATGGCTTCTAAAAGCCCAACACCTTCAATCAATTGTGATTCTGATGTTGAATCAATCAAATCTTCAACTGATTCCATTCAAGTGAATGATGAAAATCTCGTTGAGAACAATCAATTAAATGATGGTGAAAATTCTGATGATTCTGGTTGGGAATTTCCATCTCGAGATGCCCCTGAAAGTGAAGATTTTAGTGTTATGTATTCCCGTTTAAAGCTAAAAGACCCACTACCAGTTTCAACTGCTGACTCAATTAGAAAAATACCCAAAAATTTGGTCGATGATACTCCTTATCCTCCACCATCTCGACTCTATGTGAAACAAAAACTGTTCCCAAATATAAAAAGTGAATTCAAATTCGCTGACTACCAAGAACCTGAAAGTTTCCATGCAGCTCAACAAAATCTAGACCGAGACTTGTCTCTTTATACGGAACAAAAAGATTGGTACACCGAATTCATTAAAGAAAAGGTCAAGTTTAATCTTATTGAAGATATAAAAATTATCAATTTTGAAAATTTACCTAAAGGTTTATCAAGAGCAAAAGTTATTCATTCAGAATTAACTTCAATTATTAATCAAATTATTTGTGCTTTTTGTGAACAAATTTCAATCGTTCCCTTGAATTGTTCAGATTGTAAGAAAATCTATTGTTCACCTTGTGTCAAATGGTTACGAGATCTCATCACTCAATCGAATTTGGAACCAACAAAGAATTCAAATGAATTTCTTTGTATTGATGAAAACTGTTTGGTAAAAAGTTCAACTCAACAAATCTATCGACAAGCTACTCAAGTAGAAAAACAATCAATCATTTCTTTTTACAATGAAGCCAAATTCTTATGTATTCATGATTGGTGTAAAATCTCGTTGGCAAATCATGTTTATTCCTATCACATTAAAACCTGTCGCCGTGGACCTGTTGATTATTTCTTTGATAAAGATTTAACTTTAAATTTTGTCTCTGGTCCAGTTAAACAAGAATTGGTTGAAAAACCTCGAAAATTGGCTAATCTCTTGCCTCAACATTTAAAGGTAAAAGAAATGGATAAACCTCATCGTGTAAATTGGCAAGAAAAAGCGAAAGTTTGTGCTTATATTTTAAAAGAAGCTCAAGGTGACTCAAGTCTAACTTCTACTGCATTACGAGCTCAAACTAATTTGTCACTTAATTGGTGGAATAATAAAGCCCAATTAAAAGATCCAACTATTCCTCTTAGTGAAGGTGAAGAATGGGTGAGAAAAATTGGTTTTCCATCCGTCTCAGCTAAACCTGAACCCTCTGCCTGTAATTGGCCTTATTCAAAAATGAATAAGATTCCCTATTACCTGTTACAATCATCGGTAAATTGGCAAAGATTTAAAGTCAATTGTTATGGTGATGATGATAATGAATCAATTGCCTCATCAACATCATCAATGGTCTTATATTCAACAAATATCGAAGATCCTGAAACACCGTTTACCCGAATTAATCCATTCGATCTATTGGACTCAGAACAATCTGAAAAAGCCTTGGAATTTTTAAAACAATTTCCCTCATCAATTAACAAGGAAAGATTTTACTTGACTCCCAAGTTATCATCTAATGAAAAATCAAATGAACGACGTGAAAGTCGACGAGCTCAATTAGCTGAAGCCTGGTCAAGTCGCCCTAAAGCTATTCTTCCCACTCTAGCTAATGAACAGTTAGAAGCAATTCAATTAACCTCTGAAGGTATTGAAAATAAATCAACCATTTTTTGTATCAATTCTGTTTGTTTACGAATATGGGAAAATGGTAAAGAAAAACCCCGTCCATGTTGGATTACAATTATCGATGGAAACATGAAAGTAATTTATGAAACTTTCGTTAAATATGCTGAATGTCATTGTATGGATTCAAAGTTCCATGGACTCAGAAAATTTCATCTTAAAAATGCTCGAAATCTTCGCATTGTTCGTGATCAAATAATAACCTTTCTTTCATGTGCTTCAAGAATCGTTGGTTCTGGACTCATTAATCAATTCAATAATATTGGTTTTACTGATTACGAAATTAAACTTTTACTTCCTAAGTGTCGAGAAGTCAATCAATTCTTCTCACCTTACTATCATTCAGCCATGAGCTTACATGTAATCGCCTTCTTGTGGTTTACTGGATACACAATTACCTCCGAACCTCATTCACCTGTGGTCGAAGCCATTACAGCAATGCGATTATATCTTCTACAAAATCATCAAATCGAACATGAAGCTGAAGCTCTTGGTGGAATTCACAATCAAAATGCTGAAATTACCTGTGGAAATTCAATTACCTCTGCCCTCTTGTATTTCATTGATTACGAAATCAAACAGAAACGAATGCAATGGCCTGAAGAATGGAAATTAAATCCGAGAGTAAGATCAACACCAACATTCAATGATGATAATTGTGTTTATCCTGATCAAGAATTACTCAAAGCTTTATTCCAACAACGATATGAAGATCTCAAGGAAGAGAAAGATAAAGAAAAGATATAAGGAGATCATCCTCAATTTTCCGCCGAGATGAAAAAGACAATTGGGATAAAAATCGACCTGTTCTAAGTTATCTTCCCGCTTTACTTAGAACCAATTCTGATATTAATCTAAGCCCTCGACTAAAGATAAAGAAAGTTTCATGGGAAACTGAATCTGAGGATAAAGATAATCCGAATTTACAAGAAGCAAATCCCGAGGAAAGCCCTGATTCCAATGAAATTGAAAATGAACAATTGTCAGGAGAGTGTCTTAGTCATAAACCGGGGGATGTGAAGGGTTAATTGTTGACTCTCTTAACAATTGAGTCATTTAATTTCATTTATCATCAAAAGATGATTAACAATTTTCTTTATTTTCTAGAAATTTCTCATTTAAAACCCAAAGGATTGCAATTAGTTAACCTTCCCTAGAAATGTTGCTTTCCCTCATTTTCTTTTCTTTTCCTCCATTTTTCTATTTTTTTTTATAAATTTCGAAATTTCTGTTTATTCCCAAAAGAATTAATTATGTTTAATTGTTGGACTAACAATTTAGCTTTTTCCATATCAACTAAATTCTTTAGTTGTTTCCTTTTCCTCTTAAGTTGCTATAAAAAGCCAACATTAATTTTGAAAGTGTTAAGTCTTAATAGTCAAGTGTTACAATAAAATACATTTTGTTTCTATTATTCTTCACCTAGTACTGTTGAAGCTTCGAAGCTAATCTCTTTTAATAAGTGCTAATTCTGAATAGTTCTCACTGTGTTTGTGTTGAATTGAATTCTGTGCTTAATTTAATGGTAAAAGGTTCAAACCTCTGAACTCACCTTCTCCCATTGTCTTGATTCTAATTCTGAATAGTTCTCACTGTATTTGTGTTGAATTGAATTAGTATCTGTTTCTCCTGAGGTTAGTATCTCTGAAATCACCTCAATCTTGATTCTATCTCTGAATAGTTCTCACTGTGTTTGTGTTGAATTGAGCTAGTATCTGTAATCACATTTGATTCTAATTCTGAATAGTTCTCACTGTGTTTGGTTTGAATTGAATTAGTATCTGTTTTCCTAAAGGTAAAGGTTCGAACCTCTGCAATCACCTTTATTCTTGTTTCTAATTCTGAATAGTTCAATATTGTGATTTATTGAATTGAGTTAGATTTTAATCTTTTCGTTATTAAATATATAATTGGAAATGTAAGTGGTAAAGGTCACGGGTAATCCCATACGAATCTTTAGGTAATTGTAAGACCTGAGAAAATCCCTGAATTGGTTCAAACCTTCAATTAATATTAATACCAAATCTATTATTTTATCAGAAATAAATCATTTGAAAATTAATTCTAATCCTGAATTAATCCAGTTTAGTCTACCGAAGTACTTTCGATTTCCGAATTCGGTTTTAAGTTTCATTTTAGAAATTTCTGAGCCATATGAATTACGATTTCGAAACAAATTAATCCTCGTGACGACTCGTGTAGTTTATTATATCGAATTAACCATTGCTGATGATTGTTCTCGAAGTTTTCTAACTCTTCTTTCAATAATCCTGAGTCTAAATATTTAATGTACAGTAAAACCTTTCAAAATGACCCATCATGTTGACAACGATTTGTAGAGCGGGTCATTCGAAAGGGTTGAAATTAATCAATTATTTAGATTAAAAAAATACTAAACACAAATAATTATGAATTATAATCCTCGTAACAATCTGAACTTGAAGTGAAATTATTAATTTTCATTTTTTTAGACCAAATTGATAAGATTTAATCCTAATTAAAACTTAAAAATCTTCCAAATTTAATGTTACCATAACGATGGGTCATTTTGAGAGGGCGTCATTTTGAAAGGCATTACTGTAATTCGATTCACATTCGAACTATTAAAATGTTCAATCCATAGTCGTGAAATTGAATTCTAGCTTTATGAACAAAGTATTATTATGATCTCAATTCACTATGAATTAAACATTTTCCATGATAATTTTAACGAATTAAAGTTCAATCAGTACTAAAGTGAATTATGAATATTATGATTATTTCAATTACAATATTGTAATAATTTAATTCTGGTGAGATTTGATTTCAATCAATGTTAAACAGATTGAAACCAGACAAGATTAATGAGTTTCCATGATAATTTTGTTTATCAAATTTTCACCATTTTAATCAATTTGTTGATGACTAGATGAAAGATTGATTGTTACTTTATATTAATTCATTATTATCATGGTGTAAAAATGAGCTTAATGATGAAAATTTAATGAGTTGATTAAAATCTTTCTCTCTGTTATTCTGATTTATTGAGTGAAAATAATAATTAGAAAATAATATTTTTTAATCCGCAGAATTAATCTATTAGATTTACAATTTATTAAGAATTGGTTAAGAAGTAATTAACTTTCAATGTTTTTCCAACAATTAAGGTGAACAAAAATAAACAGAAAGCAACAGCTTATGTAATTAAAGTTGTGTAATAACTCATATGATGATGATTGTTATCCTTAATCACAATTAATTATTTGGTTCGATAAGTATGAATCAATTATCAAACTAATTAAGTGGTAATTTTGCTGTTTAACAGAAAGTGATTAACTTAAATAAGACTTTTGTTCAAAGATTTACTTTAGATAATCAGTTAAGTGTAATTGTTGATCAGTAGAAACACTTACGAGCCATTAGTTTATCAAACCACCTCGACAACTCTTTCTGTATGTTTGTATTTAGATATCCATAGATGAAGGCATTTGTTGTGGCTGAAGTGGTGGCGATTACATGAAATATTATCGTTTGAAGTGTAATATCACTCGCTGTTAGTGAGGAATGAAAAAAATCCATGTAAAAGTTGAACAGACAGAGGGGAAGCCAAGAGATAACATAGATGAGAATTCCCATGAAAAGTATTATGGTGACTTTGGTATTACATGTAATCTCCTTCTGGAGAAAGTCAAATTTACGTATTAGGATTGAAACTTGATTCTCATTCATCCCTGAACTTGATAACAAATAAGTCTGACGTCGTTTTTCAATGCCATTATAATTAAGATATGATCTTATCCGAATATATGAAATACCGAGAGTCAGTGTTGGGACAAAGATGAAAAATCCATAGACAATAGAGTGATAGATTAATCTGAGTTTAGGATGGAATGAGATCTCATGGCAAATATCCAAAGAGAAATCAGCTACCTGGAGAACTGTTTCAAGTCGTTGGAAATAGAGCAAAGGTGAGGAAAGTGCCATCGAAAATAACCAAATCGATATTGACATTCGAAGTCCATATGAAGGGTGGAAAAAGCTGATTCGATGGACACGATAAGAGTTACACATTATTCGATACTGTCGGTCGATCGCAATAGCGGTGACAGTCCCTGCTGTTACGAAGGCGGTATTGGTCTGAATGAATGGAACTGCTTTACACAAAACTGTCCCCAAGGGCCACGAACGGTGCAATATGGTGGCCAATGTAAAGGGCATTGACAATAGACTGTAAGTTACATCGGCAATGAATAGATTACATAAAAGTAAAGTGTTGGGTGACTGTAAATTTCGTGAAAACATTATCACAATGATTAATATTGAATTCGAAATGAGGCCTGTGGTGATGAAAAATATCCATATGAAGGTTAACGTTTTCTCGAGTAATGGGTCCAATTTTTGGTTCGATGAAAGGTAATTAATCAACATCAATCGAGTTGTTTCATTTTGATCGACAAATCGAGCCAATAAACTATCCTCACGAACGTCGGCACTTTTCAACGCACTTGTCTTGTTATCAAATATCTTTGGATAGATCAACGATGGATTTACCTGTAAATCCATTGGGAAACTTGTCCTTGTCTGGGAACTGGAAACGATCAAGTTGAACAAATTAAATATTAACCAATTTAATAGAATACCTATTGAAGATTATCTGAAATCAGAGATGAGAAAATGTGAAACGATTTACAAATGAAATTCGTAAATATCAAGTGATTTCAAAGAAAACGAAAACAAAAGACTCGAATGAAATTAATCAATTTATCGAACTTGAACTTTTCCAAGCTAACAAAAGTTCACGTGTTTTCTTTTCAATTTTATTTTCGTCTTGTAATTGATTAACTTTGTTATCAAGTTTCAATTCTAATCAATATATCATGTCTATAGCTTATCGAATTATCTTGTTACAATAGTGAAGTAGAATTGGTTTCAACGAATGGAACTGGTTGATTACTTTCTAGTTTTAGAACTCAAGTAATTAATACCCTTTAAATTGATTTTTTTCACTTTCATTTTTTATCTCGAAAGATGATATTCTGCTTCATGAGAACCATGAAGGGCTTTCGTCAATCAAACAATAGGAATCAATCAGAATAGAAGGTCATGTTATAAGAGTTCTTAACTACAGAAATCATATAATAACATTGAAGTAACATGTTGACAAACGTGAAATAAAAATTCATCAAGTTCATTGAAGAAACAAAAAGAGTTGATTCACAAAATGGTTTAAGATAATAATGAATACTTACCCTGAGTTGGTTGATAACCAGGGAGTATGTTAACAGAATCCTAATAGAGATGAATTCAGGTACAGAATTACAATTTTGAAATATAATTTACATTGAACTTTTTGATTTGGTGTAATGATGTTCAATGAAACTTGGATTTCCAATGATATTGGTGATATATGTTGTAGACTCAGGTAAAGAGTAACTTGTCATCTGATTGATAATCCATGATGATGATGATGATCAACTTTCAATTTTAATGTAGAAAATTAGATTCAGACGAAATAAAATCTTACTAATTAATGAGAAGAAAATTTTGTTGATATTTTCATTTGACGATAATCAATGATGACAATCAACTAAATTTCTGCTCAACTCAAAATGTTTCTCCTTTGAAACTTTTTCAATTATAGAAACTCACAACTTCATTTATCTCTCCTGCTCATCCACAATTTATGTCATCAATCTGACCTTCCCCTTCATGTGATCATCAAAATTCTGGATAAAGTTTCAACATATCAAGTTGAATCCATTGGCATAAATTAAGAGAATTTGAAAAATGTATTAATACATTTCCATTTCGAATCAATATTTATCTCGATAATTCTTGACGATTCCAGGGGAGTTTAAATCTTTTCTGTTCTATTTTTTGTCTCTCAAAGTTTTCAACTTTTCCAAACTTTTTACTCTTAATTAATGATCTCAATTGGGTCCATTAAGTTAACCCAATTAAACTTTCCAAAGATTTACCTTTTTTGCTCCTAATCCTCAACATTAAATGTCAACTTCGATCACCCATCATCTTAGTAATGATTATTATTTAATCAGCTAAAGAGTAAAAGCAGAAATTTAATTACTCTAAACAAAAAGAGTCCATTGAATGATTAATAATTCGTAACTTGATGTGTGGAATGAAAAGAAACAAGTTTCACCTTAAATTCATCTCAACGAATACCCATGAGCTATCATGAAATGTCAAGACGATCTTTGTTGTTCTTAATGAGAAAAGGCAGAAAATGTCGTTTCCTTTCATGAGCTTATTCATATTCCATTTGAATCAACAAGTTGAAACTATTCACGTTGACACATGGTTAATACAACTGACAGCATACACACAGTGTACCTGTGAAATATTCAGTCTCAGGTACGATTTTGTATATTTAATTCAGTTGGTCTTGGAATCATCAATTTGAAACTGTCTATCAGAGCTTTTGATGAAAACGGAAATGAAATATTATAACTGAAACCAAAGTAACTCAACTATTCAATTTAGATGATTATTTTAATTGGAATTAGATTACATTCATGTTATATAATAAACTAACATGTTGTACACTTTTCATGCTATAATTTCATGATATCTAAAGCATGAATGAACTGAGCATCATTACAATGAATTATCTTCTAATGATAGAACAAAAAAAAAGTATTTCTGTTCATAAATTGTTCAAGAATGATGATGAAGATGAATAAATTGATTCTTTTTGATTAAATTATTAAAATTATTCTTCCATTGTTGATGATCAGATGATATGAATCTACTTCTTCCAGCATCTCCCTGGTGATATTAATAGACTCTTAAAATGTTAATATCCAACAACTTTAATCTCAGTTTGTTTTTCTCATTCAGAATCATTATTGTATCTTCATTACCAAAGGTCCTTTGAATTGATTAATATTTCATTTATTTACATCAAACTACAACTAAAATGAGTTGATGAATTTGCTTAGCTGATGAATACTCAGTGTATGAAAACTCAATGATAGTTACGGAACTTGAAATTGCATAAAAAAGAAGAGAAGGAAAAAAATCTTTGTTAATTCTGAATAATCAATGAATTTCCATTCATGAGAAATGCTGAGATTGATTACTTTATGTCTACTAACACGCTTAAAGTTTCAATTCTCAATAGAATTTAAAAAGTTATAAAGTTCTGTTCATAAAATTGAATTCACTTCCGTAAGTAAATTTCTGATTAAAAATGGCAAGGGAAATGCTATTGAGAAGCATCAACTTAGCATAGGTAAGTTTATGAAATAGTTAATTAATCTGATTTAGTTGTACCAATTATCGACTATCAATTAAGTCAATGGATCCATTGGCTCTTGGATCAGTTTTTATTAGACTGATAAAAACAAATATCATCTACGCATTGATCAATTGAAAGACTTAACGATTCAAAGTAATTAAACAAATTAATATTAATATTTAACGAATTTGCATTTCAAGTCTCCTTCTAATCTAAATTGATTGGAAATCGAGACCTAATTTAACGTTGTTTCAAGTGGATAGAATTGAAAGTTGCCATTTTTATCACTAAAGTTGAGATTTCAAATGTTCTTATTAATTACTAATTAGAGTGGTGGTTAATTGTGTTTTGAGGAATCAAAGAGACACACGCACATTACAATTAATGGTGTTAAAAGAGATGTAAAAAGAGGGTATTCATTTTGTTGACTGTAAATACAGCAAAGATCAAAAGTATAGAAGCGGTTGAAATGAGATAATTAGACTAATTACTTTTTCTAAGAGATGAAACAAAATTTTTCATCATTTACAAGTTTTAGAGTCAATGGAAAACAACAAATGTTTGAACTTGAATTAACACAAGGTGAGCACGTTGGTCTGTTTATATTAATAATTTAATTTACGAGACCTAATTGTTACCTTGGTTAGAGCCTTTTCTAATCTAATTGACCATCACAAGTCTCAGTAACACCATCGCGTAGATCAGCAACTAGGTCTCAACCAAATGCTTCAAGTGAGTCCATCAGATTCATGAATTATTAATATAGTAAAATAATAATAGAAAGGTTATCAATTTAATTGATAAATAAAATAATATAATATTGAGATAATAGCAGAATTAAATAGCTGATTATTTAAGATGATGATATTTTAGTTGAGTTTTGAATGAAGAACATATTTATTTCTATCATAATTAATCACAGTTAAAAGCGAAATGTTTTTATCAATTGAATATAACTAATGTAGTCGAGTAATTGTCATTTCAAATGAAAGAATTGTTTCAAAATGATCAAACATTCAATGAGCTCAATCAAATTCAAATCACATTGAACATATTGTGATACGAATCCTTATGTTTCCAACCACAATGAATTGATTACATAAGAATTTGCAATTGGTATCTCAATATGATTCTGATATTAACTAAAGATTAGTCTTATCATTTGTGGAAAATATAAAAATAAATCGCTAATTAACTCATTTGATTGCTGTTCATTTTCTCGGTAACTTGAATTGATCATAAATTTACTTTGTATTTCCTTAGATCAGTTTCACTAAATCATTTTATCGAAATGGATCTAAAAGTTTTAATTGTCTCTCTTTTCTGCTTGGGTAAGTTTAAATTAATAATATGTGATGAATTGCTAGATAAAGTAATTTAATTAATTCTAATCAATAGGAATCAATGTGATTTACTGTACAAATCCGATCGAAGATTCTGTTTGGCTTGAAGCGGCTGCTGACAAATATAATCCAGCCTTGGTGAAATCCTTGATCCGAAAACGAATTGACCACAAGATTGGACAAATAGAACTGGTCAAATCTTCTGTTGGAATCAATAAAAAACAAGTTGAGCTTTGTGACAATACAATCAAAAGCTTAAAAAGCGTCAAAACTGGTCTCCAGTTTATGGACCAAACTGAAAGTATCTATGGGGGCGAAAGTAGCGACCAAATACTTAAAGGTTACATTAGCCAATTCGCTAAATTGACAGAAACTTTTAATAAAGAGTTGGACTCACTTCGAATTCCTGATCTAACGAAAGACACTCCGTCGGCGATAATTGATCTTCTAGCAACCTCTTGCAATAGCTGCCAGAATAAAGCTTTGAACTCGATTAATATTTACAGAACTGATATCGAATCGAAAAGTTCAACTGCCGAAAATGATCTTCTTCGGACTTATGGAAACGCTGCTAAACGGCAACTATCTTCTCTTTACGATGTTATTAAAGTCGGAAATTCTGATCTGAAAGCAGAAATGTACCACTTGAAAGAAATATTATTCTCTTTCTACCGACAATATGAAATTCTAATTGCACAATAAATGTCACGTTAAAATAACCACTGGTCAATATGCTTTGTCTTATCAAATAAAAAGTATTAATATTAAAAATAATTTCATAAAACTGGACCCGAATGTTTTGTTTTTTCATAATAAATCTGAAATAATTGATCCTGATCAATGATAATTGATGAAAAGTTATAAAAGATCGTACTTTGTACTTGATTGTTACTGTGATTACTAAATTCGAGGTGAATTCCATCACCGATTTTCCTCAAAAGGAAAACAATTAAAACTAATCTTGTTTGTTGTTTTAAAACTAATCACCCCAATTGATTTGTTTTTGTTTCAATTTCTGTAGTGTGGGAGTTTATTTTATCAATTACCAATCATTAGCTATTATTTGATCTAATGGTTCAATTGAAGATTTATCATAAAGTTAATGTTTCAACCTTAAAAGAAACTCAGCTTATGCAACGGTGATTGCAATTCAGAGGATCAACTTTTAATTAATTATTATGAACGGTAAAGTTTAGCTTTGATCTGATATGATCAATCTAATTTTTTGATCTGATATTTTTTCAAGAGTTTTATTATCAACTGTTAACTTTTTCAGAGATAACTCAAGGAAAGTGTTCCAAACTTAAAATATTCAAGATTGGGGATTGGTCAAGAAACTTTTTGCCCACATTTTAGTTTATGATAACAAAGGCTGAAGCTAATTAGTTGTTAATTTAATTGTTATGTTCAACACATTAGTATTAATACATTAGAAGGTTAACAGAAATTAGATTAGCAATGCTATCAGGAATTCTGGTTAAATCTCTGATTAGATTAACAGATTGGGTTTATCATATTTAATCTTTTGGTACTCCAGTCATTGGTTTTATAACAATAACAATTAGAGTGATAAAGTTTTAATCATCATTGATAATTAACTTTGTTGAACAATTGATTGATTGTTATAAAAACAAATGAATAAATGAATTTAAACCACAATCCAAATTAGAGTTAATTACACATTCAACCTTTGTTTCAATAGTTACTAATTACTAATTGATTGAAATGTTCAACAAATCGTTAATTGCTCTTTGTTTTGTTTTAGGTAAGTTCTTGATTTATATTTCGTAATTAAATGACCATCATACTAATAATGTAACATGATTACTTTCAGGCTGTACCTTGATCGGTTCAAGTGCTGTTGAAGACATTGAATTCTTGACCACCATCTCAACCAAATACAGTCCAACTTTGGTCAAGCAATTGTTGGTCAGTCGACTTGATCATAAATTAAAAGAAATTAATGAGTTGAATTCAACAGTCGGAATCAACCAAGAACAACAATTCCTTTGTTCAGTTATTTTCCGAGCTGTTGACACTCTTCGTTCCGATGTTATTTCCATGGACGAGCAACAAGTTATCTGTGGCGATGAAACTTACACCAAGAATATCAAGTCATTCATCTCACAATTCAGTTTATTGATCACAATTTTGGACACTGAATTCGAGGCCCTGAAGACTCCGAACATCGGTGCTAAGTCTCCTGAAGATCTCATTCGTGAATTGACCTCAACGGTGACAGATATTTCCACTGTAGTTTCTGGAAAAGCTGTAACATCACTTAATGCTTATATTACTGAAATCAAGAAGATTGTTGATAATGAAAAGACTTCTTCTGAAATTAAGGTCCTCGGTCACGCTATTTTACAAGAGCTGAACAATATGATTACCACCATTAACTCATGGAAAACTCAATCACCTTCATCCCCGAAAGCAACTTTGTTAGATTTACTTGCAAGGTTCGAGGAAGCAATTGACATTTTCTACAGACAAATTGAATTGTCTAAATAATATCGACGAGCTAAATTGTAACTAACCAATTTAATCTTTTCGAATAAAAATTTTACTTTTGCAAATCACATATCATATCATCAACTGTCAATCATTACTGTTTATTTTTCTTGATCTCTTGTATCAAGTTATTTTTTATAAGTAATTAGTGACTATATATTAATAATATATCGTCCAGTGATACATCTTGAGTATTCAAAGAATAGTTATTCGGGTGGATTTTAATTATTCCATCTTCATATTGTTAATATAAAGAGAGATGATCGCAAGGGAACTAGTTCTGTTTATTTCCGAGCAATTTGATCCTGAAGTTTATTTTCAAATCGAGATTACCTCAAGTTGGCTGATCCATGAGTTGAACGATTCGAGTTCGTGTTCGTGTTTTCTTCCGAGCGACCTTATGACAATTGCATCATTCTTATCCACTTAATATAATAATATAATTTATTTTTTTTATGTTAAATACGACATGCGAAAAGAAACCATTAAGAAAATAATTCGAGCTTAATTTTTTGTTGCTTTAAAATCCATTTTATTCTTATTAATCTGTCAATATAATAATCGAATATGAATAATCATTTAATAAGAGAGAAAGTACTTTGCACGTCCAATCAAAGGAACGTACAATGATTTAGACTCTCGATTGAAAATATCAATCAACAGTTTATATCGACCAGTAAAATATTTCGATTTCCTGGAAAACTCCGAGTTACCACAAAGAACTGGACATTTCTCCCATCGTTTGATATCTTCCAGAAGAACATCGAATGTCGAAAGTATAACCGAGCAAAGAGTATGATGTTGATCACTTATTTCGCTGGAAGAATTGATTCTTTTGATTTCGGAAGATCGAAGTTGAATTCGCTCAACAAGCATCTCAGCGACCAAGGATGGACTGTATTCTCTTGTCATCTCATTGATAAAATCAATTTCATCCACTTTACATTGAGTCAAAGTGAATCCTAGGAGATTAAAAGAAACAACGAAAATTAATCAACTGTTGACATTTTGGTATCGAACTCACCTAGAATTAAGAGAGTGGCAACAATCAATTTGTTAATCATGTTTATTGTTTTGTTTCAATGTTTCAACTGAAAAAATAGAAATTAACTCAGTATTATTAACTGATTCTCCTTCAGTATTATCCAATAGCTAATACTTTAATAATTAGAAATAATCAGAGTTTTATCTGGGTTACTGCCAGTAATTTTAATTGTATTGTTCGGGTATCATAATAAAAGCAGTAAAATCAAAACATGGTAATCTAATTGCTTTAATTATTGTAATATCGAATGGGTGTTTTTTCAGCTTTTTGTTAAATATATTGATTGCAGGTAACTTTATTTTTCCATAATAATTAGTAATATTATGTCATAGGTATTGTTTTGATGAAGATGCTTCTCTTGATAAGGTGAAACAAAAAAACATTCAATTGATAATTTCAACAAAGAGATAATCTAATCAAACGAATATAAATATCAACGCAACTTTGCGAATTAACTCATTAAACTCAGTAGAATACAGTTGCTTTAATCCACATTAGTGATTAGTTAAAATCTCAATCGGTTGACAAACATCAAAAATGGTCTCAAAAGTTTTAATTGTCACTTTACTTTATCTGGGTAAGTGTTTTCTATTACTTTATTTCTGTTTATTGAATTCTAACTTTTTTTAATTGATATGAAAAGGAAGCGCTCAAGTTAATTGTGCTACCAAAAGTTCTTTCCTCGAAGAAGTTGCGAGTAAATACAGTCCTGAGTTGGTCAAATCGCTTCTCTTGAATAGAATCGAACACGAAACTGGACAAATTAAAGTCGTAAGTGAATCAGTTGGAATCAATGAGAAACAAGAGAATCTTTGTAAAGTGATGACCAAAAGCTTCGAAGTTCTTAAGTCTGATATCGAGCTGATGGACGAAACCCAAGTTATCTGTGGTGACGATACTTATGAAAGAACAATCAAAAGTTTCATAAGCCAATTCGCCATTTTGTACGAAACATTCAATCATGAATACGATTACCTGAGAGTTCCTGACATCACCAATAACACTTCATCAGCGATCATTGAAGGTATAAACAGCTCCAAACTCCCACTAGTTAGTGTTGTCACAAAATTAACTGACGGGGTTGGGGCCTTCAGAGACGACATACAAAATTTCACGAAGTCCGAAAATGGACAGATCCGAGTTCTTGCGAATTCCGTTGATCATCAACTTGCCACAGTTCTTGTTGATATAAAGGCCGTCACTTATGAAGCACAAGCGACTCCGATCGTTGAAAGATACGGAGAAATAGTGTCAATGTTTTATAGACAATTACAAATTATCACAACTCCACCAGAAATTACCACTACTCCATTACCAGTTGATATTACAACTCAACTTTCTGTTGAATGAAATTTTCCATTCATTCATCTTCTAACTTTAGAATAAAAAATAAAATTTTGCATCAAAAATTATTCGACTTTCTCAAAATTCTTTCAGAAAACTTTATCTCTTATTAACTACTTAGGACTCGATGAAAATTATCTTTGCTCAATTTTAGCTGTAAGTAAACATGATGAGCTATTGTAAGTCAATTGAGAAATCATCTGATTTATGGTGATAATTTGTGAATCTCTGCAAATAACAGAGATCTATTAGTGAAAATACATTTAATAACTGCCATTCAGTTGAGAGAGTCTGAAAATTTCAGCATGGAAACGATTGATTCTTACAAAAATTCAATGAAGATTTTGAATTAGGCGCTTTATTTGGAATAGCGATTAGTTTTCACATTTAATTGAATTTAATTTAATCATAAATGATTTGGTTGTGGGTAAGACATTTCGAAAATTTCATTCAAATCAATATCAGAACTTTGATTTATCTCAGATAACACGACAGATTTGTATCCTAATTGCTGGAAAACGAATCCACATGAATCTTGTATCGCGTCAACGATTGTTTCATTTAGATTATCGATCCACTTGGTGATTATTTGTTTCGAGTTTCTCAATGTCGAATATGGACTATTATTATCGACGTTATTTTCATTGGTGTGATTGTAAATATAATCTATAGTCTCCGATGTGTAAGGAAGATTAACACGGTTATAAAGAGCTTCACCTTTTTCAAATGGTTCGAGAGCAATATCTTCAAATCTTACCATCGTTATTTTATCTCCATAGTTTTCAACTAATCGAGGGTAAACTTCAAGGTCTGAGGTCAAATCTTCGCATAATTTTTCATAGTCTATGCATGAACTGGTCTTGCACCATCGAAAATGTTTCCTTGATTGATAGATTGCTCTTGGGTCTCGAACCAGGAAAACTATCTTGATGTTGGTCGTTGGAGGTAAACGTTGTAAGAGCTTCTCAATTGATGACAACGAAATTCGAGTTTCCTTAATTATTCGAGTTTTTGTTCGAGAACAAACACCGTCAACATAATTTGTGTCACAGCAATCAGATGGATCCGATTCACATGATTTCCAAAGGTGTTGATTTCTAGCAAAGTTCCAACCACCGTGAGTTTTTCCTCTGAAACAGACCCAATCAGAATATTCTTCTTCATGATTGAGCAAACAATGTAAAATATTCTGAAGAATTCTGAGAGCCTCTTCTTCATCTTCCGCATCAACTTTGTGATTGAAATCAAAAAATTTGAGAGGTTCGTATGTGTAAAACGTTGAATCAGTTTGTTGAAGTAAATCTCCGACGAAAGATGAACCGGACCTAAAATAAGAAACTAAAAAGATGTAATTGATATTTTGATCGTTCGCATCTATTGGAGTCTGAGTATCTTCATGATGCTCTTCATGATGTTCTTCATGGTGATGTTCTTTATGTTCATGTTCCATCGAGTTACCATCCGAGTTTTCTCCTGATTTGTCATCTATTGATTCGGCCTCATCATCAATTGTATCTTCTTCGGAGTTCGAACCAGCTGAATGGTCTACAGTTTTTGCTGGTCCATTAATAGCTATTTTCATTTCAATACCATTAGGCATTGGATTTATTGGAGCATTTGGCTGGTTGGGTTGAACTTCATTCGGCAGATTACTCGAAGGATTCAGAGGCTCGTTAGTAAACTGGTTTGATTGCAAATTATTTCTCGAGTTTACTGGTTGATTAGACGACGAAGAATTGCTTGAACTAGTCGATTCACTCCAACTTCGATTGAATCCATTTTGTGCCACGAAAACAACACTGAGACCAATCAGCAAGACCATTAACACGCTGACGTATTTCTCCATTTTTAGCTACCAAAAAAACAGATCAAATTAAATAAGATTAAACGAACGATTTTCTTAATACCAACGACGAAAATTATTCAGTTATACTTGAGTTATTCAGTTAAATCGACGTAAAACTTACACGTAGTCAAATTTTCTCTTTTCGACAATGACAAATAACTTTTCTTCTCATCTACAATTAGACTGACAAAGAAAAATCAACAATTTAAAGTCAATCAATTGATCAGCTTCAAAGTTCTTTGTTTTAAATTAGATTTACTCATTTTACAAACAAAGATGATCAAATAAATTGTAGAATTTGATTACTGACAAATTTCCTTTGAATTTCCTTCGGTGCTTTGGTTTGACTTTAGTTAGTACGATCCATAGAACGACAACAAAAGGGACGAAATGGCTTGACGAAGATTCTGGTTAATTAACATAATTCATTCTAGAACGTGATTAACGTTCAGATTACGAATTGTCCATTTGCACATGTTTAGATTTATTGTGTTTTCTTGTGGTAAAGAAAATCAATAGTTTAGGTAATTAATTAGTCCAGCTGATATCTGGAACCCTGATAATTGTTTCAATTTGATTACCTTGAATCTTTTCAATATTAATTAGCCCGCAGATTAAGATTAGTCTCAGTATGAATCTTTTGTTAATCGTTCGGAGAGTGAACTTGATATAATTTAATCACTCCTTTGATAACGCAATTGATGCCAATTGTATTTTCATCTCTTTCATTCATTTCATTCATTTCGATTTTCGTCTTTTTTTATCATGTTAATTTTTAAATTTCGACCTTTTAACTTTTTGTTAATTGCTTTTGGATTTTATCAATTGTTAGTTGTGAATGGAGATCCACTAATTAATGTCAACGCACTAGTGCCTTGTTTCAGAACCGTGTGTTACCACGAGATCGGGTGTATCACTCCTTTCATATCAGCCATGATCATTTTGCTTCCACCGCTTATAATGTGTCCCGACTCACCGAGTGAGGTTAATGTGACCTATCATGTGATGACACCGAAAGTAAAAAAAAGTCAATTCGGTACATTAAAGGACTTGAAGCCTCAAACTAATCTTGCGTTTTACGCTCATGGTTGTTTCGCTTCTTATGCAGACAAATTAACTCTTGCCGTTGGATTGGCCTTGTTTCACAAATATAAACAAGTTGTAATGGTCGATTGGACTCGAGGGGCTAATCCTCGACAGTTCGGTAAAATATCAATCCCGTTGATTAACATTTTTCTTTGTGCCGCTAATTCTGAGGTTGTGGGTCGTCTCACAGCGAACGCAATGAATTATGCAATTAAAGAGAAAAGAATTGACCCAAGTCAAATTTTTTTCGGTGGACACAGTGCAGGTTCACATGCTACCGCTTTCGCAGGTCAATATCTTAAAGAACGATATGGATTCACAATGGGTGAGACTGTTGGTAAGTTAAAGTATTAGCACATTTGTATAATCGACACCTGAATAGAATATACTAATTCTCGGATATTTTACTCAAATTTAGCCTTAGATTCATCTACAGCTCCATTCGCATTATCTAATAAAATAATGCCCGGAAAAGGAGATGCTTTGGTTGTCACAAGAGTTTTATCAACATTCAATTTCCCGATTCCAGTTCTAAGTGATCTCAGAGCGATTGCATTTCAATTAGGTTATCCTTTTCCAACAGCTGATACTGATATCTTTCTTAATGTACCGTATTATTTTCAAGATCAACTGATCTGCAATGGATTCCCGATGTGTAGTCACTTCTTTGCGACTTTGGCATTAGTCGGTTCATTGAGAAATTGTCTTTTCGAGGCTCAACCTTGTATCAGTAATCCATTGGCTCCAGCAACCACGAGTTTCACGGGAATTAGAAGTTCGGTTTTTGGTAGACGAGGAGCGATTTGCCTTCGAACTCCGCTCAACCCACTTAAAGGATGTGAATGTTGCTCAACTAAATCTCGTCTTAATTACGACAATGATAATAAAACGTCAGCTTGTCCAGGCCACGATCCAGAGTTCGCTAAATATTACAGATAATGTATTGAATTATAATTAGAATTAAATTAATAATTTCCATAATTTTTTGGATTAACTGATCAAAGTGAGAATTTAATTAATCGAAAAAATTAATCTCTAGGATTCACAGATAATCAGCAACTGATTTAACTTTTAATGAGGAAAAATCAAATGCTATTTGGATAAAGTTTTATACAGCACATTGATGATAAAGATGAGAACATGAAGATTATCTATTCTAATTGATTTGGAAAAAAGGTTAATACTTTTGTATTAAAAATTTTTCATTCGGATTTTGGATTATCTATGTTACACCATTTGCTTGTTTCTTTTAATTTGATGTTTGAGAGGATGAACAGGCACTTGATCAACAGATTATCGTTCAAATGAATTTGCGATGATAGAGATGCAAAGAGATCCGAAATGAAGTATTGCAAAGGAGATTGCAAATAGCTTGTCAGTTGACAATTGTTTAGATTTTCAATTGTAAAAGGCACTTGATATTTAAACCAAATTAATCCACTTGCGATGAAAGTTTTGCTGAAATTATTAGATGGGTAGATCGCTTTAATCAATAATCTTATCGCTGGAATGATTATTTTTGAATTAAGAGTAAGAGTAGATTTTATCAAGCTCCAAGTTTTGGAAAAGCTTTTGCCTTGAAAATGTTTCAACTTTTATCTGTGAAAATTGGAGAGTTGAAACGCTTTTGATAGAGAAAATGTATAAATAGAATCACCGGGATGATTGGTTGGTTAACAAGTATTTTATACGAAATTGTTTGCTTTAAGAACGTTGAATATTTTGCTGATTCGATGTATCAGCTGATTGGTCATTGACAAGAGATTCTTTTGGATTATTTGGTTGTGAAGGTTCACTTGGGTCAGTTGATACACTGTTAAGAGCAGGTCTCGTTTCTCCGTCATTTCCCTGGGATTGTTGTTGTCTTTTGAGAGCCTCAATAGCAGCAGGTTCAGGTCCATACCAAAGGATATGTATTTCATTGCGGAACCAGGCGATCACCAGTGGAGGGATCAGTGTACAAGGTACAAGGTAGAGGAGAGCGGGTTGAGCTTGCTTCATCAAATGAAGAGCAACGAATGTGATAATAAGCCCAATTCCATAAAAGATACATTCAACTACAAAGTACAATCGATAAGGTGTTTTTTGGAATAAATCTAAGGCATGACAATAGGATACCAAGAAACCAGGAACTAAAACATCACCAAAACCCAATTTCGATGTCCAGAAGACTCGACCTTGGTAACATTTATCGGTGAGAAGAGATGATGTCATTGAACGAGGCCATTGAAATACAACAGGTAGAGATTCGCTAACTGTTTTCGATCCAAAAGAGTAAGATGGTTCAGAACTTGTTCCACCAGTGGCAACTTTAACCATGATGGATTCACCATCGCTCGTCAAGAAAGGGGTAAGGAAAACAAAGAAAATGTCATAGACAAAAAGAAGAGATAGTAAGAGGCTGGTAATTCGGAAATTAGGAAATCTAAGCATTTGCAAAACGTGAATACAAAATATCATGGCCAATGCGTTTTGTAAACTCCAAGCTTGATTTGTTTTACGGATGGAATACCAAACAACTGGAGCAATCAACGAAACCAAAGTAACACCAATACGCCAACCATATAAAGCCCATTTGCCAACCAAACGAGGAGCAACATAATTAACAGTTAGGCCAGTGATGAGCGAGTAGATTGAAATGGTGCAGAAAACGACGAAGAAGATAATCATCATGAAGACAAGGTACGAATAAAAGAAATACAGAATCAACAGGACTACACACATGTAGATTACGAAAAAGACAACAGTTGTCGGGGTAACATCTAAACTCGAATCATCTAGTTTAGCTTTTCTTTCTTTGCTCATCATCTTCGCCTTCTCCAATAGCTTGTGCCAATTCTAGTTCCCCATCATGCAATTGACGATTCAAAAATAGTCCATATCTGAGGATTCCAGATGAAAATCCACCAATAGCAACAGTAAAAACAGCAATAAACCAAATACCCATCAAACTGGAATCAAAGATTCCTCTATCATCGGCGATATCATCGGATGGCGCATAAACCATGGCTTTAATTTGATCTCCGTATCTTGATAAGATTTCAGCAGTCGAATCTTCCCCAATCGTAGCGATGATAAATTTCGGATCGGTGACATTTCTTTGGACATACAAATTGTAAACATTGACATCATTGGGCAGAGAGATAATCAAACCTAAATAATAATAAAAAAGTGAGAAAAAAACCAATTAATGATTGAAGATGAAATAAAAAATAATCAAAAAGTAATATCCGGATTAGTTGTTGACCTGAAAGGTAAACAATTCCTTCAATCTAATTAAAAACTTGATTGCTTCGAACAGAAAAAATCATCAAGCTGATAATTGGCACCCATTGATACGGTCGATTGTCACAATTGTTGACAAGTTTTCATCTGAATTAGAATTTGTGATGTATTATAACAGATATTATTCAATTAGCACAATGAAAGATATAAAAATTGTTACTAAGCTTCATGAAGTGTTCAAATAAGGAAATGTTTCCAAGCCGTTTAAATCTAAGTGTGATTTTACTGATGATTATTATTGAAATAATTTCATGTGCTAATATAAACAATGTCACATCATCAAGACAGAGTCCAATTAATGATGAGATTCACAGAAAATTTGATAATTTATCAATGACCAAACACCGATACAGTGACACTGACGACGATGACAAAAGAGACAACGACGTCACTTCAGCTGATCAATATAATAGGATAACCTTATTTCAGTGAGTAGAATTTGGATAATTGTAATTTTTTGGCTAATTTTAAAGCTATAAATAATTCATGATAGAATAATGGAAATGAAAAGCGTGATGTCAATTGAATTAGCATGTTTGATTTAGAATTTGATTAAGTCATGTTATTAATTGTTTTCTATTTAGGTTTATTCGATCACCAGAACCTGATGCATACGAATCTGGTTATCGTCGAGGAAATGAAGCTCATCTGATTGAAAGAAATGACAAAAAGGTTGGAAATCGAGGAGAAGTTAAAGTTCACTGGAATGATAAATACGGTGGTCAAGGTCGACAGACTTGGAAATTTGGACTTAGGCCAAGGGGCGATAAAGAGATGAAGAAAATGATAAACTTGGTAAAATCTTACACTAATTCATTTAGAGTGTCAACTTGATGTTTGTAAATCACTAGAGACTAAATTGTTGAAAGTTGATAATAGACCAGTCAGATTATTAGTAAATTAACTTGTAAGTGATTGATTTCACCAGAAAACGTAAATTTTGATTCACTCTGATGAAAATCAGTCTTCTAGTCACTGACCGTAAATTAAACTTTTTACGGTGAAATTTACTCGATTCGCTTCAAATTATAACTTGTACAGGTAACATGATGAATTATTGACCCAACCCTAATCTTCAAGTTCTAAAAGAAAATATTTTGTCAATTAAAATGATCAACTGAATGAAAGCATAAACTGTTAATTAAGAAGACAGAGCGAATCAATAGGGAACCTAAAACTTATTGAATTCGTCAATTATTTAATCGCTAATCAATGAAACAATAATTTACTTCCTAGTTTATTAGAGAGCTAATCATAAATATCCTCCTAATTGTTTTCATCACTAAATGAACGAGCTCTCAGCAAATCATTGAAAAGGTTAAATCTTGATAGTGTCAATAACTTGACAATCATATTTGATATTTGCTGTCACTAAATTCACACAATAAGAAAACATTGAACAAACGATAACCCTTGATTGTAATATCTGAGTATCAAGAGCAGATTCAATGATGATGAGTAAGATGGATGATTTCATGGCATTGATATTGAACTTGTTGTTATTGATGAGAATTATGTTCAGTCAATCACCAGTCGATTGTTTCTATTAAACAATTAATAGAATGGGAGAAATTTTCGTTAACAATTTTCCGACTAAACAACTAACCTTTGCTTCTGGGAAAAAATGATGCAACGTTGAATGCTTGTTCAGCTAAAGGGCACTTGGTATTGTAGTTGATTAATATGTATGAACCGGGGTCATCACGGACAAACGGAGGTTTACTGGCTGATGCTGAACAGAAATTGATATTGTCCACCCTGACGAGACTGTAAAAGTTATCTGGTTTACTAGAAATTGTCCAATAATTAAAATGAGCCATACAATATGAAATAGCTGATGAATTTGCTGTTGTAACAAATAATCCAAATGATACTGGTAAACGATCTTGAGAATTTGTTTGATTTGAATTAGAGGCTAAAGATGACGATGATGATGATGGTGATGAGGGTGATCTTGGAGATCTCTTAATGATTGGATATTTATGAGAGGATGTCCGGTTAAATGAGTCATCATTTGAAGACGACAATGAATCCGAGAATGGGCTCGGTAAACACAATGATTGAGTAGAGAATAAAGCTAAAAGTAATCCAACAATATGGAGACAATTAGTTGGTAGAAATAAATTAACCAATTTCATGATTTTTCTTTACAATAATCTATTGGATAAGCCTAAGGGTTTAAAGATGATTGTGATTCCGAATGAGATGATGAACAAATATTGAAAGAATATAATAACAAATACCAAGAGATAAACAACCAAAGGTTAATGAATCACCATTTTAAATAACTAAGAACTATTCTTGTTGATTGATTGTTTAACAATTAAATAAAATGTAATTAGAAAAAATGAAAACAATGACAGAGATTAAAAATGAATGAAAATAAGAAAAATTTTTCTGTTTTCAGATGTACAAGAAAAAGAAAACCGAAAGGTGTCGCCACCTGATCTCTTTTTCTCTTTTTTTGTTAATTGTTTCAATGTGGAGAGACAATTAGACAGAATATTATTTAAATTAGAATAATTAACGATGATTTGATTTATTGGGAAATCGATGACGATATTAAAATAACATTTGATTAGAGAGAATATTGAGAAAAAATCAATTACAGTAACAAAAAGAGATGATCAAATTTGTATAAATCGTCACAATTAGATTAACAATTAAATCATCACCTAAATGAAAAATAAGCACCGAATTGTTAACCTTTAACTTTATTGTTCACTTTAAGAAGAATAATGATAAATGTGATAAAGAGATTAATTGATTAATTGATTAAAGATTTGGAGGAGGACAATTGATTGGTAGATAAGGTTTATCTCTTCTTAATCCGATTAATCCACAAGCAATTGGTTTACCGACATTACCGGTGATATTTGATTCCTTTCGTCCGAGGCCAAGGTCATCTGGCCACTCATGAATCTATCAAAGAGACAATTAAAAGTCAATTGCCCTCGAAAAAGTGTTGATTAACTTACCACAATTGACCGTCCAAGGATCGTGTTATTTGCGGCCATTAAAGTTACTTGACCATTGAATTGATTGATAAAAGCGATGCCATTTTGTTCAACCTTCAAGTTACCCAAATCTCCAGCGTGTCGATACTTATCCGTTGGTCCAGCGTGGTTCCAACGGTAAAGAGTGAAATGTGGACCAGCAGCATCACAACCGCCGTTGGCTGTCAAACCATAATGATGAATGTGGAATCCATGGTTACCTGGACGAAGGCCACAAACGATCCCGTGAATTCCAACTCCGTTCCACTGTCGAAGAAAAACTTTCATCGTTAGTGTTTATCATTGAATTTGGTTTCGATTTAATTACCGAATTGATAAAGTAAATTAGACCTCGGACACCGGGTGCTCCTCGAATCAAGGCCTCGCCATAAATTTGACGAATTGGCAAAAATCGAGAAGGTTCAACGTTATTTGCCGATGGGTCTGAACTGTTATTCTCTGATTCATTAGGCAAGACTTGAGGGACTGGAGGAGGCGGTGGGGTGGGTTGAATGTCTCTTTCGAAACCCTCCTCATCTGAATAAATCACTTCATCAGTTGTTTGAGTTAAGATTTTGGTGATTAACAAAATTAACAAAGAAAAACTAATTTTCATGGTTGATTCAATTGTCAGAGACAAATTGACAGAAAATATTGTAAATCAGAGTCTGAATCTTTTTCTCGAGCTGAAGTTAAATTGTGGTTGAAAAAGGGAAAAAGTTACTCTAACTAGAAGTCACAATTAAGACAAAATTTGACCAATTGCCAAGTTAATGAATCGATTTAGGAAAATTTTCAATTTAAAATTGATGTTTATTACCAACTTTGATGGTGCATTGATTTGCCACATCAAGTAACAAAAGTGAAGAAAAAAATTAATTTATTGATGATTTGATGGTTGATTGTTTCTTGAGAAATTGGTTGAGGAGATCAGGGAGGAACTGGAAAATTACCATGTTAATGTATATAAACGATAGAGGATAAATAGCAAGTCACAAATTAATTAATTGGGCTGAGATTGTTGCTCTCGATTAAGATGATTAGATTGACAATGACAATGGTTGATGAAAGATATACCCATGAAGGATGATCGATTTGTTGGTGATTAGGTTAATTGAATTGAAATAATTTCATCAATTGTGAGAAGAAAAAAACCAAAATTTTCTGACTATACGGCATAACGGACTCTTTCATAAGTGTAACCCGAGGATGAGGATGATGAAGATGATGAAGATGAGCCGACACAATACTCATTGTAAATAAGTTTAGCAAGAAAGAGGTGAAATATCACAATTAAAAATACAATTGAAAGCCAAAATATTGCAGGAAGTCCGCCAAGTTTATGACCATGTCGATGAAGAGCAATAATGTTATGTTCATGAGCCGGTGCTTCAACTATCTCCTTAACGTGAATTGTGTGTTTCAGCTCTTGAATATGCTCCAAATCAGGAGTAATATAAAGAATTGCAGTCAAGGGTTGAGTTAATTTTACTGGAAATTGAATTGGAATCGAAGATAATTTTATTGGTGCATCCATACAGCCTCCGTCACAAGCATAAAATTTATGATCACCTAGAAAATTAAAACATGGAAACAATAAGAAAAACATAATTAGAGCTTTAAAACAACAAATTGCAACATAAATGTAAGTTAATCCATAAATTATGAAATGTGAGAATATTTTATGGCGCTTACTACACAATCAGATTAACACCATAAAAATTAAATTACTAATTGTTATGATAGATAAATTTGGTACATGGAAAAAAACCATTAATCTCAAATACAGAGATGATTGTGAAAATACATTTTCACCAAGCTGATTGATCATATTAATATAATGGATTTGAATTTTCTTGAGACTCTCTTATGAAATTTATCAATGTTTTTCAATTGATTGTTTATTTTTATAAACTAATCATTGAAAACATTTCATAAACTCATTTGGAAAAGTTTATTCACCTTCATTTTTATCAATGGCAACATAAATCGACGCTTTATTATCTTCTCCCAAAGCGACCGTAATGTTCAATGAAGTGTTGTTGCCATAATTAAGACGACGAATGTAATAATCACGATGTAACTCTTGAGGGTGAGTATTGAATTCAATGTGATTTTTGGTGAATTTAAGAGCACTTAAACTTAATATGTAGGCTTGGAGTGTCCCCATTGCACCGGATTCAATTAAATTATGACAACCATGTTTCTCTAAAGTCATCAACCAAAGTGATACAATCCGATTGATGTCACTTATTGAATCCATTGGTGACCATAATGCCGATGCTTGTAAAGTTGGATGACCATTGTAACAACTGTCTGGTTTGTTGAGTAAACTGGATGATCTCATGGATATGAGGGCACTGGGAAGATCTTTGAACATGTAATCAGCATCAAAGGCATTCTTATGACTTAATAAATAGTAAAGAGTAGCATTAATTGCATCTCCATTCAGAACGTTTTGAGCTTTTGAGAGACTTATTCCGAAACCACTTTTCCATAATTCTGACCAAGCATTACGATGGAAGCTGAACAAATTCAATGATGAAATTTCAGCCACTCTTTTTACGGTTTCACGCAGAGAAATCCTAAGATCGGGCTCATAACGTGATATCTGATTCTTCAAAATAGGCTTGGTGTAATTTAAAAAGGTTCGAAATTCAATGGTCTTTCTTCCCCCATGAGGCACTTCAATTGTATTTGGAATTTCAGGAGCAATAACAGAGAATCCGATACTTTTACGATTATCATCTTTCCAATCAATTTGACTTTGAATTTGAAAATAATTTAATTTATCCACAGCATTTATTGGAACTACTTGACTTTTCACTTTGGGATCCCCTTTCCAACCAAGTCTTTTAAAGCTAAATATGAAAGGCGCATCCTGGAATCAAATTAAATGAGAATATCAATTTCTCGTAATTGAAACAAATTTAGATTATGTTCACTTACGGTATGGTTAATTATATCAATCTCTTGGACGAGAAGATTGTTGATTAATCTGTGAGCATAGATCGTCTCTTTGATAGACACATCTTTGGCGAAATAAGTGTAACAAGTCACCTTTAAGACATGGCCTTGGACATAACGAACGGATGTAGACCCTTCTGTTGATTATGAAAGAGAAAGTAAATGAATTTAGAGATGAGATGATTAGAGGTCATTTGTATTCTTACGCTTGAATCCATTCCTATTGGCGATTTCAATCTCAATCAATGGATGAAATGGTAGAGGTAAATCCAAAGCTCTTTTACTCAGAATATAAAAAGGTTTGTCCGAATAATTGTCCAGCGGCAAACCGATTTTACCATTTCCTACATAAGGTAAATAATGGTCAGAAGATTCAGTTACTGGGTTTAAATTATTCCACCGGTGGGCTTCGAATCTCTCTTCTTCTTGTAAGATTTTTAGATAAGCACCAACAGATCTAAAGCATGGCTCAGTTAAATCTGTTAAAAGAAATTAAATGAAAGAAATTTAATCATTTCAAGTTGAATGTATTGACACAATGTCCACATTTGAAATAGAAAATTTAAAACAAAAATTACCTTGAAATTTGGGTTTCTTTTGCCAAAATTTGAAAAAGAAAGGTCCTATGTAGACTAATATAATACAAATGGCTAACAATGTGATAAGTAAACGTTTACGGCTGTCGTGTGGATAAATTAATTAATCAAAATAATGATGACAAAAAAAAAAGAAAGTTAAAAGACATTAATAAACAAATGAAATAATTTACTTTACGACATTAATTTAAATTGTTAACATACGATTGATGTGAGTCATAGCGCTTCCATTTCCTCAGGTATAAATCCAAATAATCAAGAATTGCCATAATTAACTTTAATTAAATAAACATAATCAACTTGTCAACATGATTAAATCAGTTCCACCTGATCTCAAATCATCTGTTGTCTCAACTGAAGACACACAATAACCGACAAGTCGACAATTTGAGTAACCGAGTTAATCGATAATCAACTGATTGCTTTCCATTGATAGTCGAGTAATTTTTCTCTTTAACAATTCAAATAATCAATGAAATTAATTTTGATTCTGAATAAAGTTGATCAATTAAAAAATGTCAATTTCTTAAATTAATCTGAAACATTTTCTTTCAACCACAAAAAAGAATTAGTATCGTGCGAATCCAATAGATGTCACTAGCTATTCAAGTTTAATTCGATTGCATAATAACAATAACCGAACTCTGGACGGGGGAAACGCGGGTCTTTTCAAATTAACAATTAATTTCTTGATTGAAATTGATTGTTGTTTTCATCATTAATCCAATTAACTGAATATAACCTATCCTACTGTGAAAATTATGAATAATTCTGAGATTAAGATGAGATTTTAATCAAACTACTTAAGGGTTATTCATTTTATTAATTACAAAAAAGAAGGTCAAACAAAAGAGTAACTGAAAATAAGTTTCCGTTTAGTTGATTAGCGATTCCGAGATGATAATGAATAAATAAAGAGAGAAAAAGAGAAAAATGATCTGAAATCGGCACGAACACGAGAATTTTGTTTCAAGAGCGATGTAAATATATCACCGAATTAGATGAGTAAATGTAAAAATGAAGATCTTGTTGATTCTTTTACCGATCTGTGTTCGAAGGTGACCTTCTGTAAGAATATTCTTCGAGATAAGGTCTTCTATAATAGATTTCTTCGCGTGGTGGTAAAGGTGGTGGCGGTGGCCTCCTATCATAAAGATCCGGATAGGGGCGAGAATAAGCACGATCATAACCTCGATTTTCAGCCGGATAATTACGAACTGGACCGTATCTTCCTCCGTACCAACCAGCGGGGCCTGAAGGAGGCATTTGCTGTGGAGGAGGAGGAGGTTGAGAATGAGTGGGAAGAGGAGCACGACTAAAAAGACCGGACCGGGAGAAAGGTAAGTGAAAGTTATAATGTTAGTGAAAAAGTCAATTTCGATATTTTTTTACCAATCAAGAATATAAAAAGAAAAATAAACGAGTTAAATTAATAATATCTACACAGAGAAAGGTTGATTGCAATCGACTTAGAAAATAATTGGAATAACAATTAAGGTGTAAGACTGATCACAATTGGTTAAACAAAAATGGAAAATAATTTTGTACGATATTGATTAGTGTTTTCTTTTTCTCTTAGAAGCTGAGCTTCCAATCGGGAAAATTAACTAACCAAAAATGAACTGAAAAACAAATTTCTTTGCAAACATCGTTGTAGCTGTTTGATAGAAGAGAAGATTTTTGCTTCACAAATTTGTACATAAAGCTTTACACACCCGTTGTGATTATGACGATCAGAAGTATTTCGCGGACACTCTTTCGACCAATGACCACTTTTACCGCAGCGGTAACATTGACCTTTACCCCCCATTCCTGGCTTTGGTCTGACTTTACTACGAGAAGCTTCAACTGTAATCTTTACTCCCATGAACTCGGATCCATTCAGTGCATCGATAGCAGATCTGGCTTCAGTTTCATCACCCATGTGCTGGATTAAAGAGAAACAGAGGATAAAGGTGAAAAAACTAACTGTCAATAATCGAGAGAAACAATTTAATCAAATAAACAATAAAAAAATACTCACGACAAAACCAAAATTCTTAATAACATCACATTCCTCTACGTTCCCATATTTTTCAAAAGCAGCTCTTAAATCCTCAGTACTACAAGAATCAGGAAGACCACCAATATATATTTTAGTCTATTAGCATAAAAAGAAAATAGGAGTGTGATAAAACACGTGAAAATTAAACAACAATTAGAACAAATCATTAACTCAAATGGGACAATTAAAAAAAAGAAGGTAAAAACTCACCTTAGTTGAAGGATTCATTTGAAGGTAAAAAGAGTAAAGAAAAACAATTTTCACAGTAATTAGAATGAAAAATGATCTGAACTCGAAGTTGTCGATCGAAAGGATGATAGAAGTTCAGTTCAGATTAACAACGTCATTAAAAAGAGTTAATTAGTTAATCCATCAATCAAACAGTTGAATTAACTTCGCTTTTAATTAAATGAATGATTATCAACACAAATCTTTCCAATCTAAGCCTAACCCTCTCACTTTCACTGAAAATGGCGCCACTTTTGAATTGCAGCCAATTCGAAACAAAAGAAAATCAAATTTATCATTTTCATCTAATTTTAAGAGAAAAATTAAATTTAAAAGATTGATTGGTTGATGCATTTGGATTGGAATCTTTTTTAATCTGAGCTAATCAAATGCAATTAAATTAAACTTAGCTTATTTCCGTTGTGATGTAAAATCGCAGGGATTGATAATTTTTAAATGGATAACTTTATACATCGGAAAGATTAAGTTGAATTTAAATGAGAGATTCATTTAAAAATTAATTTTATACAATAAAAAGTAAAATAAGAGGCAATAAGCCAGAATTTCTGTTGTATCAAACGAGTTAACTGTTGTTGTCAATTGTAATTAATGGAGGATTAAAATTAGTGAAGTTCCGATCCAGTTTATAAATCGATCGCTATCGATTTCTGATGCAGAAAAATTGATCGAGATCGAACTTTGGGAGATCGTTTTCTAGAGCCGTGTGACTTTAGGTTAGTTAGGTTTGAACATTTAAGAGGTTCAATTGCTTGAAAATCGAGAAAATTGGCATAAAAGTCCGAAGAAGATCATTTTCGGCAGTTGAACTTTTCGATTCAATATCAGTTCTGTAAATATTAATCGAGTTCAAAGCTAAATTCTGGCAATAAACATGTTTCCCACCACAATGAATTGATTACATAAGAATTTGCAATTGGTATCTCAATATGATTTTGATATTAACTAAAGATTAGTCTTATCATTTGTGGAAAATATAAAAATAAATCGCTAATTAACTCATTTGATTGCTGTTCATTTTCTCGGTAACTTGAATTGATCATAATTTTACTTTGTATTTCCTTGGATCAGATTCACTAAATCATTTTATCGAAATGGATCTAAAAGTTTTAACTGTCGCTCTTTTCTACTTGGGTAAGTTTAAATTAATAATATGTGATGAATTGCTAGATAAAGTAATTTAATTAATTCTAATCAATTCTAATCAATAGGAATCAATGTGATTTACTGTACAAACCCGATCGAAGATTCTGTTTGGCTTGAAGCGGCTGCTGACAAATATAATCCAGCTGGTGAAATCCTTGATCCGAAAACGAATTGACCACAAGATTGGACAAATAGAACTGGTCAAATCTTCTGTTGGAATCAATAAAAAACAAGTTGAGCTTTGTGACAATACAATCAAAGGCTTAAAAAGCGTCAAAACTGGTCTTCAGTTTATGGACCAAACTGAAAGTATCTATGGGGGCGAAAGTAGCGACCAAATACTCAAAGGTTACATTAAGCAATTCGCTAAATTGACAGAAACTTTTAATAAAGAATTGGAATCACTTCGAATTCTGATCTAACGAAAGACACTCCGTCGGCGATTATTGATCTTCTAGCAACCTCTTGCAATAGCTGCCAGAATAAAGCTTTGAGCTCGATTAATATTTACAGAACTGATATCGAATCGAAAAGTTTAACTGCCGAAAATGATCTTCTTCGGACTTATGGAAACGCTGCTAAACGGCAACTATCTTCTCTTTACGATGTTATTAAAGTCGGAAATTCTGATCTGAAAGCAGAAATGTACCACTTGAAAGAAATATTATTCTCTTTCTACCGACAATATGAAATTCTAATTGCACAATAAATGTCACGTTAAAATAACCACTGGTCAATATGCTTTGTCTTATCAAATAAAAAGTATTAATATTAAAAATAATTTCATAAAACTGGACTCGAATGTTTCATTTTTTCATAATGAATCTGAAATAATTGATCCTGATCAATGATAATCGATGAAAAGTTAAAAAAGATCGTACTTTGTACTTAATTGTTACTGTGATTACTAAATTCGAGGAGGATTCCTTCACACATTTTCCTCAAAAGGAAAACAATTAAAAGTAATCTTGTTTGTTAAACTAATCACCTCAATTGATTTGTTTTTGTTTCAATTTCTGTAGTGTGGGAGTTTATTTTATCAATTACCATTCATTAGCTATTATTTGATCTAATGGTTCAATTGAAGAATTATCATAAAGTTAATGTTTCAATCTCAAAAGAAACTCAGCTTATGCAATGGTGATTGCAACTCAGTGGATCAACTTACTAGGGTATGAACGGCAAAGTTTTGTTTTGATCTGATATTTTTTCAAGAGTTTTATTGTGAACTGGCAGATTTTTCAGAGATAACTCAAGGAAAGTGTTCCAAACTTAAAAATATTCAAGAATTAGATTGATCAATAAACTTTTTGCCCACATTTTAGTTTATGATAACAAAGGCTGAAGCTAAGTTGAATTAATTGTTATATTCAATACATTAGTACATTGGAAGGTTAACAGAAATTAGATTAACAGGTTGGGTTTATCATATTTAATCTTTTGGTGTATGTGATGATGAAAATTTCATCATCTTTACCTTTCTCTTTCTCTCTCTCTCACCCAAATTCCTTCTTCTCTCTCTGTCTACCTAAATCTCTTCTCTTTCTCTTCCTCCGCCCACATTCCTTTCCTCTTTCTTCTTCCTGTCTATTTTTTTTCCATTTTCTCTATTTCCTTTTCCTCATTCTCACCTCAACAACAACAACTATCACAACAAGTGTTTTATATTCAAAAATTGTTATTGTTTATTGATATTTTCAGTTTTCTTTGCTACAATTGGCTAATTTTATATATACAAAATATATATATAAGAAAAGGTAAAAATTAAAACTTTACATGTTTCTTTTCCTTCCTTTCCCTATTTCCTTACCACAACGGGTGTCCGTTGTGGTGGAATTCCTCCTTAAAATTAGATAAATTGAATTTTCAATGATTCGGGTGCTCGAATCATTGAAAGATGTTATATAAAATTTAGATCAATCAATTGATTATCAGAAAGATCAATTATGAATAGACAGTAATTAATTTAATAGTTAATCAGAAAATTGATTTAGGAAACAACAACAATTAAAGTTACACCATTAATTATCGGAAATCAGTAATAGTTAACTCAGTAAATTACAGGAAATCAAATCAATTAACCAATTTAATAGTAATCAGTTAGTTAAGATTCACAGAGTAATTAAATAAATCAATTAGTATAAAGTTCCCATGAGAATCAATCTCATCGATTAGATCAAGAAAATTCGACATCAGTATAAAATCAAAAGTAAATCAATTAGAATCCTCAGAGTTAAATTTTCATTTGACTACTCAAGTTCACCTTATTAATTAATTAATCTTCTTTTCTTTTAATTTGTGTTCAGTTGATTTTCATCAATTCTTTTCTTTTTAATTTGTGTTCAATTGATTTTCATCAATTCTTTTCTTTTTAATTTGTGTTCAATTGATTTTCATCAATTGTTTTCTTTCTAATTTGTGTTCATTGATTTTCATCAATTTCTTTCTATTAATCCGTATTCTTATATTTTCTTCTTCTTTATTATATCTTAATCTCTTTATTGTTCACCCTCAATTATAAATCAATTATTAACTTGTGTACCCTTCTAAACATTTTATAAAATTATTACCATTAAACTTTAATTTGCCATATTTAAAACCGTCACAAAATCAAACGTGACAATTGGTGGCAGCGGTGGGATCCGCTTAGTGAAGTTATGGCAAATTCAAATCAACTTATCGAGATGTCAACTTTCCACAATAAAACCAGTGAAAACGATTCAACCCCCACTTATCGAGGTGCAACCAAACAATTCCTTCGCTTCTTTTCGGGTAGCCCGAAAGATCGAGAAGAACTCGATAGTTGGTTAGTTGAATATGATCGAAAAGCAACTCAACTTAAGTGGGATGATGAAGATAAATTCGCCGCTTTTGGATCGTTTCTTACTTGTTCCGCAAAAATTTGGTATGATGGCTACATGGCCCCAGGAATCGAAGGAGCTCCATCAACTTGGTCTGATTTGAAGAAAAAGTTTAAAGATAAGTTTGCTCTCCCCAATTTTCATAATTATATTTGGTCACAGGTTATTCATATGAAACAAAATTCAGATGAATCAGCTGAGTCTTACATAACAAAGAAAGATGCTCTCTGTCGAAAAATTGCCCTTAAAAACGAAGATAAATTTATGCTGATCGTGGATGGTTTACTTCCGAATTTACAATCGTCAGTTAAAAATGTGCTCATTTCTCGACCTGCTACAAATATCGAAGAATTATGTAAGATTATTGAGCTTTGTGAAGAAAGTTTACGCTCTCCACCCGTTATAGCTCATCAAACTGTTACATTCAGTACATCAACTATCGAAACCCCAATACAACCAGATGTTTCGACAATTTAGGAAGAATTGAATAAACTTCGAGAAGAAATAGCTAAATTGAAAAATACTTCTAACCAACCATTCGAACGAAGATCAAGTTTCAATCGAAATAATAATCGTAATTTTAATGGCCAAGTTAATTATAATAATGATAATAGGGATCGTACCGTTGTTGGTTGTCGTTATTGTAAAGAAAACTATCATGTTATTCAAGATTGTCCTAAATTAGCAAGACAGAGAGAACGTCAACAGTATGAACAACAACAACAATATCATTATCAACAACAACCAAGTCAACAACGAAACCAAAATCAACAACAAGATTTTAATTATCACCAGAATCAATCTCAAAATCAAAATTTTATTAACGTAATCGGTTTGTGCCAAATCAACCGGGTAGCCCGATTGATCGACCACAACCGAAAACACCTCCAAGATCTGTTTCACCTAAACCATCTACATCAGCTGCATTTACTTCTAATTGTATTCATCACCCGTCTCAATCATCTACACCCTTGAGTTGGCAAGTTGGTAAATTAATTGAAACAACTGTTTTAATGAATGGAAAACCAATTAAATCTGTTATTGATCCTGGTGCAATGATAACAATAATTGATAAAGAAACATTTAATAAATTAGACACACCTCTACAACCTTACGAAGGTCCAATCGTTTCAGCCGCTTCTTGTAACATCATGAAACATCTTGGTCAATGTGAAGTCACTATCACTTTTGAATCTGGTAGAAAACAATCAACTGTTACTATCCTTACCATGGTCGTCGAATCACTAGCTGGATCAATTTCCGCTCTAATTGGTCAAAACGCTAACACACTTGCTAAGGTATTAGTTGATACTTATCGTGGAATTATCCTTTTAGATAATTGTCCAGATACTATTCATGCCGCTGAAGATACAGTTGTCCCTGCTCGATCTCGTTGTTTCATTGCTGTTGTCCCTGGACGAAAGAAACGAGTTAAAAATGGAAATTATCTCATTCAAACTCCAGTTTCTTGGGATCGAAAAGACAAAACAGTCTTGGCTAGTGCAATTGTTAATTACAAAAATCAACCATGTTTAACCGAAATATGTAACTTCACTGAGAATGATGTCGAAGTCAAATTTGGTTCAATTCTTGGGACGTTTGAAACTGTTGATAAAAGTCCAATAATCGACATTAATGATGATCATCAAGGTATCCTCTCCAAACAAATCTTTGAGAAAGATGATGATCTTACTAATGACATTGATGTCTTTGGTTCTGATTTCGATAAGATCAAAATTGGAAGTAACCTTGATGAAAATCAAATCTACAAACTAAAGAAGCTGTTGGTACATTATAAAAAAGTATTTGCCCTAACTGCTGATGATATTGGTTTAACCAATAAATTTGTCCATTCTATTGACACTGGAAATGAACCTCCAATATCGGTCTCTCCATACCGACAATCTTCAGAAAAGCGAGAAATAACTAATAAATTAGTTAATGAACTTCAAGAAATCAACATCATCTCTCCGTCATCATCACCATGGGCTTCACCAATTGTTCTGGTTAAAAAGAAAACAGGAGATTGGAGATTTTGCGTTGATTACAGAAAACTAAATTCAGTTACTAAACGAGATCATTATCCTCTTCCAAATATTATCGATGCTTTAGATTATTTACAGGGTGCTCGTTACTTTTCAAGTTTAGATCTTAAATCAGGTTATTATCAAATCGGATTAGATCCAAATGATAAAGAAAAAAGTGCTTTCGTTACCACTGATGGTCTCTATGAGTTCAATGTCATGCCTTTCGGTTTATCTAATGCTCCAGCTACTTTCCAACGTTGTATGGATGTCGTTCTTTCAGGACTTAAATATAATTCATGTTTAGTTTATTTAGATGATATTTTAGTCTTCAGCTCAAACTTTGAACAACATTTAGTTCGATTAGAATTGATTTTCCAACGTTTAATCCAAGCTAACCTCAAATTAAACATGTCAAAAAGTCTCTTTGCTTTACCTGAAGTTACTTATTTAGGGTTCAAGATTACTAAAGAAGGTCAATTTCCTGAACAGAAAAAGTTGGATGCAGTTAGAGATTTTCCAACACCAACAAAATTAAAGGATGTTAGAGCATTTATTGCCTTCTGTTCTTATTATAGAAAGATTCATAAGAAACTTTGCCACTTTAGCTAAACCCTTAACTAGGTTAACAAAAAACGATGTAGGTTTTCAGTGGGGATCAGAAGAACAGAGAGCTTTCGACACTTTAAAATCAGCATTAATTAACCCACCAGTTTTAGCTCATTATAATTCTAAATTAGAAATAGAAATTCGAACTGATGCTTCTGGTCAAGGATTAGGCGCAGTTATTGTTCAGAAATATTCTGAAGGGTGGAAACCAATTGCTTATGCTTCACGTCAGCTTTCTAAATGTGAGAGTAATTATTCGATTTCAGAATTAGAATGTTGTGCCATAGTTTTCGCTCTCGAAAAATTTAAACCTTATGTAGATCACCAACACTTCACCGTAGTAACTGATCATTGTTCTCTGTGTTTCTTGAAAAATAAACGTAAACTCCCTCCTCGCCTGATGAGATGGACTTTGTTCTTAGAAGAGTTCGACTTCAAGATTATTTACAAAAGTGGTAAATGTCACCAAGATGCCGATTGTCTAAGCCGATATCCCGTCGAAGAACCTGATGATTGTGAAGACAAAATAGAACAAAGGATTAATGTTTTATCAGTCGCTTTAAATACATACAATTTCCAAGAGAAACAACAAAAAGATCGATTTTGTTCTTCGATAATTAATCAATTAAACAATTTCCTCAAGTTGAGTAAAAATCGACAAAGAAGATTGAGTAAATATAAAATCGTGGGAAATGTTCTCTATCGAATGGTCTGGTCTCCAGAAGGTGATGTCGACTTAATCGTTGTACCAAACCCATTGAGAAATGCAGTTTGTACTCTACATCATGACTCAGTCTTCGCCGGTCATCCTGGTGTTTCAAAAACTTATAATCGAATTAAAACTCATTATTTTTGGCCTGGAATGAATAAAGAGATAACGAACTATGTCAACAGTTGTATCAAATGTCAAACTCGGAAATCACCATTTATCAAAACTCCTGGTCTGATCAGTCCATTGCCCCTAACTGAAAAACCTTTCGACAGAGTGGGGATCGATGTGTTAGGTCCTTTTCCAAGAGCTCACGGTAAAGAATATATAATAGTTGCAATTGATTATTATTCAAAGTGGGTTGAAGCTCAAGCCGTTAGTAGTTATACTGCTGAAATCACGGCCAAGTTTCTTATAACTAATATCTTCTGCCGTCATGGATCTCCAAAAACTTTACTATCAGATCAAGGAACTAATTTCACAAGTAAACTACTTGAACAAGTTAACTACATCCTGGCCATCAAACATAATTTTACTACCGCTTATCATCCTCAATGTAATGGACAAGTTGAACGAGTCAATTCAATCATCGCCACCATGTTATCAATGTACGTCAATAAATACCACTCTGATTGGGATGAATATTTACCTTTCGTTATTTTCGCTTATAATACTAATCAACAAGCCAGTACCAAATTTACACCATTCAAAATCTTATATGGACGTGACCCTTTGTTACCAACAGAAGTTGAATTACCTCTTCTTTATCGTTATGATCAAGATGAAATTGTTGAGTGTGTTTAGCCTAAAATTCAAGAAATGGTGAAACAAATTTACAAGAAGCTCAAAGTAAATACGCTCAAAATTATAATAACAATAGAGTACCAGTTGAATATTCTGAAGGTGACAAAGTGTTGGTCCGTTTTCCCCATACTCTACCTGGCTTAGCAAATAAACTCCTTCATAAATCTCATGGTCCTTTCATCATCATCAAGAGAAAAACTCCATTAACATATCAAGTTCAAGGAACTGGAACAGATCGAAGGAGAATGACCGTTAATATCGAAAGGTTGAAACCTTTTATTGAAAGAAACGAAATGATCAATGATATTACTCCTAGTGGTGTCGGTGGTGTTGATGATCCAATGACTTCAGACAATAATCATGACAATACAACAACTCCTGATATCGATGAAAATGCTTCAACAATTCCTGACATCGATGAAAATGCCTCAACAATTCCCGATATCGACGAAAATGCTTCAACAACTCTCGATACCGACAATAACAATTCGAAAATCCCTATTGTCATAAGAGATAAATCGAACTCTTCTAATTTTGACCACAAATCTTCATCAACTATAGACGGTATTTCTATGTATCCTGTCTTGAAGAAAGTTAGTTTTAAAGAAGGTGAAGATATTGTCCCAATTGATGACTCATCATGGATTACGATTGATGATAATACAGAAGCAAAATCTTCTAAGTTTGTTCCGGGTGGCCCGAAACAATCAAAGAAGAAACCAAAAGACATAAACATAGATTTCGAAAAGTTGATTCAAGATTGGGAAAATAATGGACCGAGACAAAGTAGTCCAATTAATCACAATCCTCCATCACCTTCTTTGTTACCCAATCAACACTAAATCAACAATTAACTCCAAAAGAACCAAAAAAAACCAACTGGTCTTCATTATACTTATCCAAAAAAAGTAGAAAAGACACCACCAAGAAAGAAGAGTTGAGAATTTGTGATCTAAAAGACAAGTCGAGCATTCGTTTCGAAAAGTTAAATCACCAAAGAAAATCCAACAACCAATTTAATATCTTCATTAATTGTCATCTCTTCATTGATAATTCAATCTCATGCTAATTTCAATTTAGTAAAACCGATAGTTTGGAGACCATCAAATCGAGACATCACGTCAATGGAAGGTGAAATTTTGACACGATTATATTTGAATAATACTTGTTCCATCATCGCAGATAAACTCAATCTAACCGAGTTGAATAGAGTATCGTTTACCAATTGGTGTGATAATAGCTTCGAACGGAACATCATGCAACCAATAAAAGAAAATTGTAGACATAAAAACTCAATGGAAAAGAGAAATTATTATTTTCGCTTATAATACTAATCAACAAGCCAGTACCAAATTTACACCATTCAAAATCTTATATGGACGTGACCCTTTGTTACCAACAGAAGTTGAATTACCTCTTTATCGTTATGATCAAGATGAAATTGTTGAGTGTTTAGCCTAAAATCAAGAAATGGTGAAAACAAATTTACAAGAAGCTCAAAGTAAATACGCTCAAAATTATAATAACAGAGTACCAGTTGAATATTCTGAAGGTGACAAAGTGTTGGTCCGTTTTCCCCATACTCACCTGGCTTAAAAATAAACTCTTCATAAATCTCATGGTCCTTTCATCATCATCAAGAGAAAAACTCCATTAACATATCAAGTTCAAGGAACTGGAACAGATCGAAGGAGAATGACCGTTAACATCGAAAGGTTGAAACCTTTATTGAAAGAAACGAAATGATCAATGATATTACCCAGGTGTTGTGTTGATGATCCAATGACTTCAGACAATAATCATGACATTACAACAATTCCTGACATCGATGAAAATGCCTCAACAATTCCCGATATCGATGAAAATGCCTCAACAATTCCCGATATCGATGAAAATGCTTCAACAATTCTCGATACCGACAATAACAATTTGAAAATCCCTATTGTTATAAGAGATAAATCGAACTCTTCTAATTTTGACCACAAATCTTCATCAACTATAGACGGTATTTCTATGTATCCTGTCTTGAAGAAAGTTAGTTTTAAAGAAGGTGAAGATATTGTCCCAATTGATGACTCATCATGGATTACGATTGATGATAATACAGAAGCAAAATCTTCTAAGTTTGTTCCGGGTGGCCCGAAACAATCAAAGAAGAAACCAAAAGACATAAACATAGATTTCGAAAAGTTGATTCAAGATTGGGAAAATAATGTTGGACCGAGACAAAGTAGTCCAATTAATCACAATCCTCCATCACCTTCTTTTGTTACTCCCCAATCAACACTAAATCAACAATTAACTCCAAAAGAACCAACAAAAAAACCAACTGGTCTTCATTATACTTATCCAAAAGCAGTAGAAAAGACACCACCAAGTGAAAGAAGAGTTGAAAGAATTTGTGATCTAAAAAGACAAGTCGAAGCCATTCGTTTCGAAAAAGTTAAATCACCAAAGAAAAATCCAACAACAACCAATTTAATATCTTCATTAATTGTCATCTCTTCATTGATAATTCAATCTCATGCTAATTTCAATTTAGTAAAACCGATAGTTTGGAGACCATCAAATCGAGACATCACGTCAATGGAAGGTGAAATTTTGACACGATTATATTTGAATAATACTTGTTCCATCATCGCAGATAAACTCAATCTAACCGAGTTGAATAGAGTATCGTTTACCAATTGGTGTGATAATAGCTTCGAACGGAACATCATGCAACCAATAAAAGAAAATTGTGGACATAAAAACTTAATGGAAAAGAGAAAGAAAAGAGAAATCTTTACAATTTTAGCTATTAATGCTGCTCTTTTTGCTGGTATCGGTGCTCTTGGTTTATCCATTCACAATACAATACAGGATGGTAACCATAAGGAAATTATGTCTAAATTAACTACAAACCAGAATAAGGCCCAAGAAGCGATAAATAAATTGGAAGAACGTGTTAATTCATTAATCGATAAAGTTCATAATCAAACTAATCATTTAAGTAAATTTGAACGGACCTCTCTTCTCGTTTCTCTGACAACTGCAGATTTAGCAGCCCAGTATAGTATAAATCAACTCCAATTAATCGATGTTTTCGAAAATTGGAAAGATAAAACAATTAGTGCTCAATTATTTAGTCTTTTCAATCTCACTCAACATGATATTCAACTCTATCCAAGACGCTTAATGACTCCAATTAAATGCATTCTCAACCCTTATGAAAATTACATTGACCTATTAATCCATGGTCATAAATTAAATCCTGATTACCTTATCATGGAAGCAGATCCATTCATCCTCAAAAAATCAACTAACGATTGTCTATTTTATAAAGGTCCAAAAACAGTGTTGTATAACTTAAAATCAAATCACATTTGTGATACATATAGTTATGCTTATTCTGGTCCATTACAATTACGACACGATTTTGAATGTAAACAAAAAATGGTCCCGGAAAAAGATAAAAGTTTTTGGAAAACTTCACAATGTCCAAATCTCAATAATGGAGAAAGTTTACTTCAAGTTAAAATCTCTGAAGAAAAGAGATTTGTTTATTGTTTTGGACACGATATCAAACTAAATAATATCTCTCACAAATGTCCTACATGGGTTTTCAGTCATTCACTTAATTTACCTTTACAAATCGATAATTATACATTTCCTTACTTCACCCTAAAATATGTCAAATCAAACATCATTGACCCAAAACATTATGATTGGATTGATCAACAAATTTTTGCTGGAATTGACCATTCAGAATTATTGCCTAAACTTGAAATAACTAAATTTAACCCACTTCAAGAAGATAGTCATTCTAAGTGGATGATTTTCTCATTAATTTTAATTTCATTTATTTTAATCTATCTCTTGATTCGTCTTTTCAAGACAATTCAATTTCGTTTGCTATACACAAGACCTAGATTAACTCAACCAGATTTAATCAATGAAGAAATCGAAATGGAAGAAAAAGATTCTGAATTCCCTAAAACTAATGAAAATATAAAAGGAATATTAATCCCAAATTAACATTTTAACCAAAATTTATTAATCATTTTTAACTAACTAAATGCATAACTAATTTACCTTCATTCTCATCTACACCTTTATCATCCTCATCATCATCACCATCATCAACTCTAGTTATTCACTTTAACTATATTTTAATCATGATTTTATTTTTTTTCATTTATTGTTTAGAGATGAATCCTAAAAAACGATATAATTTATTTAAATACAAAATATTAAAATCGATGCCACAGAACCCAACTACAATCATTGAACGAATTGATTCTGGTTCTGAATCTCCCCTTGAAAATGAAACACCAGATAACCCTGATATCCAACTTGATACTTTCAATACCGTCCCTCAGATAATACCTTCAACATCAAAAATAGAAGAACCTTCTGATCAACCCAAGAATCAGTATTTAAAATAGATATTTCCCCTCAGCTATCAGAAATTTGTCAAAATGGATAAGATGATTGATGAGAAACAATAACCAACGAGATCGCTGGAATCAAATACCGTCAGCATCCCATCAACTTGATTTACGAAAAGATATAATTTCGTTGTTTACATTTTCAAAAACAATCAAAGTACATTCTAACTCAGACTTTTGGATGAAAATCTTCAATGAACATGGTGTCATGAGGTATGGACAACGAGTGAAACACAGTTTTGTAAATTCCCGATTCGAAATCTATTTAGGAAGAAAATCCTTATTTACTATAATCATCCTCCTTTCTAATGACCAAGAAGAGTACAACCGAGGATGTGAATTCTTAAAAATGATGGCCACTAGATCAGGATTCTACCAAGAATTACCATGTGATTACTGTGGAATTTGTTTCTCAATCGGCCATAGTACCAGAAATTGCCATTGTTGTACTTATTGTCATGAACGTTCTCATTACGTTTCTAAATGTCCAAAATATCAACAACAAAATACATCAACTTTGGCCTCTACGGTAGTTACAGACAACTCTAGACCGTATAATCCATCAAAATATACAAACAAAGCAACGCCAGTTACGAAAAGATCTATCAAAAAGTTAACATCGGAGCAGCTTTTAGACATGGGTGAAATCATGGTTGCAGGTATTTAAATCCAGATAATGTTATCCTTAAAGAAATCGGTGAACCTCAATGCAAACCGTTGCTTTAGATTGCGAAGGTTGTACTCGATTTGATGGAGAAAAAGAGGTAAATGTGGTTATTTGTGTGTTGCCGGCTATTTGACTCTACTATCAAGGTCAATAACATTTACTATACTTGTGTTAAACATCACAACTTAAGCAGGTATAATTTATGTTATGGTGGTGTTCCTCCTGAACTCAACAATGGTGAACCGTTAGGAACTGTTCAAAATAAGTTATTAAGAATTCTCACTGGTAAACGACTAATTCTACATCACGGAGAAATTGACCTCGAACTTTGTGGGTTAAAACGGAAGATTTAGAACAAAATTACAAATGTAAAATTGTAATGTTAAGTGATCTATTCAAAGATGGTAATGGTCAACATTTCAGCTTAAACAAACTTTATTCTTTCTTTCTCCAAACGCTCAAATGTTACAGCAATTTGGTGCTATGCCTGGTGGTAATCATAATCCTGAGAAAGACGCAAGAGCTACTTTGAAGTGTTACCTCAAATGGATTAACTACCCTAATCGTGACCTCCTTTCTTCTCATGGAGATAAAATGAGACTTAATCAATTCTGGTAAAATATTAACGATTTCAACAATGTTCACAGATGAAATGGAGAAAAGAAAACCTTGGGATGGAAAATGGAATTGGGAAGAAAAATCTTCTGAACACTCGTGGAAATGGTAAAGACTGAGGACAGTCTTTTTTCAGAAGACCCGGCAATTGTGATGATGAAAATTTCATCATCTTTACCTTTCTCTCGCTCACCCAAATTCCTTCTTCTCTTTCGCTCTCTCTGTCTACCTAAATCTCTTTCTCTTCTTTCTCTTCCCTCCGCCCACATTCCTTTTCCTCTTTCTTCTTTTCCTGTCTATTTTTTTTCTCCATTTTCTCTCTATTTCCTTTTCCCTCATTCTCACCTCAACAACAACAACTATCACAACAAGTGTTTTATATTCAAAAATTGTTATTGTTTATTGATATTTTCAATAGTTTTCTTTGCTACAATTGGCTAATTTTATATATACAAAATATATATATAAGAAAAAGGTAAAAAAATTAAAACTTTACATGTTTCTTTTCCCTTCCTTTCCCTATCATTTCCTTACCACAACGGGTGTCCGTTGTGGTGGAATTCCTCTCCTCCTTAAAATTAGATAAATTGAATTTTCAATGATTCGGGTGCTCGAATCATTGAAAGATGTTATATAAAATTTAGATCAATCAATTGATTATCAGAAAGATCAATTAACAGCCGAATCTCCACTTTGAAGCCGAATCTCAGTTAAGCCGAATCTCAGTTAAGCCGAATCTCAGTTAAGCCGAATTTCAGTTAAGCTGAATCTCAGTGTTGAACAAATTAAATTAACTATTGTTGATAATCTTGATGATTAACTGATTGATTTTAATCAAGAACAATTTTCTTTTTATACATAAAGATTGAAATTAATATCAACCTTAAGGTTGATATATAAATCTTATCATCACGATTAATTAAAATCTTAAAATCCAATTAACCATATTGATCAAATCGACCATATTAATTAACCATAAGGGTTAATTAATATCATGTAACACGTTCCCCTCGCAGGAAAGACCGGACCTGCGGGCTTCATTTCGAACCATGCGAACGAAGTACGAAACATCATGAATATCTATTAATTCATTAGTTAATAGACTTATATCCAATAATTTAGATCGATTTTCTTGCACTTTGATCATACGAATAATTGAATTTCTAGTATTTATTGCATCCACCATATTATCAGCATATCGAATCACCATGTTAAAGAGAGTTATCAATTTACCATTTTCATTTCGTCTATAAGGAGGTTGATTTCTTATTTGACGTTGAACGACGTATCTTTTCAAACGAACTTCTCTAGATAGATGACAATAATGACGATGCAAATTTCGAAAATTAACTGGAATAAAATAAAACAATATTAATAAGGATTACATATTTTTTGATTAAATAGCACAGAATATGTGACACAGAATAATTAACCATATCAATACTAAAATTCAAAGTTGTTGGTATTCGAATAACAGCATTTGGACATTTTCTGGTGATGTCATAAATTGTTATTTTATGACCAGGACAATAAACATAAAACATTTCATTAACACTTTTGATTTCAGGTCTCATTGTTGTTAGATTCTCCTTAAAACAATCAGTAATTTTCCATTTAACATTATTGATATTGGTTAAACAATTTGGTCCATGGTGAAGGATAATATTATTCATTGTAATATCTCGTTCTGGAATTTCACATATTTGAACTTCCATTTTCAATCATGATAAATTTGGGTCCAAAATAGTTGACTTGACAAACAGTATTATTTTTAATTTGATAAAGTTGAAATGGATCGGCTTTATGAATCTGTTTATTTTTTTCATAAAGGTTAATGAAGAAACTAAGTTTCATAATTCGAGTTGAATTAATAGAATGTAAACCACATTGAACTTGTCTGATTGATTTGAAATCAGAAGAATCTGATAAATTTAGATGTACATTGAGGCGTTCAAAAAAATTATCAGGTGATTTTCCATCTTTGATCATCATTTTTAGTTCTTTTATCACTTCACCTTGTCGGACGATTTGTTGCATGAAATCTGATGTTGAATACATCATATCAGGTAAAATTAATTGTAATTTATCCAAACGAGCGGAGGTCTTTGATAACCGTTTTGCAACTTTTTTGATGTTTTCATTTTGTTGATTCAAAACTTTAACATACTCTTTGTTCATCTTTAATTGATTTCCAATATTTTCATTTTTATCGATTGAGAAGTACATTTTCGTACCAAGGGCCAAAATTCCGGTGGTAACCAAAGTTGTAAGAATTTCACGTTTAACTTTAATTTTAGTTAAACACGTACTTTCTAAAGGTTCGAAAAATTTTTCTTTAGCGTGAATTGAACAAAGTTTCTGGCTTTGGATTAAATAATCACTGATCGAGAGAAAATAATCACATTTTCCATCTTCCAAAGTACAATTAGGTTTATCTTTTTTTTGAATTGTTAATTCACAAGCGGAAGAGGTAGGTTCAATGTTCTTTTTCTTAAACCATTCGTCCATTTTCGAAATTGTCCAATTACAGAATTTGGTATTTCTCAAAATCTGAACCGAAAGATACTCACCCCCACTAGGTAGACCTGAGCACGGATCAGGTATTGCAATATTCAAATTCACCTTCATCATTCCTTTCATCAATTTGTGGTCAGTTTTTCTCCAAACTAAAGATGATCCATAGTCAAAACATGAAATCGTCGAAATTAAAATAAACACAATAATCATTGTAATTAAATTGATTTGAGATGAGTCACGTGAACGATAAGGTTTGATTTGTGAACCATGAACTTGTTTCTCGTTTCCTCTATCGTCAGTAATTATATATGTTGTGTTTCCAATTTTCCTTTTAATTTCATAAGGACCATCGAATTTACTTTCTAATTTATACGGATTTCGTTCTTCAATTAGAATTTTATCTCCAAGATTAAACTCTCTAGTTTTGTGTTTATCATCATGTCGTTCTTTTTGTTTTGTTTTTGATGATTCATCATTGACTTGTGCAATTTCACGAATTTGTGGCCATTCATCTTCAATAAACTTTGAGTACTCAGACAATGTACTTGAGCCAGTTTCTGGGATGATTTTAAGATCGATTGGTAACGTAGGTAAACGGCCATAAAGTAAATAAAATGGACTGGCTTTAGTACTTTGATTCATACTTATAAGCGAAAGTGATCAACGGAAGAGCATCAACCCAACGAGTTCGATTTTGCCGTTGACAATAATGTCTCAACATAATACAAAGTGTTTGATTAACTCTCTCAGTCAACCCATTAGTTTGTGGATGATATGGAGTTGAAAATTGCCATTTGGTTCTCATCAAATTAGCGATTTCTCGTACCACTCTACTAATGAAGTTTCGGCCTTGATCACTTAAAATAGAGATGGGAGCACCGTGTTTACACATTATATTTTCGATGAGAAATTTTGCAGTTACTTTTGAACTTTTATTTCGGGTGGGTCTTGTTTCAACCCATCGGGTGAAATAATCTGTAGCAACAATTATATATTGATTACCATGTGATGCTGGGAGAGGACCAACCAAATCGATTCCCAATTTTTCAAAGGGTTTACCAACAATAATTGGGTTAAGTGGTGCTTCAAGTTTTCGCACTCCATTTTTATTTGTTTGACAAGAGTCACAAGTTAAGACAAATCGAGTAATTTGTTTTAACATTTTTGGCCAATAATATTTTTGATTAATACGATGATAAGTTTGTTGAACTCCCACATGTCCAGAAATCGGGTCGTTGTGATAAGCATTCATCACTTCTGATCGTTGATTTATAGGTAAAACAATTAATTTTGAATTACCGAAAGGTGTAGATTGTATTCGGTTGAGAATTCCATTTATCAGTTCATAACGTTGACAAATTTTAGGATCGTGTTGTTCAAGTTTATTTAAAATGATCATGATGTCAGGATCTGATCGTTGATCATTTATCAGATTATGTTCATCTTCAATATTCAAAGCTACCAACATATTGAAAGGATCATCTGATTCTTCATCATCAATCTTACCTTCATTCAATTCGATTTCAACTGGATATCTACTCAAGCAATCAGCGTCTGCATGAAGTTTTCCTGATCGATAGATAATATTGAACTCATAACTTTGAAGCATTAAAGAGTAACGAAGTAAACGAGCGGGTAATTGTTTTTTTGATTTTAGCCAACAAAGAGCACAATGATCTGTCACAATTTCAAAAACTAACCCTTCGAGATATTGTTTAAATTTTTCAACAGCGAAAACAATTGCTAAACATTCTTTGTCTGAGATTGAGTAAGATTTTTCTGCTCCTCTCAAAGCACGACTAGCATAAGCAACTGGATGCCATTTCTCATCTCTTTTTTGTAGAATTATTGCTCCTAACCCTTGATCAGATGCATCAGTTCGTAATTGAATGGGTAAAGTTGGATCATAATGCATGAGGACAGGGAATTGAATCATTTTTGATTTCAAAGTTTCAAATGCTTCCTCTTGCATTTTATCCCAAACAAATATCACATCTTTTTTTGTTAATTCGGTCAAAGGTTTCGCTATATTCGAAAAGTTTTGGATAAATTTACGATAATAAGAACACAAAGCGACAAAAGATTTAACATCTCTAACATTCTGAGGAATCGCAAAATTTTTTATCGCAACTATTTTGTTTGGATCAGGTTCTTGGCCTTTTGGTGTTATTATGTGACCAAGATACAAAATTCGAGTTTTCAGCCATTCACACTTACTTGGTTTCAAAGTCAATCCAGCTTGAATGAGTGAGAACACGTTCAATTTTATCACAATGTTCTTCTTGTTTTGGAGAATATGATAACATCGTCAATATAAACTAGACAAGTGTTAAACAAGAGTCCAGCTAATACTATGGTCATCATTCGACTGAAAGTTGCTGGAGCATTACAGAGTCCAAAGGGCATTACCTTGAATTGCCAAAGACCATCCATAGTTATGAAGGCGGATTTCTCAGCATCAATTGGATCAAGAGCGATCTGATAGTAACCGCTACGTAAATCAAGAAGAGAGAAGAATTGTGATCCACTCAGAGCATCCAATGAACATTGAATATTAGGCATTGGATAAACATCTCGTTTAGTTATTGAATTTAATTTACGATAATTGACACAAAATCTTTTTTCACCAGTTTTCTTGGGTACAATAACAATTGGAGATGACCATGGAGAACGAGATTCTTCGATAACACCTTGAGCTAATAAACCATCAACCATCTTAGCGCTAATTCTCTTCCAAGCTGATTGTCGATAAGGTGTTTGTGAAATGAGAGTCTCCAGTGTCAATTTTGTGAACAAACAAATTTGTTTGACCTAATTCAGAATCATCAAAAGCAAAGCTTTTCTATTCTTTTCAAGAATTGATATTAATCGCATTTTTATCTTCACTTATCTCTTCATTGATATTCCATTTGGGTGGTTGAGGATTATCTTTTTATCGTCTGTGTATAAATTTTCATCATCACTCTGATCACCATTTGATTCTCTTCAATGTCTGAAATCATCAGAACTTGATGGATCTCCATTTAAAAGGTGACTGATTTCTAATTGTTTAGTTGCACAGTTAATTGAAAACTTACCTTCACATAGAATATCTTGTCCAATGAGAAGTTCAATTTTAATCGGTAACTCTTTCACCACCATTAATAACGACTCAATCGTCACTTGAGAAAATCCATCTTTAAACGTTAATTTCAAACAAATTTGACCAATTGGATTTAAAGGTGAATTACCAGCAGTATACGTTTTTGGACCATAATACTCAGTATAATGTAAATTTAACCTTCTGACGGCATCGATCGTGATTATCGATATCTCTGAACCAGTATCAATTAACCCTCTGAACCTCTTGGGTACAATAACAATTGGAGATGACCATGGAGAACGAGATTCTTCGATAACACCTTGAGCTAATAAACCATCAACCATCTTAGCGGCTAATTCTCTTTTCCAAGCTGATTGTCGATAAGGTGTTTGTGAAATGGGGAGAGAGTCTCCAGTGTCAATTTTGTGAACAAACAAATTTGTTTGACCTAATTCAGAATCATCAAAAGCAAAAGCTTTTCTATTCTTTTCAAGAATTGATATTAATCGCATTTTTTTATCTTCACTTATCTCTTCATTGATATTCCATTTGGGTGGTTGAGGATTATCAATTTTTATCGTCTGTGTATAAATTTTTCATCATCACTCTGATCACCATTTGATTCTCTTTCAATGTCTGAGAAATCATCAGAACTTGATGGATCTCCATTTAAAAGGTGACTGATTTCTAATTGTTTAGTTGCACAGTTAATTGAAAACTTACCTTCACATAGAATATCTTGTCCAATGAGAAGTTCAATTTTAATCGGTAACTCTTTCACCACCATTAATAACGACTCAATCGTCACTTGAGAAAATCCATCTTTAAACGTTAATTTCAAACAAATTTGACCAATTGGATTTAAAGGTGAATTACCAGCAGTATACGTTTTTGGACCATAATACTCAGTATAATGTAAATTTAACCTTCTGACGGCATCGATCGTGATTATCGATATCTCTGAACCAGTATCAATTAACCCTCTGAACCTCTGTCCGTTGGTCAATATATCCGTGAAGATCAGGTCCTTTTCATTGCCAGAGTTCGAGTGATTGCAAATCAGAGTTGAAGAAATGGTTTTATTCTCACCTTCTTGATCATCAATTATATTCGAATTTACGACTTTTGGTTTATTCCAGCCTTTACTACCAGATGTAGCTGCTTTACCATTTTTTTCGTCATTCGCTTTTTTCCAACAATCAACAGCTTTATGGCCTTTTTTATTGCAATAATTACAATTACCATTGAATTTTCTTTTTTGATCGTTTTGTTGACTTTCATTACCTCTAGAAGTTACCCTTTCAATCTTCTCATGTAATGAACTTAACAAACTCTCAACAGTTCTCATTTCTTCATTTGGTTTTAAATTTTTATTGCGATTGACCGATTTCTCAGCAATTGTTGCTTTTTTTAGGAAATCTTTCATATTCACTGGAGTCAAAGATCTAAAGCTTCAGCTATTCTAGGTAATAAACCAGCATGAATATAACCTGGTTATCAAATCTGTCATATTTGGATCGATTCTTCGACAAATATCTATCATTTCATAGATATAAACTACACTTTGGTTTTCTTTCTGTTTGTAATTTGCAAGTTTGTGTGTTAAATAACTACGATAATTAGTGGGACAAAGGCCTTCAATAAGAGCTGCTTTTAACTCTTTGTAAGTTTTGGGAGCATCAGGTAAACTACTTTTTGCACAATTAGTAAACCATCTTCTAGCTGTTCCTTTCAGAAAGGCTGGCAATTTATTCATCTTCATCACATCATCCCAACCGTGAGCTTCGGAAATAGTCTCATAACAATCTAACCAATCTAAAAGATCTTCATCATCATCACAAGTCAAAGGTTGAAGTGGGAACAAAAATTTTTCGGAAGTTCTAACATTGGTTGAAATGGAAATTGGATTGGAGGATTCAGAAGCGTCAGCATTATCGCTCATGGTGTTTTAAAACTTTATTAAGAGCGGAATAAGCAATCAAAGCGACTAACTAATGCGAAAAAATCTTTACCTGGATTGTATTCCATTATGACAGAAAAGATGAGACCAAAGTTTAAGCCAAAAAGAAATCGAAATCAAAATCAAGATATAAAATCAGAATCAGAATCAGAATTGAACCAGAAATAAATTTGGAACCAGAATCAGAATCAGTGATGATAATAATAATAAAGTCAATTGTAAATGTTGAATGATAATCGAAAAGTTGAAAAATAAATCACAATTAACAGAAAAATAATCAATGAAATAATAAAAATTATCATTTAGATCAATTTAACTGATCACAATTAACTAATCACAATTAACTAATCACAATTAACTAATTAACTTATTTTTTAATTGTTATCAATAAATTAACTGCATTAATTTATGACCTGGCGAAGACACCAAAATTTGTTGAACAAATTAAATTAACTATTGTTGATAATCTTGATGATTAACTGATTGATTTTAATCAAGAACAATTTTCTTTTTATACATAAAGATTGAAATTAATATCAACCTTAAGGTTGATAGATAAATCTTATCATCACGATTAATTAAAATCTTAAAATCCAATTAACCATATTGATCAAATCGACCATATTAATTAACCATAAGGGTTAATTAATATCATGTAACACTCAGTTAAGTCAAAATTAAGTTAAGTCGAATTGCCGTCAAACTAAATTTCAACTAAACTAAAGTTCAACATTAAAAATAAAGTTAAACACCAGAATCTCATCACCAGAATCTCATCACCAGAATCTCATCACCAGAATATCATCACCAGAATCTCATCACCAGAATCATATCACCAGAATCTTATTACCTTAATTTCATTACTATAATCTTATTATTCTAATAGATAAGCCGGGTTGCCCGACTAATCTCTTTCCCTTTCTTTTTGTTTTCTTTAACTTCTTTTTTTTTGTAAAAGGTTACTTAATTAATAAGGTTACAATTCTCAGGTTAGAAAATCAATTATGAATAGACAGTAATTAATTTAATAGTTAATCAGAAAATTGATTTAGGAAACAACAACAATTAAAGTTACACCATTAATTATCGGAAATCAGTAATAGTTAACTCAGTAAATTACAGGAAATCAAATCAATTAACCAATTTAATAGTAATCAGTTAGTTAAGATTCACAGAGTAATTAAATAAATCAATTAGTATAAAGTTCCCATGAGAATCAATCTCATCGATTAGATCAAGAAAATTCGACATCAGTATAAAATTTTAATTTGTGTCAGTTATTTTCATCAATTCTTTTTTTTAATTTGTTTTTTAATTTGTGTTCAGTTGATTTTCATCAATTCTTTTCTTTTAATTTGTGTTCAATTGATTTTCATCAATTTTTTCTTTCTAATTTGTGTCATTGATTTTCATCAATTTTCTATTAATCCGTATTCTTATATTTTCTTCTTCTTTATTATATCTTAATCTCTTTATTGTTCACCCTCAATTATAAATCAATTATTAACTTGTGTACCCTTCTAAACATTTTATAAAATTATTACCATTAAACTTTAATTTGCCATATTTAAAACCGTCACAAAATCAAACGTGACATGTACTCCAGTCATTGGTTTTATAACAATAACAATTAGAGTGATAAAGTTTTAATCATCACTGATAATTAACTCTGTTGAACAATTGATTGATTGTTATAAAAACAAATGAATAAATGAATTTAAACCAGAATCCAAATTAGAGTTAATTACACATTCAACCTTTGTTTCAATAGTTACTAATTGCTAATTGATTAAAAATGTTCAACAAATCGTTAATTGCTCTTTGTTTTGTTTTAGGTAAGTTTTTGATTTATATTTCGTAACTAAATGACCATCATACTAATAATAATGTAATATGATTACTTTTAGGCTGTACCTTGATTGGTTCAAGTGCTGTTGAAGACATTGAATTCTTGACCACCATCTCAACCAAATATAGTCCAACTTTGGTCAAGCAATTATTGGTCAGTCGACTTGATCATAAATTAAAAGAAATTAATGAGTTGAACACAACAGTCGGAATCAACCAAGAACAGCAATTCCTCTGTTCAGTTATTTTCCGAGCTGTTGACACTCTTCGTTCCGATGTTATTTCCATGGACGAGCAACAAGTTATCTGTGGCGATGAAACTTACACCAAGAATATCAAGTCATTCATCTCACAATTCAGTTTATTGATCACAATTTTAGACACTGAATTCGAGGCCCTGAAGACTCCGAACATCGGTGCTAAGTCTCCTGAAGATCTCATTCGTGAATTGACCTCAACCATGACAGATATTTCCACTGTAGTTTCTGGAAAAGCTGTAACATCACTTAATGCTTATATTACTGAAATCAAGAAGATTGTTGATAATGAAAAGACTTCTTCTGAAATTAAGGTCCTTGGTCACGCTATTTTACAAGAGCTGAACAATATGATTACCACCATTAACTCATGGAAAACTCAATCACCTTCATCCCCGAAAGCAACTTTGTTAGATTTATTAGCAAGGTTCGAGGAAGCAATTGACATTTTCTACAGACAAATTGAATTGTCTAAATAATATCGATGAGCTAAATTGTAACTAACCAATTTAATCTTTCGAATAAAAATTTTACTTTTGCAAACCACATAATCAACTGTCAATTATTATTCTTTATTTTCCTTGATCTCTTACCTGTATCAAGTTATTTCTTTTTTATAACTAACCAGTGTGAGTTTACAATATCGTCCTGTGAATTCATGGTATTGATACATCTTGAGTGTTCCAGGAATAGTTGTTCGGATGGATTTGAATTATTTCTTCTATTAAAAGAGAGATGCACACAAGTTACACTGATTTCGAATCAGTATTCCAGAGAACTAAGTTTCTTACAAATCGATTTGATCCTTAACTTTATTTGCGAGTTGAGATTATCTCAAGTGGAGTTAACAATGCTGAAGTGCGTTGAACGATTCGAGTTCATGTCCGTGTTTTCTTCTGAGCATTGAATCATTCTTATCCACTAAATTAACTTCATTTTTTTATGTTAAATACGACATGCGAAAAGAAATCATTAAGAAAATAATTCGAGCTCAATTTTTTGTTGCTTTAAAATCCATTTTATTTTTATTAATCTGTCAATATAATAATCGAATATGAATAATCATTTAATAAGAGAGAAAGTACTTTGCACGTCCAATCAAAGGAACGTACAATGATTTAGACTCTCGATTGAAAATATCAATCAACAGTTTATATCGACCAGTAAAATATTTCGATTTCCTGGAAAACTCAGAGTTACCACAAAGAACTGGACATTTCTCCCATCGTTTGATATCTTCTAGAAGAACATCGAATGTCGAAAGTATAACCGAGCAAAGAGTATGATGTTGATCACTTATTTCGCTGGAAGAATTGATTCTTTTGATTTCGGAAGATCGAAGTTGAATTCGCTCAACAAGCATCTCAGCGACCAAGGATGGACTGTATTCTCTTGTCATCTCATTGATAAAATCAATTTCATCCACTTTACATTGAGTCAAAGTGAATCCTAGGAGATTAAAAGAAACAACGAAAATTAATCAACTGTTGACAATTTGGTATCGAACTCACCTAGAATTAAGAGAGTGGCAACAATCAATTTGTTAATCATGTTTATTGTTTTGTTTCAATGTTTCAACTGAAAAAATAGAAATTAACTCAGTACTATTAACTGATTCTCTTCTAATTAAATTGTTACTTTGATGATTAACAATAATCAGATTTTTATCTGGGTTACTGCCAATAATTTTAATCGTATTGTTCGGGTATCATAATAAGAGCAGTAAAATCTAAACATGGTAATCTGATTGCTAAATCAATGTATTAATGGGTGTTTTTTCAGCTTATTTGTTAATTATATTGATTGCAGGTAATTTTATTTTTCCACAATAATTAGTAATATTATGTCATAGGTATTGTTTTGATGAAGATGCTTCTCTGATAAGGTGAAACAAAAAAACATTCAATTGATAATTAAAAGATAATCTAAATAATCAGATATAAATATCAAATGTACTTTGCCAATTAACTCATTAAATTGAGTAAAATACAATCACTTCAATTCACATTAGTGATTAGTTTGAATTTCGATTGGTTGACAAACATCAAAAATGGTCTCAAAAGTTTTAATTGTCACTTTACTTTGCCTGGGTAAGTGTTTTCGATTACTTTATTTCTGTTTATTGAATTTTAATTTTCTTTTTTTAATTGATATGAGAAGGAAGCGCTCTAGTTAATTGTGCTGCCAAAAGTTCAAATTATGAGGTTGAAGATGCTTCTTTCCTCGAAGAAGCTGCGAGTAAATACAGTCCTGAGTTGGTCAAATCGCTTCTCTTGAATCGAATCGAACACAAAATTGGACAAATCAAAGTCGTAAGTGAATCAGTTGGAATCAATGAGAAACAAGAGAATCTTTGTAAAGTGATGACCAAAAGCTTCGAAGTTCTTAAGTCTGATATCGAGTTGATGGACGAAACCCAAGTTATCTGTGGTGACGATACTTATGAAAGAACAATCAAAAGTTTCATAAGCCAGTTCGCCATTTTGACCGAAACATTCAATCATGAATACGATTACCTGAGAGTTCCTGACATCACCAACAACACTTCATCAGCGATCATTGAAGGTATAAAAAGCTCCAAACTCCCACTAGTTAGTGTTGTCTCAAAATTAACTGACGGTGTTGGGACCTTCAGAGACGACATAAAAAATTTCACGAAGTCCGAAAATGGACAGATCCGAATTCTTGCGAATTCCGTTGATCATCAACTTGCCACAGTTCTTGTTGATATAAAGGTCGTCACTTATGAAGCACAAGCGACTCCGATCGTTGAAAGATACGGAGAAATAGTGTCAATGTTTTATAGACAATTACAAATTATCACTACTCCACCAGAAATTCCCACTACTCCATTGCCAGTTGATATTACAACTCAACTTTCTGTTGAATGAAATTTTCCATTCATCTTCTAACTTTAGAATAAAAAATAAAATTTTGCATCAAAAATTATTCGACTTTCTCAAAATTCATTGAGAGAACTTTATTTTTAGATACTTTTGATTCTATGACCTGTTCTCTATTTAAAAATGATAATAACTGGTAATACTCGAGATTATTAATATATTCTTCGGTCCAACTTTTTCACTCGTATCGTCTCATCTAAATGATTTATTTTTAATGGGTAATTTTACAAATCGCAAAGATTAAATTGATTTTAAGTGAGAGATTCATTTAAAAATTAATATCATACAATTAAAAATAAAATAAGAGGCAATAAGCCAGAATTTCTGTTGTATCAAACGAGTTAACTGTTGTTGTCAATTGTAATTGTTGGAGGATTAAAATGATTAATGTGATTTCTCTCGAACTTAATAATCATTAGGCGATTTAAGATGAAATGAAATACAGCATTTTTCAGTAACTCGACTAAACCTCTTGGTAACTTGGCGAAAGTTATTGAGAAATGCTGTAAATGATTTTGAGATTTTGATCGAAAAATTAACGGCGTTTTGTTGTTGCATAACCAGTTTTAGTTTCTGTTCCCGTCTCAGGAGGTATGAATGGTTCAGATGAAGTTCTTGAATACCCTGAGTTATGACTCGTATGAGATGATGAGTAATCACGAGTGTAATTAGGACCACTTGAATTCCTACCAAATAAATAACCAAGAAAACCTCCAGTTAAAAATCCCGTTCCAAATCCTGGTCCCTCTTCTTGAGATCTCGCTGAACCTCCCGATCCACATGATGGTCCACTCGTATAATCGTTGTAACCACTTCCAGTGAAATAATCTGGTCTAAAGCCTGGAGGTGGAGGAGGTGCTGAAGGTTCGTGAGCATTTGGAGGACTTCGGAAAAGATAAATGATGAAAATAAGAACACCAAACACAATGACTATAAAAAAGATCGATTGTGACCCAAGTTCTGAAGCTTCCGATGCTGATTTTCCAGGATATGGAGGAGGTTTGAATACTCTTTCCTGATAAGCTCCATTGGCGATGTTGAGTGAAAATTCAAGACCACAAGAACCTGCAAGAATATAAGAATCATCGGGGTGATCATAACCTTCACATGTGACCTCCAATTGTCCAAATGAATATTTCTTATCCATGTCAGCTTTACATTCCCAATTAACTGTTACTCCATCCCAACCACGATTGTAACATTGAACAGTTTCAGGAATGAATGAACATCGAGCTGATCCTCCAACACAAGCTAATTGAGGAACTCGATGTGATCTTCGAGCTTCAGTATATTTACCTTTTCTCAGAGTTAACACTTGGACATCTTTCAGTTTAATTCTATCTGATTTACCAAAAACATTTCCAACAAAAAAGAAAATCAAAACAGAGATCACGATTTTCATCTCGATTCTTTTACAATTCCAATCTAAAAAAACAAGCAAAGGTAAGAAAAGAAAATAACAGCCGATAAATTGAAATTCTACGAAAGAAATTGGTTAATTGGGATAAAAAATCAACTAATCAAAATATTAGAATTAAGAAATAGGCAATAAGATAACTTGAAATAACAATAGAAATTAAGACACGTCAACATAAGACACAAAATCCAAAACAGTTAATTACCTCGAGAAGAAGATGAATTATTGTTGAAGAAGATTAAAGTTACCAAACAATCAATTAAAACGGAGAACGAAAAATAATCAAATTGAATTGAACTGAATTAAAGATAATCAAAAATAATCACGAAGACAAACTAATGAAGAAAATTAATTTTCTTCAACAAAAACATTTAACTAAACAGCTGAAGAATCACGTGACTCAAATGTCAATTTCTTTGTGTAATCATAATAACCTAATCAAGGGATCATTTTGAATTCTTGTTAATTAAACAATAAGAAAATTGATTGACAAAACAATTAATGTTATTGATGCCAACATGTTTGATTAGAATAAGGTAAATAATTAGTAGATAAAAATAATGAATATATGATAAACTGTGAACGAGAAAAACAAAATCGTCAAAATTTTACTTTCTTTTAAATTGTTTGATTAATCTAACGAAATAATTTAAACTTGATGGAAATCAGCGTAACTTAAATTCCAGAATTATTAATTGTATAATGCCAGAATAATTAACTTCTCGAAATTAATTCGAACTTTAATTTTCTATTAAAAATGATAACTTTTTATCTTTACAGCAACGGACCTTCACTGATCGATACTAACGATAACTCACCTTGATTTGATTTGGACAATTACGATTACATGAACTTAAATCTCACCAAATAGTTGGGATGTTAAACGAAATCAATTAACACAATCAATGAAATTCGCATAAAATTGTCACTTTGTCGAATTGAATTTCGACCTGACTAGTGACATCTATCGGGTTTCGTTCGTTTTCGCTGATCAGCTGTCAGATTTTCAGAATTTTTTTCATTTGAATCAATTGAATTTCGATTGTTGTTTACAATCAGAGTTAATGTTGAATGTCTTTCTAATCTACGATTCTGAATAGATTCTATTATCTATCATATCATTAGAATAATATGACTTCTAATTCACCGATTCGTAATTTAATTGGTATCTCATGGATTTTACGTTTAGCTTTGACTTTATTTCCTCAACATGGTTACATTCAACCGGATGAATTTTTCCAATTCACTGAGCCGATAATTGGTGAAGCTCTCGGAACAAAATGGTTGAAAACATGGGAATTTAAAGGTGACCAGCCAATTCGAAGTATTTTATTGCCTCTCCTTCTCAATTCGCCGTTTTTTCTTCTCAAACAAAGTTGGTTAAACAGCTATTTCATTATGGTCTTACCTCGACTCATTTTCACTGGACTTTCATTCATTGCCGATTATTGTTTGTATAAAATTTCAAAACTGACCCTTGGTTGGCAATGGTCATTTCCCTGTTTGATTTTCTCCACCTCATACTTAACGCTGACCCATTTGAACCACACTTTCACCAATTCTCTTGAGACTATTTTTGTTTCTTTGGTGCTTTACATTGTCATCAGCAGTTTAGTCACTAAAAAGACTCGACACAACCGATGGCTTGGAATCATTTTAGCCTTAGGATTATTTAATCGTCCAACATTCCCGATTTTCACTTTCATTCCATTGATTTTCTATCTATCAATCGGTAAACATAAATTTCCCAATAGACAATTGAAAAATGGTTTAACCGTCCTGCCGAGTTTCAGTTTAGCAAGTTTGTTCAACGTTCTAGTTGACTCAGGTTATTATCGACGAGAAAATCTAGACCATTTTATTGTGAGTATTTCTTATTCTTGTGTCTTTCTGTCACCAATAATAACCAGTTCATTTTTCATCTGTCATCTTACAGGAATTTCTCTCTGGAGATTTGAACTTATCACAATTTCTGGATAAAAGCTCGGTGATATTCACACCTTGGAATTTCTTGAATTACAACAGAGATACTTCTAATCTTAAGAATCATGGTCTTCATGATCCTTATCATCATATGCTAGTCAATGTCCCTCTTTCATTTGGGTTACTTGGGCTTTTAGCTTATTTCGAAATCATCAAAATTTCCACGCGACCATTTCGATACAAGATGATTCCAGCTCGAAAAATTATGCTTCTCACATTCTGGGTATCACTTATTACTCTTTCATTTATTCCTCACCAAGAGCCGAGATTCCTGTTACCATGTCTTCTTTTCCTCTCTTACCTTTACGCTGAAAAATTCCGAGTAAGAAAATCTCTATTCTTCTGTTGGATTTTGTTCAATCTTTTCTTCACCTACATCTATGGATTCGTTCACCAATCAGGAGTAACTCAAGCACTTTTCAAGTTAAATCGTGATATAAACCAAGACGAATCATCAAGATTCGACATAATTTTTTCTCGAACTTACCTTCCACCCCAAACACTACTCAACATACCTGTTGACAGTGAAAGGATCAAGTTTCATGATCTTTCAATTATGGATTTTCCTGAAGCAATAAACAATAAATTGAATGAAGTGGCACTAGATTCAGATCGCGACAAAGTCCTTCTAATTCAGCCCAGTTCTTTATCTTGGTATTTAGACAAGTTAACCAACAATTGGCAGAATGTGACATTTAACCTTCAACATCGATTCTTCCCTCATTTTACTCATGAAGATCTGGAAGCATCTTTTCAACACCTTCTAGTTAATTCTGAGCGTGAAGATCGTTACGATCTCATAAAAGAAGCCTTTAGTTTGGATATTTATTCAGTCAATTATCCAAAGGGCCAAACAATCAATCCAAATTTCCCATAAACTTGAAATAACTTTCCAATCATAAAATTGATCTCAAAGTAATCAAATGATTTGATTCAATTTAACCACTGCCAAGTAAACAACCTAAACACTTTCATCACAAAATGCAAACCTTTCCAAATCAACTTTTAGTCTTGTAATAGATTAATTTAAAATGATCAACTAAATAAATACTAAGAATTTCTATTAAAAATGAAAATCATTTCGATTAACGAGTTTCATTTTTCAAAAATTGCGCCAAGAAAATTTGTAACCTCAAATCATTTGAATCTTTATCACATGTTAACTCATCTTGAAAGTTTATCTTTAATCAGATTTGATTTAATTCTTGATTAATTGGCCAGTGGAAGTTGATTATTCATTTAAAATCTATTCAAAGCTTAATTGACAACCTCATTCTGGAATTGGGCTGGTTTCTAATACTCCGGAACATCATTCTTGAGTAATTATTTACTCTTTTGCCTAACAAACAATGGGCTCTGTTGCTAATGTGAGTTTTAATTATTGCTTTTTGGTTGATTGTCTAAATTGCTTTTCACTCATTGATTTAATTGATTACTTGTTGTTTATTTTTGCTCAGGTTTTCCATTTAACGAAAGCAGCTTTTTTGCTTGTTTTTGGGTTTACCGTTCGGATGCTTTTGATGTCCAGTTCATATCAGAAAATGATAGCTGATAGAGTGGAAATTTCAACCCCTGTCAATTCTTGGAAAAGAGGTATAAACTAATAAACTAATTTCAATGTTAATCATGTCAAACTGAATTCATTCACCGAGACATTTATTCAATTCTTGATCTGTCTTTTCAGTTGTCGAAGGTGTCACACTGATGAAACATAACATATCACCATATGAAGGCGATACTTTCCATGAAGTTCCTCTGTTCCTTCAATTTTACAACTTTTTAATAGTCAATTGTGATCAATGGATTCCAGTTATATTTACTTTGGTTGATTTAGTTACCGCCATCTTTTTGAGTCTATCCAGTTACCTCCAGTTAAAGACCATCAGAAAGTGGGAAAAGATCAAGTTAAAGAAACTAAAGAAAACTGATTCTGAGGCTTTAGAAATACCAGAGAAAATTATTGGCGACATAAGTTTCAGAATCTTCACAATCTACTTACTTCTTCCTTATTCAATCTTACCCTGTGTTGCTAAATCTACTTCAGTATTTACAAATTTTCTCATGAGTCTAATTATGTTGACCGTAAGTTTAGGCTTCAGAAGTGCCGCGTGTTTGTTAGTAGCTTTGGTCGCCTATCATTCACTTTACCCGATCCTGTTGGTTTTCCCTGTTCTTATGGCTCTTGAAAAGACCAATTCTAATGGGTAAGCAAGAAAATCGCAAAATTGTAATAAGAATCATACTAACTCGATGTGCTCTTTTTTTATAGAAAATCGTTCTCATATTCGTCGAAAGGAACCATTTTTTCTCTGGCAGCTTGTTTCATTTCGACTCTTTTACTCATTTCAATTTTCGTCATGGTCTCTGAATCAATCGCTGGATCGTTCGCTTATTTATCGTCGTCATATTTATTTCTGTAAGTATTTAATTACAGAACAATAGTTAATCACTAATCACTTAGTCTGACTGTTTGGCTTTACTTTATTTATAATTTTTCTTTTCTTTTCCTAAAAGATTATCTGTTCCAGACTTCACACCGAACATCGGTCTTTTTTGGTACTTTTTTACCGAAATGTTTGACCAATTTCGTGATTTCTTTTTGTGGACATTCCAAATAAACACTTTCGTCTATTCTATTCCTTTATCTTTAACTCTAAAGTAAGAACAAAACCAAAAGGAACCTTGAAATGTCTAAAACCTAATTTGTTCTCTTTCAACTTTCAGAGAAAATCCAAACTTCTTTTTCCTTGTCACATTGATTCTTCTATCTCTCTTCAAACCTTATCCATCGATAAGTGATCTATCAATCTATTTGGCTTTACTACCTCAATGGACTCACCTTTTCACCTGTAAGTTGATCTTAAAATCTTTCCCAGTGACCAGTTCATATCAATCACTTTCTCTTTTCTTAGATATGAAACAAGGACTACTTGTTGCCTGTGTCTTCATTTCTTGTACTGTTCTTGCTCCTCTTATGTGGCAAATGTGGATAATTTTAGGAACAGCAAATTCTAATTTTTATTTCGGAGTAACATTGGCTTATAACGTTGGTCAAGTGAGTAACAATCAACTCGGACAAATCTAAACATCTCTTTTATTACTTCTACTAATGTTTTCCTTTTACTTTCTACCAGATATTCTTAATCACTGACTTATTGTTTGCCTATTTGAAACGTGATTTTTATCTGTCAAACGGGATCAAACTTGACGAGCAAAAAAAACCATTGAAACTTGAATTGTCCGCTGAATGAATTAAATAATTTCTCTTTGTTCGTATCTCTGTACACTGGAAGACATTTTATCAACAACTTGCAGTTATTTTGAAATTGATGGGCTTATAGGGTGTATGATTATTTCACGTTGACCATGAACAGTGAACCGACATTTTCCATGCTTATCTTGAGATAAAATTCATAAGTTTTAAGCATTTGAATAATCATAACTGAAATTTATGTTTCCAAATGATCTCAAGTCCTGATTACTTCAATTTCAACACGATCAAGGCTCTTGTTTTATCTACTTTTCCAATCAAATGGATCAATATTTTCACGTTCTTCAAAATTTCATGAGTCTCATTGATAAAAGCGTAATAAAGGGCAGCAATTTCATTCTGATTAACAAAGTAATCATTTAATTATTATGATTCACGGTTTTTGATGAAAACTTAGCAGAATCTGAAGCGCTAAGATATCAAAAATACCACTAGACAGCTTTTCAAAATAGGCACCAACAAAAAGGCCAAAGGTTATGTTTTGAAATTTTCTCTTTTTCTTTTTCTTTCAACAGCCTTTTAATAGCCCACAACTACTTTTTCGTTGTCATCACAATTAGAAGGTCGTCACGACTTCATTTACAGACCAGTCTTTCCATCTTCTAGTTTACTGTACATTCAGTACACATTAAAAGAGATTTTCGAAAATTTTGAGAAAAAAACTTGATCAATGGTAATCAATACTTTGGATCGATGGTCTTTCAGCCGCTTTTTTGTGTTGAAAAATAGTTGATAATTTAATTACTTTGGCACAATAAACTAATAGAATCAAATATACTTTTAATATGATGAACTGGATAAGATATTTAATCTCAGAGAATACATAAATGTATGTTAACGGGATGTAAATTAATCGGCAGAAGGAGAAACAAGACCAAAACACTGTTTAACTATGCACGTTTCGTTATTAAATATTGGCAAAAAAGGTCCACAAATGACCGGGGCGATCAACGAACCCACACCAAAGCACATCTGATACACTTAAAGCCAATTGGCACATATCTCTTTCCATGTAGATACTAAGATGTATTCACTAGAATTTGACAAAAAGTTTGAGTCATTTTTTTTCTTCTCTCTGATTGTTTACAATTAATTAAATTATATCAAATGAAAGTTCAGCTATTCATCTACATTCATGAAAAATTTCAAAAAATTCTAATGAAAGGTTTTTGAACAATTAAATTTTGAAAAAAAAATCGCGAAAATCAGAATTTTCACCATATTTTTCGAATTAATGGCTTTTTAACGAGAACCAAAGGTCACATTTGATTTTTGAAAACACCAAAAGATGCTCAGAGGCAATGATAAAAAACCGTAAAGGTTAAAGGTTACCATGAAATCGCATATTAAAAATATGCTAATTTAAAAATTCTGACCAAACGCATTTCTTGCTCTCCTTGTTAATTTCTCATAGAGAAATGAAAAATTTTCGAAAATTTGGGAACTTTTTTTCAAAATTTAATTGTTCAAAAACCTTTCATTAGAATTTTTTGAAATTTTTCATGAATGTAGATGAATAGCTGAACTTTCATTTGATATAATTTAATCAATTGTAAACAATCAGAGAGAAGAAAAAAAATGACTCAAACTTTTTGTCAAATTCTAGTGAACACATCTTAGAACTGTATTATTTAACAACTACAAAGACAATCAGACCAATTATCGAATTGATTGACAATCAGCATCTTTAATTGTACTTATTAATATCAACAATTCCATCTGCAACTTCAGCGATGAATATAAATAAAGCAACTAGTTTAAAATCGTTAAAAATTGGCGCAGCTCCGATGAAAATGCCAGAGATCAAACTATTAGCAAATAAAATAAACGAATGGCTAAAGTAACGACATCTTAATTGTAATCTACTGTGTAACAATTAATCGAGCTGATCTAATCTTGTTTTCTTGCTTAAAAAACATAATCAGTTCAATACAATGAAATACTAATATCGAGAAACCGAGAATGAAAAGTTCGAGGAAACAAACGCATCGATTATCACGAATTGGATTCAATACATTTTGAGTACTGAAGAATGACCTGGGGTTTGCACTTTCCGTTTCCAGGTAACTCAATTGATCGCTAAACTTTTGCGATCAATTGTTTCGAAGATTAGAAAATTGAATTTAATCACAGTTTAAGGATTGAATAAGTAAAAAGGTGTAATTGGGATTAATTAAATGTAAAGTTGATGCAATTCATTGAAAACGATTGATTAAAATCAGCAAATGGATAATGAATTTTGTTACTTACTCATTGATTCAATTTGTTTGATAATTGATGTGATAATCAATTGTGCGTCTAATTGGTTCACCAATGGATATTTTTATATTTTAAAAGTTGATAGTTAATTAACTCAATTTTATCAGCAATTGTATTGAGCATGCAATTGAATGTAAAGGTGACAATTTATAATAATCGTGACTTGTTACAATTTATTATCATTTTGACGCATATTTACAATAAAATAAAAATGGAAACCAGAAAAGATTGAGAAAAGGGATAGAGATTAAATTGTTTTGTCAATTAAGTTTTGCTATAACATAACTACGAGCCATTAAGGGCCATAGGTTAATGATTTACGTTATATAATCATTTATATATACTATTAATACGATCATTTTATCTGAACGTTTGTAAACATTTGAATGGAGAAAGTGAAGAAATCGAGTGCATCCTTTGTAACTTTGTTTGTTTCTCTTTGCTTATTCTGTTGTTTTCAGTTGTAAATGAGAAAATAAGGAAATGTTGTTGATCGCTGTTCATGGTGAGAGTACAGACTCAATTCCAAATGATGAGATACGTATGAAACTGAGAGAAGGATCAATTTAGTTTCGATTATTGAATAAATGAGTCAACATCTTTTCGCATCTCTAATCAATCTTTCATTTCCATGCTTAATCACCAATCATTTAATCTTCTAAATACATAATTCAACTGAAAACAAGTCAACAACCATAACAACTGACAGAATCGGGAACAAATTTACAAAGGTGATTCTTAATCTTTTTCCAGGTTCTTTGTCTTTGAATAAGTGAGTTCACATGTTATAAGGTTGAGAGCATTTACACAAAAAAATCAATTGTTGAGATTATAACTTGATAAGATTCGATGATGAAAAAATGCCAATAACAGGTTTGTTCCAGTAAAACTGATTGTTAATCACAATTACAAATTAACTTCAGAGATGAGCAATTGACACTGGATGATTGACATTTTTGATGAAAACAAGAAACATCAACGTGATTAAGGAGAGTCAAGTTCATAACCGGGTGGTTTTTAGTTTTCATTCAAGATCCATGGAAAATAATAAGTTTACACAATATCAGAATTTTCTAATATTTTATCGGGGATTTCACAAACAGTTTCTGTTTCGATATCAAGTGTCTGTGCGACTTCTGGTTCATCACCATCTTTGGTCAAAATTGTCATCTCTTTACTGGTATCGACAATACCATCAATCAGAACATCTTCAGCGACCGCTATTTTAGAACCAATAATAACGTCTTTTTGATCGAGGTCATCATCTTGCACACTCATATTAACCAAATCTTTTGGATCTTCAGGATAGGAAATCTCTGAACCGATATTCACACCTTCATCATCTCCTCTGGCTCCTTCGACTTCTTGATCTACTGATTCGATTTCTTTGGTACTCATTGAGGTTATTTGTTCCTGCTCTTCAAAACTAAGAATTTCTTCTTTGATTTCTTCGACAGCTTGTAATTCTTCAGGTATCAATGTCGAATCATCGCTCATAACAGGTAATCCTGGAAGTGATACATTGGTTGATTTTTTGATAAGTAGCTTGTCTTCTCGTTTAATTTTCCCTCGAATGGATTCGGTTTTTTGTTTGACATTTCGACAACTGCTGAGGATCGGAGGAGTGGTTGAATCATGTTCCATAGATTGTTCGGTGGATGACACTGATGACGATGAAAGAGAACGATGTTTGTGAGGTGAGTTAGATGAAGTTGTTTTAGTTTTCTTATCTAAATCAGATGAGTTGGATCTTTGGCGATGATTATTCTCATTGAGATGTTCATTTTTTACTCTTTTCCGATGATATCCAGCACCAAGATCAGATGAAAGATGATCTTCTGTTGATCCATCGAAATCAACTTTTCTCTTTGCTTTTTCAATCTTTTTACGGTGCTGTACCTGATTCTCTGAGTTTGGTTGTGGTATTGGATTATCACAGTTTCCTTTTTCTTTATAATATTGACGTAATCTCACATGCCAGGCAATGGAAGCAACCGATGTTACCGTTCTGAACTGATGAATTATGTTACGAGGTAAAAAATAAATATCATTATCATAAAGATGGAGTCGAGCATACTTGATGCCTTCCCTGCGTAACTGGTTCAATTTGGCATCTTCAATCCATTGAATACATTGTGATACTGGTGGTTCGTGTAGATCAAGTTGTAGTTTTTCAACCAATTCATCAAAATAAGCAGCATCAAAGGCAATAACATCTTTCACTATGCGATTAGATGTATGTGGCTCAGCATAATGAACTGCTTTCATAACTCCAACAGCGGCCGTTGTGTGTCGGTCAAAACCTTGACCGACTTGATCGGCATGACATCGAGTACGATCTTCAAACATGATTTCTCTTGGGTCTGTAGCTCTTCTTAATGTTAAACTTTTCAGTTCATTAAGACGCCCTCCTCTTCCTTTATTTGGTGTTTTGGATCCGAGATCAGCAGTAGGTATGAGTTGTTCACCAGGTCTTATCCAAAGAATAGGACCATCATTGCTTTCTTCTGGTGAATTCATCCTCAAATTACTCAAATGGCCCCATGGCATGATTAGTTTAAGAAAAGGATTTTTTTTCAAGATCGAGAGAAACTTAGGAAAATAACCTCCGACCTCTTCGTGCGCTGTTCCAACAAGACTCAATTGATGAAGAGGTCCCGCTCTGAAAGTACCATTACAGTAGTTTTTATGGACAGCTTCTCGATAAGCTGACATTGTAGTTGTCTCAATATCAGATTCAGAATGGCCAATGATACCAGTCTTGACAACGAGGTTCGGGTGATTATCAGAAAAATAATCCAAAAAGTCTGGTAAATGACAAGCCCCATTATGGACCACAGTTATTACATATTTGGCGATTCCAATAGGCTCCTCTCTGAAATGATTCAGTCCAACAAAAGAGATGAAAGGTTAAAAAATATCCACTTAAAAACAAGAAATTCTATAGAGTTTTTTTTTCTCCCATCAACAGAAGATCCAACAAAGAAAACAATTATACTAATGGTACAATAGCTGTTGGGTGATGTTAATCACAATGTTAATTCATTGCTTTGCAACAGACACAAAATATTCTAATTTTTTCACAATCTAAACATCAATTAACCATTAAATTTAAACGAACTTAATGAAAATTGACTATCGAGTATCATGATATACATAATCTTCATCCAAGCTTGTTTTAATAAATTGTTAATCTATTATGGTCAAAGTTAATTGCTGCAAGAGTAGTCAACTGTTGATGAATTTGAAAAAAATTGTTTGCTAAGAAAAAAAATATAGATGAGATGAAAGAAGAGTGGAAAGTGAGCAAGAATAAAGAGATTTATATTTACCTGAACGATTCTTTAAGAAATTCAAGAGCCAATTCAGTCTTTTCATTTGGCGGTAGATTAATTATTTCATCCCAATACAATTTTAATATCTTGCCACCTCCATTAGGATGTTCTTCGAGTCTTATGTATTTACCATACTTCAAATGTGACAATTCGTATGCAGGCAATGGAAGCCTTGCCATTCTCAATGATAAGCTTAATTCCTTCTTCATAGATGAAATTTTGGAGGCGAGATACTGATCCATTTTACATTGAATTCTGACATTACAGACTTGTTTCTTTTTACATCGAGCACACATTGTGGAAACAGACGATGAAGAGGAAGTGGTGACAATTGTTGGAGTAGTAGAGATGCATGTTGACGCAATTGTGGAGGTTGAGGTTGAAGTTACTGAGGTTGAAGATGAGGTTGATACTGATAATGCAGAGGATTTGTTGATGGTTGTAACTGGATTGGAGGATTGCGAATGATATATTGATTTTGATGGTAATGGGACACTGTTGTTGATGACAATTGGTGATCCTATTGGTGATGTTGTTACCTCTGAAGGTACTGGGTTGACTGATATTGTATTTAAATTGGTATTTAATGTTACATTGTTGTGGTTATTTACATTGGTACCACTTTCACTTAATGGTTCTTTCCGAAAGATAACCGGAGACACCAAACAGGTATCAACAACTGTTGCTGACTTTTCCATCACATTAAGCCTTTTGTTATCATCTTATTAATTCAATAAACAAACAAAAAAGAAAGAAACACTTTAATTAAACAATAATTAAATAATTCTTATTAAATAATACAATAAACAACATCGATAATAAAGAAAAAACCAGAAATGAACCAGGGGACCGACTCCTTATTACCAATTGAAAAATTCTAAACGCGGAACAATTAAAATTACGAATTAATTTTTCGCACATTTTCTGCTCTACAATCGATTTAATTTAATTGTTATACAATTGATATGGAGAATAGTATAGTTTTCCTAAAGATTGATCAAGTTTCACGATGAGTGTAATTCTCTTTGACCTTAGGCACTTTGGTTTATTCTAAGATCATGAATTGTAAATTTAATCTCGATAATCTAATCATAACAACGATTTTTAAAATCACCTATGCAGTAGCTGATTAATCGTAGGAACTGATTATTTTACTTTTATTACATAAAGTTTAGTTAAACTTCCGTTCAATAGGATTTCTGGTCAAAAGTAAGTTATTTAATTTTCATGAATTCTTAATTGTTACAATTAGAATCGAAAAGATTTTTATGTTCATTGCTCGAGTTTTCCAAATAACTGTTGTTGTAAATAGTAATGATTAGATGATGAGTAATCTCGAGTGTAATTAGGACCACTTGAATTCCTACCAAATAAATAACCAAGAAAACCTCCAGTTAAAAATCCCGTTCCAAATCCTGGTCCCTCTTCTTGAGATCTCGCTGAACCTCCCGATCCACATGATGGTCCACTCGTATAATCGTTGTAACCACTTCCAGTGAAATAATCTGGTCTAAAGCCTGGAGGTGGAGGAGGTGCTGAAGGTTCGTGAGCATTTGGAGGACTTCGGAAAAGATAAATGATGAAAATAAGAACACCAAACACAATGAGTATAAAAAAGATCGATTGTGACCCAAGTTCTGAAGCTTCCGATGCTGATTTTCCAGGATAAGGAGGAGGTTTGAATACTCTTTCCTGATAAGCTCCATTGGCGATATTGAGTGAAAATTCAAGACCACAAGAACCTGCGAGAATATAAGAATCATCGGGGTGATCATAACCTTCACATGTGACCTCCAATTGTCCAAATGAATATTTCTTATCCATGTCAGCTTTACATTCCCAATTAACTGTTACTCCATCCCAACCACGATTGTAACATTGAACAGTTTCAGGAATGAATGAACATCGAGCTGATCCTCCCGATTCACATGCTGGTGTATAAAACGAAAGCTCAAAATATTATGAAGACTTTAATTTTTCGCTCACGACTTTGATTTGTCCAATTTTGTGTTCGATTCGATTCAAGAGAAGCGATTGGACCAGTTCAGGACTGTATTTACTTGCAGCTTCTTCGAGGAAAGAAGCATCTTCAACCTCATAATTTGAACTTTTGGCAGCACAATTAACTAGAGCGCTTACTTTTCATATCAATTAAAAAAAGAAAGTTAAAACTCAATCAACGGCAATAAAGTAATCGAAAACACTTACTCAGATAAATTAAAGTGACAATTGAAACTTTTGAGACCATTTTTAATGTTTGTCAATCGATTGAGATTTTAACTAATCACTAATGTGAATTTAAGTGATTGTATTCTCATATCGGGAATGTGATGTCAAAGAGATGTGACAACTCATTTTCGAATTTACAATTTGACAATTTTATTATATTTTTTTCTCAATCAAAAGATAATTTGAGATACTAACAATCAGTTTGTAAAGGGGAAATTAAGATGAACGAGATTAGTATAAAAAGCATGAAAATAAGAAGAAAACAATTACAGTGATTCTTTGATATATGAACACAGACAGAGAAATAAAATCAGAATAAACTACGACAGTAAAATAGAGAGATTTTTTTAGCGCTTCGATATCGAATCTATTCATTTACTCAAATATTCTGTTGACAGTTATCGAAATTATTGGAATCAACGAAAAGGAATAAAAAACTATCTGTAAATTCTCTCCCCCTTGAGTCTTTCTTCATTTCTCTTTCTGTGAATTTCTCTTACAAATTTTCCTTTCTCTCCTTTTCTTTCCCTTTTCTTTTCTTTCTTTTTTCTCTTTTTTATCTCTCTGTCTAATTTGGGTTTTCTCTCTTTCTTTTTATGAGTCCACGAAGAGGCCGTTTCGTATTCACTGTACAAAGTGTCCAATTTTTTCTTCCCATAGTCACCATTTTGACGGCAAATCTGAATAATGAAAAGACACAAAAGGAAAAGTTATTCGAGTTGTTTAGATTTAGTCAGTTGAAGATGAAAATTTCATTAGTTTGGTTAACAATCAGAACAATTAGATTAGAAAACAACTATTATTTTCAATATCAATTCTATTACATGTTTAAATATCAACTAATAATTTCCAATCAAACCCATTGAAACTCCAATCAAGAAAATTCAGTTTGTTAACACACAATTGTGAGATAATTATGCTTCAAGTTACAGTATTTTACTTTTTTATAAACAATTAACGTTAATCAAAGTTTCTGAACGATATCAATTAAGGTAAATCTAACAATGAAAGTTATTGCCCTAGATCTTGGGATCGGGAACAAGATTGCTAATCAAAAGATTTACAATAACAATTGATGAATGAGAGAAGGTGTGAAGATCAATGAAATGATTTGAATGAATATTAATCCAGTTAGAGTTAACATGTAAACGAGGAAATTACCGAGGAAATTGATATTGAGAATCGAGATTATATACAATCAAGTTGCAATAATAACAAGAGTTTATTGTTGTTATATTATTGCATTTTTGTCTTATCATCATCATCATGATATGATTGTGACGGAAAAATTATGATTGATAATATTAAGACTATCTTATATTGAGTAGAAAAATAATAACTAGTAACAATTAAATAGATTGTTACTAGTTAATAAGATTGTATTGATCAATGTCATCATTCATTGGATGGTTAGTTAATTTATAATGTAAAAAGATAATATATTAACCTTGGTATCCCGAAAGGTTGATTGTCGAGCTTCAATAGATTGTGAGTTCATGCAGTCCGTTAATTTATCTTGTAAACTTTTCAGTTCAGTAATATGATCATCGTCAAGGGTCACATTAGTTTTTGTATTTTCCCATTTGTCAGACCAATTAAAGTAATTACCAAGGCCCACAGAGACACCAGCGGTTATAGCAAAACAGAGCATGAGATTCAATCGTAACTTCATTAGAAACTCTGCATTCCGTCTGGGAGATCGTTTCACTTTACTGAGATCCAAGATTCCGTTTTCCAGGGGAACACCGTTTCCATCTTCTTTGAAATGGACGACACTCAATTCTTCCATGTCGTCGTCATCAAGCTCATCATCAATTTCTTCATCAATATCATTTTCATTATCACTATTTTCTTTGGAAATTTGGGAATCGCAAATTTCTCCGTCAATAACATCCGATGATAAATTAACGGGTTCAATATCAGATTCACTTGCTAAATCTTTAAATTGATTCTCATCAATCTGATGTTCCTCTAATCGTTGGTTCACCTCATCTTTTTCCTTTTCTTCCTCTTCTCTTTCATCATCTTCTTTTTGTTCAGTATTAACACCATTGTTTTCATCTTCGTCTTCATCAGAATGAGGTTTATCTATTTGGTTTGAGCTTGAAGGAGTATTAGCATCTTCAGGTTGAGTTAGATTATTTATTAAATCATCTTTCACCGAATGGTCTTCGTTTTCATCAATTTCCTCGATATCACTTTGGTCATAATAAAGAACAACGAAATCTGTCTCTTCGGAACATCGTAACTAAGACATTAGAAAAAAGCCAAACAATTGAATCATAAGGCAAGAAAATGAACTCATGGACAGAGAAGAACATGAAACAGTTGAATAAAAAAATGTTAAATCAGCAGAACAATTAAAAGGAAAAGGTTAACTTACCTTGGCTGTTGAATCCATAATAAGAATAAGGTATAGGTTTTGAAGGAAAAGATATTCTCAGGATTTGGTTAACATAAATGATCCTTGAGAATAAGATCACTCAGAGTGAAAGAAATTAATTAAAAATAAATGGTTCCATAGAATAAGTAATAAGGTAAAAGTAAATTAACGCGATTAAAAGACTTCCCACCTTTGGAAGAAAATGTTTACAAAGAGATTGTTTTTCTCTCTCAAAACAAAGATTCGAATTTCGAAACATAGAAATCGATTCAATCGAACATTTTTCTTTATTCACTTAAATCGATTAATACACTTACAGATAATCGATCTTATTGATAATCATTACGATAAAATTAAAACACAAATCATCTGTCGGCCTTTTTTAGTCAATGAGTAACAATTAATTAGTAACTTCTTTAATTGGAAAGATAGATTTCAACAATTCCATCTTTTCTTTGTCCAGGTTTTGATCTCTCATCAGAATTCAGTTAATTGATTGATTTTTTGTTATTCTTTACAAATAAAAGGCCGCGATTTTTGAATAGAAATTTTAAGTTCGATGCTTTTTAATTGCCCCGAAAACTATTCCATTCTTATTTTTAATTGCTGATTTATTTCCTAGAGTTATAAACTATTCATTTGAATTAACTTGACTTAATTGACTTGACTTTGAAATAAAATGATTCCTTAATTAAGTTTCTAAAAACTTATCAATCGTTTCAAAAAATTCTGTTTCTATTGTGTTAATATCTCTTATGATTCTCAGGTGATTTAACACCGAATTCATTGAGTTTAATCAGAGCAAATTGAATTGTCATTCGGCTCTAGGAAATTTCGCTCGCAACTATAAGTTTGTTTATGTAACTAGAAGTAATCAAATGATCCTTTTAGTATTTTCATCTATTATTTCACATAACTCGCTCAATTTTCAGGAAAAATTTGAAAAGATTAATGTGTCCCGATCAACTAAAATGAACCGTTTCGAAAATTTGATTTCACTTTAACGAAATGAATGAATTTGTTTTATTAAACCCCATTGGAGGTAATGCATGAAGCATTTAGCACCAAAAAAGTGGCCCTTCGGGCATTGAGCAAAGCACTCAGTTTGGTACAGTGATTGTGTTTAAATTTTCCTTCTTTTTCTCAACGTATTATTAAGATGTGATATATTCTTTCTGATTGTTTATAATTAATTTAATTATACCAAATGAAAGTTTAGCTTTTCAGTTGAAACATTGAAACAAAACAATAAACATGATTAACAAATTGATTGTTGCCACTCTCTTAATTCTAGGTGAGTTCGATACCGAAGTGTCAACAGTTGATTAATTTTCGTTGTTTCTTTTAATCTCCTAGGATTCACTTTGACTCAATGTAAAGTGGATGAAATTGATTTTATCAATGAGATGACAAGAGAATACAGTCCATCCTTGGTCGCTGAGATGCTTGTTGAGCGAATTCAACTTCGATCTTCCGAAATCAAAAGAATCAATTCTTCCAGCGAAATAAGTGATCAACATCATACTCTTTGCTCGGTTATACTTTCGACATTCGATGTTCTTCTAGAAGATATCAAACGATGGGAGAAATGTCCAGTTCTTTGTGGTAACTCGGAGTTTTCCAGGAAATCGAAATATTTTACTGGTCGATATAAACTGTTGATTGATATTTTCAATCGAGAGTCTAAATCATTGTACGTTCATTTGATTGAACATGAAAAGTACTTTCTCTCTTATTAAATGATTATTCATATTCGATTATTATATTGACAGATTAATAAAAATAAAATTGATTTTAAAGCGACAGGAAATTAAGCTCGAATTATTAGCTAATAATAATTACTTTCCATGTCCATGAGAAATTAGTTAATGAAGTAAATAAACAGAATCAGGATCAAATTGCTCGAAAAGAAGCTAACGCACGAAATCAAATCGCTCGACTATTCGCACTTTAATCAAACTGAGTTCCCTTGGGATCAACTCGATTTACCAAATTTTTCTTAGTTCATTAAAACACTGATTTTTAATCAGAGCAACTTGTGAGCATCTCTCTTTATATTAATGGGATAATTCAAATTCATTCCATAGTCTATTCACAGAATATACGATATGTATTATTACGATGAATTCACAAGATATTGTCAACTTGAACTCTTTATACATAAATAATAAGATAACTTGATACAAGCAAGAAAAATAAAGAGCAATTATTGACAGTTAATTATGTGATTTGCAACAGTAAGATTTTTATCCGAAAAGATTAAATTGGTTAGTTACAATTTAACTCGTCGTCCAACTTGTTAATCAAATTTGAGATGATGATGTTGATCAATGTGTTAACTGTTGTTGTCAATTGTAATTAATGGAGAATTGAAATGATTAATGTGATTTTTCTCCAGCTTAGTAATAAAAATTGAGATGATGAAATAAACGTCAATGATTTTGAGGTTTTGATTGGGCAATTAACGGCGTTTGGTGATTGCATAGCCAGTTTTGATTTCTGTTACAGTTCCTGGAGGTATGAATGGATCAGATGAAGTTCTTGAATACTCTGAGTTATAATTCTTACGAGATGATGAGTAACCACAGAAATCAGAAAGCATAAATCCCGTTCGAAATCCTGGCCCCTCTCCTTGAGTTCTCATTGTGTTTCTCAGTCCACATGATGGTCCACTCGTATAATCGTTGTAACCACTTCCAGTGAGATAATCTGATATAAAGCCTGGAGGTGGAAAAGGTGCTGAAGGTTCGTGAGCATTTGGAGGACTTCGGAAAAGATAAATGATGAAAATAAGAACACCAAACACAATGACTATAAAAAAGATCGATTGTGACCCAAGTTCTGAAGCTTCCGATGCTGATTTTCCAGGATAAGGAGGAGGTTTGAATACTCTTTCCTGATAAGCTCCATTGGCGATGTTAAGTGGGATTTCATGACCTTCATCAGAATGAAGTTCATCTATTTGGTTTGAGCTTGAAGGAGTATTAGCATCTTCAGGTTGAGTTAGATTATTTATTAAATCATCTTTCACCGAATGGTCTTCGTTTTCATCAATTTCCTCGATATCACTTTGGTCATAATAAAGAACAACGAAATCTGTCTCTTCAGAACATCTTAACTAGACAATAGAAGAATTCGAAAAAATTGAATCACAAGGCAAGAACATGAAACAGTTGAACAAAAATGTTGGATAAGCATTTAAAAGGAAAAGGTAAATCACCTTATCTGTGGAATCCATAATGAGAATAGAGTAAAGGTTAAGACGGAAAAGATATTCTTACAATTTGGTAAACAATAAATATTAATAGTTTCATGGAATAAGTGATAAGACTAGGCAATCATTTTGCTAACGAAATTGGAACAGGACAACGAGTAAGAAACATTTGACAACAGAAAAACCAAAGAGTAGAAACAGCAAAGCGTTTTGGTGTCGCGAGATGAAGCCTCTAGTTACAAAGAGATTTGTTTCTTTTAAAGATAAATTTGCTACAGAGACTTTGACATCAATTGATGGAGAAAAGTTGATTAGGCTAAATCAACTAAATCTAGTGGTCATTTTGTAGCAAAATTATCATTTCTTGTTTATCTCTTACCAATTGTATTCATTCAATGTTTAACTATTTGTGCTCTTCATTCAGACACCATTTAATTTGCGAGAATTAATTAAGTTAACTGAGATGGACTAAGATGAGCGTAAATGGTTGGATGTGGGCCTAAAGTTTTTTAAACAATAAAGGGTTAGGAATCGTATACTAAGTGTCCAAACTAAACCTAACCGAAATGATCTAACTCCGTTCAAAAGTGACTTAACTGAACCAAACCGAATTGTACCCGATTTGATTAAATTTTCCTTCTTTTTCTCAACGTTAGATGGAGCGAGTATGAGAATGGATTCTCTCCAAGTGGATCTCTACTCTATCTGTTCCTTTAGATTTCGCCTTCACCTCCATTAGAATTGGATCAATACAATAGGACTCGATCCAATTTCGGGCTTTTTTGGATTAACTCACAATGAATCCTAAGGTGAGTTTTGCCTTCTCTTTAATTTTCCTATTTCAATTATTTATTTTCTTCTAATTGTTGTGCAATTTTCACGTGTTTAAATTAATTTTTTATTTTTTTTCTTCGACGAAAGACTGAAATTTACATCGGTGGTCTTCCTGATTCTTGTAGTACTGAGGATTTAAGAGTTGCTTTTGAAAAATATGGGAACTTAGAGGGATGTGATGTTTTTAAGAATTTTGGTTTTGTCGTGAGTAGTTTTCTTTTATTATTTTCTTTCATTGAATTGTTTATCTTGATTATTGACAGTTAGTTTCTTCACTTTTCTCCTATGTTTTTCTTTTCTCCAGCATATGGGCGATAAAACTGAAGCCAGATCTGCTATCGATGCACTGAATGGATCAGAGTTGATGGGAGTAAAAATAACAGTTGAAGCTTCTCGTAGTAAAGCCAGACCAAAGCCAGGAATGGGGGGTAAAGGTCAATGTTACCGTTGCGGTAAAAGTTGTCATTGGTCCAAAGAGTGTCCACGAAATTCTAAGGCAGGAGACAAGGGACATGGAGTCAATTGCTCAAATTATCCAACTCACACTTCTAATGCCACACACAAAAATATTAATTACTCCTCCATTGGATTAACTGCCACCGAGCTTTGTGAATTTGATGATCTTGCCATAGCTTTGATTATCGATCCTTATCTTGGATTTTGTTCACACAAAATGAACACAAGGTTAGTACTAGATGAAAGTTTCGCCGAGTCTCTTTGTCTCATTGATTAAATTTCTTCGATTGAGATTCTTTTTGGTATTTAATCCACCAGGCCTCCAATACACACATACACACATTCTCTCTCTCTTTCTCTCTCTCTAACTCCCTCACGGGAGCCATTTCAGCTAAACAGGTTGCCTTGTTTTGGGTTTTTTTGTTTCTTCACAATAGATAAATCTAATATGATCTAATTTTCAATTCAAATGAGCAGAATTATTCATCTCTTAATCCATAATCTTCTTTTTGTTTAACTTTTGCTGTTAATCTCTTTGTTTCTTTTTCTTCATCTTCATAGGTTTAAACCTCCAGCAGTATCCAAAGATTTTCTCAAGCAATTGGTTCTTGGGTTCAAAAAACACCAAAATTATGAGGCAGCCTTTGATAAATTGGTCTCTGGTGATTGGGCCGGTGGTTTATATCATTCTCGTAATGAGCGTCACAAAAAATTATTTAGAGATCATGTTTTCAGATTTTTACGAATTTTTGATAAAAACTCAGGTTTTGATATCAAACCTTGTTACAGGTAAAGTATTTAGTTCCAGTCTTACAAAATGTTCAATTGAACGGCTTCTAATATTATTTTGATCTTTTTTTTTAATATTTTAGGTATTCAGCGGAAGGAAACGTTGGCGCGAAACTAGTAGCCACACAGAAATGGTTTAAAAACGAAAAGATTGAAATGCTTGTGGGCTGTATTGCTGAGTTGACCGAAAAAGAAGAGGAAGAAATGTTAAAACCGGGTATCAATGATTTCTCTGTGATGTATTCTTGCCGTAAAAACTGCGCTCAACTTTGGCTCGGCCCTGGAGCATTCATAAACCATGATTGTCGAGCAAACTGTAAATTTGTATCTACTGGACGTGATACTGCTTGTATTAAGGTTTTAAGGAACATAGACATTGGCGAAGAAATTACATGTTTTTACGGGGAGGACTTTTTCGGTGACAATAATTGTTACTGTGAGTGTGAAACCTGCGAAAGGAGGAAAACCGGAGCTTTTGCCCAAATAAAACCAGAAAATCAGGAAGATATTAATCCTCAATGTTCATCAAAGATTTACAGCTTTAGGGAGACTGATAATCGGCTGAATCGGATGAAACAACAGGCTAAGAAAAAGGAAAGTAAAGAAGGAACCAAAGGAAGAGGAGCTACGGGAGCACAAGGTGGAATCAAGGACAATTCTAACCGAACTTCGAGTAGCAAAACAAAACTCGGCAACAGAAATGGTCTCGTTAAAACAAACTCAGCTCCACAAAATAAATGTAAAACATCAATTGTTGACCAAATGGACGAAGAAAGTCTAGATGGTAAAACAATATTTACAACTAGAAGTGGCCGAGTGAAAAGACCAATGGCCACCGAATCACGACAAACTAAAGTCGACGCGGACATTGTAAAGTCCGTTGATCGCACTCATCAAACTGAGATTTTAAAAAATACTGAGCTTAAAATGGATAAAAAAGCTGCCACTAATAACGAACCGTCAAACGGAAAATTAGGTAAAAATAATCTTATAGATAATTTTTCCTCCGAATTAAAAGCTTGTGATAAACCCGGCGAACTTGAGTGTTTGAAAAGTGATTTAAATCAATTGCACTTGAACGATTTCAAGGATCCATGTGATGAAAAGTTGATTTTCCCAATCGATAAAAAGCCGCCTTTAAGACGATCAACTAGACTTTCAAGCAGCAATTCTAATCCCGAATCAAACGAATCTCACCAAACAATACAGCCATCACTTCCTCCTCCTCCTCCTCTCTACCATTCATTTTCCTCCGGGAAGCAAATCTCCTCGAAAGATGTTTACGAGTTAAGCCAAAGAAATGATTCTAAAGATGAATGTTTGGATCATGAAAGTTCCAAAGCAAATGGTAAAAGAAGAATAGAACTTAAAATAAGACTCCGTCGAAAGACAAACATTAATAATGGAGCCACTGGATCAGATGATCGATCTATATCAGGGAGCAGTGATACCACAATCAACAACAGTTGGGAGAAAGTACCTTACGAAGAGTTACCTGGACTGACCAGTGACTGCAGTAACTCTCTATCATCAATGAAAGGAGCTCGACTGTCCAGTAGACAACCAGAAGTCCGTAAAAAGACTCGGAAAAAGAAACGGAAAAAAAGTTCCCGATCATCAGATGTTGATCTCAATAGACTAGAAGATGAGGAAGTTGATAATGATCCAAATAATAACCTGAACAATGAGAAACTTTCACAATCTAGAAATAATGATAATCTATTTAATAATTACGACCATAACATCAATTCCTATTTATCTAGTGATGAGATTGCCAATCAAGGTATTGCCAGCAAAAGAAAAATGACCACTCGAAGTTGCCATGTTCCACCAGTAATTGTCGAAGATGTTACAGTGAAACGGTTGAAACTTCGTCTTCGTGATGAAATAAGATGTATAGAATTACTAAAAACATCATCGTCTAAAGTATCATAGTAATTAACAATTTCCCCTAAATTAATTGTGCATCTCGATTGTAAATATTGTCGATTATACCTGTATATTTATAAGTGGTCGGTGGTCAAATCCATTCACTACCGATCAATTATCTCTCTTAAACCCGCCTTCTAATTAACCTCTCTCTCTCTCTCTCTCTCTCTCTTTTCCACTGGCATGGTTTTTCAATCAATCATTATCTCAAATTGACGAAACAATCAATTGATTTTCTTTCGTCTGATCCTCTTATCCATTTTTTGTCTTTGAATACTACACCAAAACTTATACAATACCTTAATTGTCTCAATTGTTTCTATTAATATCTCATCATACGAAAGTATTGTATTGATAATTGTACAAAAAGTTTGGGTTCTCTTTAATCAACTCAAGTGTAAACCAATTAAATTAAAAATCAACCATCAAAATGAAAATCAGCCAATATGGATTGAAAGAGATAATCAACAGAGAGCAAATTTTTTCTAATTGTTCTATTTAAAACTAATTGTTTAGAATTTCGTCTTTGATTGACTCTCATATTCTCAATTCTACAATCAACTAGACCAATCTAATTGTTTCTTGCCCCTCTGTAACAATTGTTATCCAAACAAATCACAATTAACCGACTCAATATTTTAACAGTTAAATGACAGAAAATTTTTCTCTTTTTCTACTGATTGACAACAATTTAAATCATCTGTCAATCGACAAATGTATAATTAAACCTGAAATCAATTCTGTTATAATCCAAAGTGATTCTGATCAACCCTTTTGTTAAGCCAAAATGTACTCGAAAATACAAGTAATCATCTAAATAGTGAATTAAAAGGATCGGATGAATTTGAGTTGATTCGATTCACGCTGATTTAATATTCAAATGCCCATGATCAATATAAGAGAGAAAAGAAAGAGAATCTCGAGGATGAAAAGAAAGAGGAAAAAGAAGATGAAAAAATTAATCTTCATTCCCTGTTGATAAAATCTTCATATGTTACCAACTCCATGACTGATTGGAGTTAATTATTAACAATTTGAGCGTTTTTTTTGGGTCAAACTGATTGTTTTCTTTGGTTCTTTCCTCTAATCAACAATTAATGTCCCTTAGTTAAAATTAATTGGAAACAAAACAAAACCTTTGAACGCCTTCAATGTTGATTTATAAATTATCCTCCTCACAATCATTTCTAATCAGTGTTACCATATTTTTCATTAAATTAACTATAATTGTTTCAAGTGATAATCTGCCTACATGTCAACCGGTAAGACGATTAAAATAATTAGTATTTCGCTCATTAAATTGATCAACTAATTGTTCCTCTTCTAGTCTGACTTTCAATATGCTTTCACTGAATGTGACAAATACCAAGGTCGATATCGAGTCTCCATCCCTGTTTCACCGGGTCGATGTGTTGGTGGAGCTCCGAATGCTCCAGTACGAGTTGATTCGTGTTGTATGTTAATTAATATAAACTGCGCGTCAATTACCACCAATTAACATCCATTATTATCTTTATCACAATTTCAGATACTTCATGTGGACATGGAACCTTTTTCAACTCTACAAGCCTTTCATGTGAACCATGTAAAGCTGGTTACTATTCATTAGGTAAGAATTATATTGATATGGCTCATCTAATCAATAGAAATTAATTAGATTGAATTTTTCGTTTCTTAATTAGGTGGTGGTATCAAATTCACTTCCTTTAACCAAGCAACTTTAAATAATTCTGGTTTTACAATATCAACATCCAAAGAGTTGAAAAATTGTACAGGTAAATAGACTGAAGATTATAACTATGGTTAACACTTTGATGATTGGTGATTAATCAAATTGATTTACTGATTGTCTATCATTTCCTCAATTCAAGATATTGATTTCTTCAAGACTATTTGAGTGTATGGTCGATGGTCAATTCAATGGAATCCATCAAATGTTAGATTTACATGCAATCATTAGATTTCTTTGATTAATCGACTTTTTCCTTGTTCGATTTTCTTAACATACGAATTTCTTTTCTTTGTCCAAAGGTTGGCATTTGAATAATGGTGTCATCGAGACTAAACCCGATTCACCTTATACAACGTGCTCTTCGGTGTTGACCTATTCGGTGAACATTGTGAAGACGGGAAAGATAAGGTTCAAATATCAGTTTATCGAACCGGAAGATCCCAATTTATATATTTTCTTTACATTTCAACATTACAATTTGAAGGATCCTCGTGATAATTACTATCGATGGAGTGATAAAAATGGCCGTGAATTCAGTGCAACTAAAGACAAATCAAAATGGAAAACGATTTCATTGGATCTAATCGAACCTGGTTCGTACTCTTTCCATTGGCGAACTATATTTTATGGGACAGGACAAAGTCGATTTGGACCTAGCATGTTTTTTCAAAAACGTTCTAATGATTTGGATTCGCAAAAACATAAACGCACTGGGCCGCGTTCGATGAAAGGGTCAATCATTGATGGACAATCAGTTTTAACTAATGAGCTTGGAATGGTAAAGATTAGGTCGATTGAAGTTTACGGCGTTTCTTATACATCAGAATGCTCTCCATGTGAACCAGGAACTTTCAATGATGAAACCGCCTCAGCCCATTGTTCATTCTGTCCTAAGGATACTTATACCGATCAATATGGTTCAAGTAAATGTAAATCGTGTGACACAAAATCAGAATTTGCTTTCGTAGGATCATCAAAATGTCTCCCAAGACCAGGCTGCACCGCTCATGATTATTTCGAAACCGTGAGTTCATGTGATCTAAGGACAAGAAAACGTCTTAATGAATATCATTGGATCGAACCAAAAATTTGCTCAGAAGCGGCAATGCGTCTTCCAGAAACTCGAAAAGAGGACTGTGATCCTTTGAGAGAAGCAATTGAACAGATTGAATGCAGTCCAGGAATGGAATTGATAAACGGGACCTGCACTCCTTGTGCCGAAAATCATTACAATAACGGGACAATGGCTCGTTGTGAACCTTGTCCTTATACGACTTTACCGATTTACTCATTCGTTCTGAATGTTTGGAAGCATCCGTTAGGCTTGTCCGAAGCGGGGCCACTTAGTCTTGACTACATGTGTATACCCAAGAATATCAATGAACAAGAATGCGCCGATGAAGAACCAGCATTCAAATTCATTCCTGGAACACCGAGTTACATTAGATCTTCAACAACGGCTTCTTCGTCTTCCCTTTTAGTTTTATCGTTAAATTCAGTTGGTTTCCGCTCTTCGGAAGGAGGTAGACTAACTTTTCGATTCCAAATGTTCTGCAAAGAAGGAGATGACTGTGCATTCGCTTTATTATGTATCAGGGATATAATCGATGACCAAAGGTTCGTGATCAAACAATGGGACTCGAACACCACTGGAATTCAACAACACACTTTGACCTTGAATGAGAATGTCACATTTTCGCTCAAATGGGTTTTCTCTCGTGAATCAACGGGAAGTCATGTTCGAATTTATCAAATAACATTAACTAATTTACTATTTTCTGGAGCGATTGAATGTAAACCATGTCCATTAGATGTTCAAACAGATTGTATGCCTTGTCCAGTGGGTTATTATATCAATGCTACCAATGAATTAGTCGAAGATAGAAATGTTCAAAAATCTTCACTTGATAGAGATAAACGCACATTATTATCGACCACAGGTAAATATCATAGACAATCAACAGTAAAATCTAATAAAATTAGTAAGAGTGAAACAAGTGAGCGAAATGATTCAGGTGAATCAAAATGTGTCCAATGTCCAGAAAATACGATTATCAACAAGTCACTTCAATTTCCCGTTGGAATGGACCAATCATGTGTCCTTGTGGCCCTGGACTGGTCTCTTCAGATGATCGATCCTTTTGTTACATTAATTGTAACCTTACACTTGGTTCGGAAGTTTTTAACTTATCAACAATCAACTCGACTTTAACCATGAAAGGAGCCACTTTATTTTCTGGTGAAGGTGCTGGTTACTTTCACTTGTTCAATATCAGCATTTGTGGCCTCGAAAAAGCGACTTGTATTAACAACATCGCTCAGTCAGACGATTTCGATATCAAAAACATTGTAGTTCGTTCTCGAGTTTGTAGGTCAACCATTTCTCCGAGTCATAATCTATCAACTCAATCAGTTCCATTGGGTAATTATTAATTTTATCGAAACTTTTGATCTATTAATGAAAGAGAGCAATCATTTAATTCGATATTTTGTTCTTTTAGGTGATGAAATTATCGCAGTGACACATGAGACGACCCATGACTTTATTTCGGTCCATCCAGAGTTTAACAACACTCGAAGTGACATTCACATTTATTTGGTCACTCGAATGACAACGTCAACGTGTACCAAAGGCCGATCAACTGTAGTTACACTTCGATGTGAACCAAACCTGGAAAGTGAATCAATCTTAATGTCCCCTCGATCTTGTCCTGATGGTACTTGCGACGGGTGTAACTTTCATTTTATGGTCAAAACTCGTACTTCGGCTGCTTGTCGACTATGTAAAGACGATGATTACGATACTGTGGTCACCGAATGTGTTGATGGTCATCAAGAGGTACATTACATTAACCCTCGTGGGTGCATTTTAACACCAACTGGAAACGACCTGATTAAGCATCGAACCTGCTCAATGATTCCTAAATCATTGAAAATGGCGATCATGGTAATCACCGTGATCGGCATAATTCTGGTTTCATTGGTTTTCCACTTTTGGAAAATGAATCGTAAATTGGAATACAAATACTCAAAGTTAGTCGAAAACAAGAACACAGCTGAATGTTGTGCTATGGACGACGAAGACGACGAACCGGAAGAAGTTCGAGTTCGATCTCGAAATCGAAAAGACAAGCACAATTCGTCATCTGATTACGAAACTATTCAATTAACTAAACACTCTCAAGATGATGTTCTATAAATTTTATTGGTTATCGACAAAATTATCAACATAATTAATTTTTCTTCACGTTTTCTTTTCTATCCACCAATTAATCACCTCCATAGACCTAATTTTATTGATGAAATTATATTATCATCATAATTATTTGATTTATAAATAATTGTCTTTATTGGCTGAGCTCATTCAAGTGATGATCTCATTTAAATCATAATGATTTATATTTTTTGTCTTCTTCAAATGATTTAACATTAATTCACAGTGAAAAGTGGAAGCTTTTGTTTTGCTTTTAATTGATTCCAATTAACTCACAGATTATCATCAAATCATTTTAAAATTAAATTCAAACGTATTTTCAATTAATCGATCATCCAAATGACTCCAATCAATCATTGAATAAGTTCCAAGAGAAGATGATCCATATTCCCCTGAAGTGATCAGTCTGATGTTCCCTTTTGTTTTACAGGCTTCGAACGAAATCTGATGGTCCAGTAGGCCCATATTTTTTTGATTCTTTACCGCCTTAAACGGAACTAGTTCGAACTTTTCATTGTATCTTAAAAAAATAAGAAAAAAAATCAAGACTCGAAGTTAAAAGAGAAATGAAATAGAAAACAAAGAAGCCAAAATCCAAATTTTCTACTTACGCTTTTATGGCTCTTGAATCGCGTCTTCGGGTCACTTTAAAGTTCGTTACGCTCGTCAAACGATGACCTGATTTGAATCAAAGTTTGGCTTTACCATCAAAGGAAAAGAAATGTTAGGTTAGTCTCGAATTTTATCGAATTCAGATTGATTTTATTTGATTCGTGTTCGGCTTTGAAAATACTTTTACCTCTTCCTCCATCTTTTATCTTGTTTTCAGTTGTTTCGTTCCCAATATCACGAACATTTTGCATTGAAAAACTAAATTAAACTCGCAAACGAAGAGATCAAAGAGCCAATAAGCTAATTTGTTAAATTGAAAAATTCTCTCTGTGTAATTAAGACAAGTTCACTTAAAACGATCACAATTTAGACGATGCAATATCGAATTTCTGATTCAACTTAAGTGGCGTGACGATAATAGCAAAGTCATTTTTCTGAATAAATGTGACAAAAATTAATGTATAAAAAAAGCCAAATCAATATTTGTTTTTTACTTTTAATAAGAAAAGAAAACTATTAATATCTTTTCACGATTGTCAAATAATCAATGGAATAAGAAAATAAGATTAATGATTTGTTATGATTTTAATTTTAATCGATTTGAAACTAATCGATTTTTTTTCTAATTCGAAATCGATTTCGCTTAGAGTAGATTCTGTTTGGAAATTTATTATGTGTTCTTCTGTCTGTAAAAGGCAACAACAAATGAAATTGTGATAATTTTTTGCTTTTGTTTTTATAGTATCTCAATCAGTGTAATGAAAGTTAATCAGTATTGAAACAATGTATTTTTAATCGTGATTCTGTCTCATGCTCGTTATATTTTTGATTGAATTTATGTGAAAATAACAAACAGGGGAAATCAAAGTGAAACCACCAAACAAAGGGTGTAGTCATTAAGATGCCATTGATTAGTGAGGTGATTAAAGAGTTAATCAATAACACAACAACTAGTGATCAGTTGGAGTTTACTGATATCAGCAGATTGTACACAGATTCAGTGTTGATCGCATCAAACATTGACAGTGGAAAATCAGTTGATCAATTGGTTAAATTGGGTATTAAAACCAAAACTTGGTGTTGGGTTCTTCAAGGAATAATAAAGAGATGGACAGTGAGAGAAGAGGAAATAAAGCTTTTGACACCGCAAGTGGAAACAATTCTGCAAGTAATTAAAAGGTTAACCGAAACTTTTAAGCCCAGTACTCTGGTTCTCAGTGTTAATATCTCTAAACCGGACGCTTCAGGTTTGGTGAGTATCTTGTTGGTTTGCCTGATTGTCTTCCTTAATTTGGATCAATCGGCTTTAATAACCCAATCAATTTTAACTTTTATATGTTAACTTGATCATCATTTTTTTTGCGATCTCATTTTGGTGAGAGTTGATTGTAAACCCGTATACTGATTGTTTGTTTTCTCTTTCTTTTATGTTTCAGCTTGGTACTACATCTACTATCACTAGTGTTTCCGGGTCATCGATGAATGAAGAGCAAGTAATACGGGAGGAAATTTGTGAGATGTCTTCTAGCAATAATAATAATGCTTCTCTAAACAATAATAATGATTCTACAACAACAGACGAAAGTAAAGTATTGCGAAAGAAAAGGCCTCCAACTCCGCCAAAGAAGCCTAAAATTAACCGAAATGCTTTACCGGGATATCCATTCCAAAGTGGATTTAACTCAAATTTACCTACTGGCACATCGACATCATCACAAGAGCACCTTTACCATTACCTGGTAGTGGAGTTGAGTTGAGACAAGAACCTGGTAGATCAGGAATAATTGAAAGAGCTCATAAGTTACAACATCAAAGTCGCTCCACGGACTCTTATGGCTCCATTAACAAGCCCTCTCTCATTGAAAGTATGAATGACATGAGAGTTTCTTCAAGTGACAAAATAAGTGAACCACTTTCTGATAATATTAGTGTCCGAAGTTTCCCATTCTCAAGTCGTGATTCCCTCAATCGTGTCGGTCGTTCCAGTCAAAATCAAAGCCCAACAGCGACGTATTCTAGGGGATTCTTTGGAACGACTAACAACTCGATTACCTCGAATAACGTCAACAGTGGCAATATTAGTGAATATCATCATAATCAATGTATAATTTCCAAACCAGGCCAAATCGTCCATATAAGTGATAAAGCCAACAGAGGAAGTAGAGAAGAGAATCTTTCCTCTCTTGGAACAAGCAATGATTCATTAGAGCATCATGATAGTGGAAGTGTCTCTGATTCAGGAGCTAAAAGTGAAGTGTTCAGTGGTGTTATTAGCTCTCGTGAGAGCAATGATCATATGGTAACAAGGAATATAACCGTTGGTGATAATTATGATGACAAGCAGAGTGTCGACAATACCGATGACGATGGTGTTGGTGAAACGGAAGATGAAGAGCCTGAAGAAGAGGAAGATGAAGATGAAGATGAAAACGGTTTTAATGGAGAAAATCATAGAATTAAATCAATGATCTTTGCTCATCATCATCAAGAAGTTGATGAAGATCTTTATGATGAGCCGCCAAAGTCTGATGGAAAACCTGAAGATAATTTCGAACATGATGAGGGACCAGGAGAGGAAGAAAAAGAAAGAGTTGAAGAGATAGATGATGATGAAGACGAAGAAGCGATTTATGATACTGTTGCTCCTGATGAAGCTTCGATTGATGATAATCATTCAAATGATGATGATTATGAAACAGCCGAATGTCCAACTCGCCCAGGCTACCATTTAGGTCGAGATTCATCCATGACCAACTTGAATAACCTAAAATCTTACGGTGAAGTTAATTCATTTGCAAATTATGTGAATATTGATTATTTCTTGAGAAGAGAGGAAACTTCATCTAAGAATGATTCAGATGACAATGAAACTCAAATGTCACACTCAATGTCCAGTGATCATGATCTTGATATCGACGATTCTCTCCCAAGTGTACCAATTGTTGGTGTTAGTGGAATGAGCAGTAGTGTCGGTGGTTCCATTAGTGCTCTAGAAGTGGACAGAACCTCGACCATGAGATCCAGTCAAACAACTTACGATGAAGTGTTTGAACCAACAACAACCGACAGCGAACCAGGTAAATATTTTTCTTTCTTTTTCTGGTTTGGGATCAATTTTATCGCATCTCATTCATGCCAATAAGTTTTGTCTCTTTTTTTACGCTACAACAAACAATCAGCTAATGATAAATGACAAAAGTAAATGACTTATACTTTTTTTCTCTTTTACGGTTTCATTTTCTTGTTTAGAAAACTATTACGGTATCAGTGATACAGAGCATAACAATACATTGGATTCACAAGAATCAGAGGTAATTCACTTTTTGGAAACAATTTTGATTTGTTTATCTTTTTTTTCTCTCATATTGTTTATCTATTCAACCAGTTTCTGTTTGTTAATGTTAACACAATCGATCCTTTAATCTTTATTCATTTTCTATTTGCATTTATTATCACGATTAATTAGAGCGGCCAACAGGATAGTTTGGATTATGACGAAGAGGAAATCAAAGCTGAAGCTGAACGATCTTCTATGTATAAATGCATTCTATTCAGTATAGTTGATAGTGAGACAGTTTATGTTGATTGTCTCAATACATTAATTCAGGTAAAGAAAAACATTATCAGGGTGATTAGTAATCACCCTGATACTCATAATTTGTTGTTGTTCTAATCAATTTAAATCTCTTCAATTGTTGTTACAGTATAAAAAAGCACTTAAATCGACGACAGAAAGTGCTCATCCACTTCTTTCTTCAAACGATTTGGACGCAATATTTCATAAGATCAATGATTTATATACAATTCACAGTAATTTTCTAGACGGTGTTAAAAAATTAGCTTCTCAATTGAAACAACAATTACAACAAGGACAACAATCACTGCAATCTCAACAATCACTTTCCCTGAGCTCAAATTTACCCACACTTGGTGATCTTTTCAAAGTACTGGCTAGTCGATTAGGAGCGTATAGCGCGTACCTGAAAAACTATTCGATGGCTTTGGAAACAGTTCAACGATGTACATCAGCTAATAATCAATTCGCCGAAATTACTCGGGTAAATCAACAGTCTAGACAAAATTCTCTATTATCTCGTTCGCTTTATTCATTTTACTCAATTTTTCTTCTTTTTATGTTCTTCTTTCCAACTTTCTTTTGGTGATTTTCTCTCTCTCTTTTAATTTTATTCCTTTTCTCTTGCTTCTTATAGGCAATAAAACTCAGTTCAATGAAAGGTCAATCAACAACTCTTGAAGGTAAACCTGATGAATCCTTGATTTCTTCCTGTACTTAACCAGACTCACTTTCTTATCTTCATCTTTTCCCTTAGAACTTCTTCACAAACCTGTGGCGCGAGTTCAAAAAAATGCACTAATACTTCATGATCTTTTGAAATATACACCAGAGAATAGCCAAGAATACAAATCCCTGAAGACAGCATTGAAAATGACTCAATGTTTCCTAAATGAGCTTAATATTGCTGCAACTGAGCAAATGTTTCCGGTAAATATCATTGTAAACATTATCTTTAACTATTTGTCAATTATTTACTATTGATTTTCCATGGTAATCAATGGTCTCATTTTCACACTTTTCAATTAATCATTTTTTCATTTTTCATCCATTCATTCATTAATTCAATCAATTATAATTGTCAATGCAGATTCAAGATAAAACTCAACGTCGTCTGGTCAAGGAAAGTTTCATTATCGAAGCGCCTGAAGGCAGAAGGAAACTTCGTCATTTATTCCTATTTAATGATACAATTGTATGCGCTAAGTACAAACCATCCACAAGGTAATTATGGGAACATTAAGACAATTAGACAATTAACTTAATAATTAAATGAAGAGTTACTTTGCCAACTAATTTCATCCTCATCATCATTAATCTAAAATAAATTTCTCTTACATTCCTCTAGACAAAAATTCACCTTCGATGTTAAATGGTACGCACTTCTTTGTGATATTACACTTCCGGATGCTGAAGGTTCGTCTTTGTTTTAATTGTAAAATTTATTAATTAGCTGCTTTGTCGACAAATAATTTTTAATTGTTTCTCTCTTTAATCTTTCAGATATAAACACAATTGGAATTAAAGAGAAAGAACTTAGTGCCGAGATAAGAAATTTACGATCCAAAGTTAGCAGTATTCGTGATGCTATCATTAAAGAGGTAATCATCATATTGATTAACGAAAATACAATTAGCTCAATGGATTAGCTCTTCTATGGTTGTCGATTCCAAATTAATCTTAATTGAACTATTCCAAACTCGATTCTCCTTCTGATCTGATTATCTTCATTATTGGAAAAACTAAAAGCTATCAAGGGAATTTAATTCTACGCTTTTCATTTATCATTTAATTTGATTCTCGTTTAAAGAGCATCTTTTTGGTTGGTTAATTTTCTGACCAGAGCAATACCTTAAATCGCTTCCATGATAAGGAGAGGTTTCTTTCAGCCTACAAACAATGATGACTATTTAGTTAATTGATCATTGAATCAAAATATTCTCGTGCACGTAACCGCCTCCTCATAGATTATGATATATCTCCCAAAATTTTGGCTTATCTACAGTCACTCAAGCTTTTGTTTTCACTTTTACCCAATAACATAAATCTTTTTAAGATGATAAATGATGAAAAATGATGAATCTTTCATCGCTCTCTCTCTCTCCCTAACCTTCGATGACCAACAAAGATTATTCTAAGATAATATCTCATGAATTTTATCTGTTTATCTTTTGTTTTTCTCATATACAGAAAAGTAGAAACAACAGTAAACTATTGGAGAAACTGAAAAAGAAACAAGCTGAACACGTAAGTTTCTTTTGATTGACTTTATTTTTCAAGTGATCAACCAATTACTCCAATTAATTTGTCTCTTTCTATTCTTATTATTTGATCGGATCAATTCAGGAAGGACAATTGGTCTTAATATTACCTCAGCTTCCATTTTTGATTACCCATAAAAGTGGAAAGAATTATACTTTTTACTTATCATCGGAGTTCGAGCGAACTCAATGGATAGAGTCGATAAGAGTTTTACAACAATCAGGTTTGTATCTTGATTCGGTCAACCGAAAGTTTGGCTATTAGAGATACAGAAAAAAAAGAAGAGCTAATCAAAGAAAATGATTGTGATTAACTTTAATTGAATGAAAGGTTAAACTTCTCTTCGTGATCCGTAAAGCCCATTTTCTATCAAATTTGTTGTAGAAAGAGTTGTAATCAAGGTGATAATGATCAGGATAACATCATTTGGACGAGTCTTAATCTAATCAACAAATATTAATCAAATAAACTGTTACATGAGACATTTTTGTTTACATTTTTCGATTCATGATGTTGAGTCCCTCATCTTCCGGTCAGCTCTTCTTTTCTTATGTTTACTTAAATTCATCTAATTTTTTTTCTTTTATTTATCTTATCTCTTTCTAGCCGGATCATCTCATGATACAGTTAACTTTAGTGAGCTTCAAGCTTGGATTGAAACATGTCGCAAAGTATAATCGCTTAATCGTTTCTCAGCTTAATCAATACTAATGCTCTTGTTTTTTTCTCTTTTCAGGGACTAAATCCAAGCCTAGGCTCGTTCTTGATGCGTTCAAGTAAAGATGAAGATCTACTTCATGGTGATCTTTATCTGACGATCGGAATTCTGCAAGGAATCCTTCAGACAACAGGTTCGATATTAGGAAGCATCTTACGAAAATTTAGTCTTCATGGATTTTTTATTAATCATTTTGTGCAATATCAGTTATCATCAATCAGAAACCAATTTGCTAGTCCTGATAGTTTTATTTTAATTTAGTTCATGCCTTTATCAAGTTGATTGTCTTATCATCTTTTTTTCGATGCTGATAAATTTTAATTGATTATTACTAAATTCATGAAATTCTTTCTTTAATAATTACTGGTTTTATCTCTATTTTTGTTCTACAGAATTGTTCATTATCATTGAGATCGACAATTATGGGCACTTCTTCCAAAAAGCAAATACCAAAGTTCTCAGAGGTTCTCATGAATTACATTTCAATCAGGATTTTACTCTCGATCTTGATGGCTCATCGACACTTCGCTGTATTCTATATGAAGAAATTCCAAGCCAAACAAAGCCCTTACTTAGAGGAAAAGTGACCCTTGAATTGGGCAGATCTTGGTTGAAAGATAGATACATTACCAAGGAATTAATATTTTCTGATGTATGGAACCACTTTCATGATTTTTACTTGAGTGAAGATCAACAGATCAGTTAAAATCCAATTAGATCATCATTTCTTTTATGATATTCTCTTAAAAGCAGAAAATGAAGAAAAGAAATCATTTTGATCTTCAATTTAGTTGCAATTTGCAGTAACACTTAGTTTCACAGCTTAATTCAGCCAATCAATATCATATACGAATATCATTAGAAAAGCATGATTACATTTTCTTTCATCTTCATTCAACTATTCTCACAGTTTAGTCTTAAAAACGAAAAATTCCAGAATTTAATGTATTCGATTTTCTCATTTCAGTGTAAATTGTCCATAAACTTAAAGTTCATCTCCTCAGAAGTGAGCACCATGAGATTCCCTGCCGGTAAAGTTTACGGAGCATTTGGTGTACCCATAAGCCAAGTAACAAAGTAAGTTAATCTCTTCTGAATAATCAGATGAAACTCCAGTTAATTGAGTTAACCTTCAAAGTTACTGGAATTATCTCTTAATTTCTTCCATTATCTCGTTCGAAGGGAAAAAACGATTTCTTTAACATTTAACTCGATGAGAAAATGTAACATCTTCTCATAACAAGAATTGATAACGATTTGAAATCCTTACTTTTCACTGAACCATGAATGTGGAGATTATCAGATTGAGATAATCTTTTCATGGAAACTTTTTCAACTATCGATACAATTAATATGCTCATTTCATCTCAATCGTTCAAATGACTTTTCTTTTTGTGTGAAATTTGCGTTCGTTTTCATAGACTATTCGAGTTGTTCGAGCTGATGAGATAATCGTCATTGTTGTTTTCTGTTCTTATTTCTTTTAAACAATAGTCTGTCTTCATGTTCAAAATTAATATTTCTGTTCGTTGATTATTTTAATTTATTTCCTGTTATGAAGATGAATAGCCTGAGTTAATTGTTGAGCAAATTGTTTCGTATCAAATATCACAATTAACTCGTGTTTAAGCTACTCTATCTCTTGGTTTTCTGTGATCATTTGTCTTTTGCAAAGTTATCGTCTAAATGACATTACAAATGCATAGAGACAATGGGAAATATATTGATTGACCAATTTCAATATTCCAATTCCGTCATATTGTGAATTGATTTTCTTGGAAAAATTTATATTCACATAGAAATACAACTAGATTTCTTAATTTTTATATTGATTCTTAATTGAGTCCATTGATTAACAAATTACATGGAAAGTTCAATTTCTATCAATAATCAGACCTTTTTGTACTAATGAACTAAACGATAAGTAATTGATCTAAATTCATTTTACTAATGAGCCGGAAATTGAATCTTGGATCAAATCAAGATTGATTCTGTTAATTGATTGAGATGAAAGATTATGATTAATTGTTATCTATACTTTATCCATTAATGTTATTTATCCTTTCCTTTTTATTTAATCATTTAATTAGTTTATCTCATCCAATGGATTATATTTGGTCTTAGTTTCATCTCCACCTAATTAGTTACTTCGTTTTAATTGTGTTACTACTCAATCGTTGACTTGGAAACAATCAGAATTGTGATTCATTCTCAATTATGATTAACATTTATCGATATCATGATTTAGTTAAGGCTATTGATCTAATTTTTTTGATTTTTCTCTTTGATTTTTGAGCAATCAAATATTAATCAAGATCGATCATCATCCTCACAACTACACAATTAAAGCGTTTATCAAATCAAACCATAAATGATTTAAATTGATTTAGTTTTAATAATAGCATAAAATTTATCTAATATTAAATTTCAATTATGATAAAACAATAATCAAAAAGTTGGTGTAACTTTAATTTGTTTTAATATCTCGCATTCTGATCAATCACGGGCACGATTTAATTAGCTCACAATCAACTAATTGTTACTTTACTAGGAATGTTTATTGTTTGGATTAACTATAATTTTTTTCGTATTTGAATTTAATTAGTGCATTGTTTACTATTTTTGGTCTTGTTTAGTTTAGCAATCAGATTGAAAATCATCTCATATGTTTACAATCAACTCAAATCTCTGTCTATTAGTTGATTGTTATTGATAATAATTATTAACCATGTTAAATATTTATGCCACTCAGCGGTTGTTAGTTACAATTAATGATAATAATTATAATTTATTATCATGTTGTTTTAATATATTTCCTAGATAATCAGTGATCTCACCTAACAGTAGATAACTCTGATCAATTGACAGTTAATGTTTATCATTACCATTAAATTTACACAATTTGTGTTGATTGTGGTCTAATTTTCCTCCTTTCCAGCATTTATCTAATTTGTCCAGTAGTTAATTTATTGATGAAAAATCAATTGCATCCGTAATCCAGGTTGATTAGTCTTTTTTTTCAAAACAAATCACATTAATCCAATAAACCACATGATATCAAATCATTTGTAATTAAACATTTGATTGTCTTCTTTTACTAAATAATATTTTTCACTTTCCTTAAGACTGATTGATCAAACAAGATGATTTTTACACTCTGTGTGTAGTTAATTTAATTAGAATCGCAATCCTGTTGATACCAAATTCAATTGTTTTAATCATTGCAATAATCTTTATGGCTGTTTAATTTGATCAACATGATATTTGAATATAATGAGATGATTACAGGAAATGTGGATGATTTGATTAGGTGAGAAGTAAATTTGAATGATAATCGTTATAATAATTAGATAATTTTAATTGTATTGCATATAATTGGTTTCTAAAGATCTTCAAAGTGCTTAATTCGTTGGCTGAAATTCAACGACGACATCCGTTGATAGGCCTGAATTTTACTTTCGGCTCGAGTTGTTTTTCTAACATCGCGTAGGGTCAAACTTTTTAACCTTTCCAGCAATTGGCTTTCATCTTGTTGATCTACAATATCATCTCCCTCTCCTTTGGTCAGTAAATGATCCTGATGACCACTGAATCCATTGTTATTATCATGAATTTCACTGACAATCTTATGATTGTTATTATTGTTGTTCGATGTTGACCAGGCAGTGATTGGTTGAACATTTCTTTTCACCATAACAGTGACCACATTATTTTCGCGATCTTGGTCAATATCTTGCGGCAGTTGATACTCGTTAATTTCATCTTCATCCAATCGATTATTTAATTGCGTTACCGACCGTTTTAAGGTTCTGCTTTTAGCATCCAAGGTGAGGTCACTCACGGAACTCGATCCTCTCATGACAATGTCACTTTTAACCGATAGATTTGAAATCGATCCACTGCCAGTATAAAGTTTATCCTTTTTACTTGAAAAAATGGATCCTCTGAATATCCTTTTCGTTAGACTTTTCTTCTTTGGTTTTCTCAAGGGAAGTGTTGCTACTTCATGGGTCTCTCGATGATCGTAAATTGCTTCCGTAGTTTCCTCGTCAATTGTATGATATTGAATTGTAGGGCTGATCGTTGAATTGCCATTACTTTCATTACCATCATTGTCTTCATTGACTTTGTAACTGTTGACATTTGATTGAAAAGGTTTTTTAATTTGATCCTCTTTCCTCATTTTTATCATTTCCATAGTTAATTGTGACTCGCTATCATCATAATTATCGGTTTTATCATTATTATTATCAGTAGTTATACTTGAAGAGCCTTTAATTTCATTATTGCTTGTAGATTCTGGTGTTGATGTTGTCATTGTCGTGGAGGGAGTTGTTGTTGTTGTGATTGTTGTGGGAGATGAAGATGATTTTTTAGGTGAATTTTGTTTACTATTTGTCTTCGATTTTCTGTTATATATTAATGGCACTGAATGTTCAAGTGATCGAGCGATTGTTATTGAGTCTCTAGTAACATCAGTATTTGAAAGATAAATAACATTGGACTGATTAGATCTCGGCACTAGTCCAGCGCGCTCATACCATCCGTATTGCGCTTCAGGAAGAACCAAGAGATGCAAACGATTTCCCGAAGCTTCAATTCTACCAGTTACCTGAGCATGATTCTCAATATTGATATTAACACCATTAACTTCAATCACTCGATCCCATTGAAGTAGACCAGCGGCCTCAGCTGAACTTCCTTGATCAATATCGGCGATTAACTTGATTCGTCCCTTTTCATAAGTATTCAAAGTAAATCCAAATATACCCTCAGGATCTTTCGTTATTGAACATAATCTTGGTCTTGGTGCATCATCAGGAACCTTAATTATTGTTTTTCCTCGATTAAATCTATCCACATCACTCAATGATCCATAAGACCAATCACTAATTTGTGATGATCGAGATTCTTGTTGTTTTTGCTGTTGATCTAATCCACTTGATCCTCTTGTGTCTGTTGACGTTGTAACTGTTGTTTCTATTGATTGTCTGGTTGTCACTTGATCATCACGCCCAATCGATTCATCATCAGACTTATTATTTGCATCAACACTATGGTGATTTCTTAATTCTATTGGAAGATGTTTGTCCTCATTCTTAGCATCAGATTCAATATCAACATCACTTGAGTTTCCAGCTGATCGATCATCTCCAATCGCTGACTGAGAAGATAATCCTCTTCTGTACAATTGGCTTCTTCTATTTTCCTCAACCATTGACACTGGTCTCTCGAAATTATATCCTGGCTCTCTTAATCCACGATGATCACAATAACGAATCAATGATCCACCTGTTCCATGGTGAATTCTGATATTTCGAGATTTAAACCATTTATATGCTTTATCATCAACAACTAATAGAGTAACTTCACAATCGGGTGATTTACGAATCATGGTAACTACAGTATCATGATCGGTGTATTCAACATTTACATTATTGACTTCAATGAGTCTATCATCTTGTTGAATACCACTCACACCAGCGGGACCAGTTGGTTCAATTGATCTTAGAAAATGACCACCACCCGACGGCAATGAATCCATTTTGAAACCATAATCCGATCTTTCAGAAGACTTTGAAATCTTGCAAAATCGAGCAAAAAATTCACCATCCAACAGAGTGATGGTTGTTATGTGATTATTATCATCTTTGTGTCCATTGTTATTGTTGTTTGTATTGTTATTATTGTCGTTGCTCGTATCACTGTTATTGTTGCAATTATTATCAGTCAAGTGAATATCGACTAAAACTTTTTCCTGATAACCCGAAATGGGTCTACTATTGTTACCATTTTCACTTCTTTTGTAAGTGGATTCGTCCTGATGATGAGAAAATATTGAAATTTCATTCTCATCTTGAACATTGGAATCTTCGTCTTCATCTTCTTGCTCCTCATCTACACGACTTGCCATCAACATTTCCAATGATTTATCTCTCCAATCAGCTATTTCCTTTTGTCTTTGTTCATCTAATGAACCAGCCAATTGTTCATCATCATTAGTTGATCTTCTCATGGTGATTGAATTTGTCCGTCCATTGGGTGATCTACCTGATGGTGCCCAATCAACAATATCATGATCAGACATTCCTGAAGGAATAGGTAATGAGTATCGATGGTAAACACTTGGTTCATCATCAGATTCATTTCGTTTACCAATAGTCAATCGATCGAGAGCACCGTTAATGAATGATCGCAATTTACCTTGATAAGGTGGAGTAATGTAGTGAACTAAATCGGGATGGGAACTAGTGATTGGCACTTGATTTCGTTTCCTCCATTTATCTGTTTCATTTGGTGCTAACAAAAGTTGAACTGATCCATTCTCTGATCCCTTGATTAACTTAATCACTTCAGCATGAGTAAACTTTTCAACATTTACACCGTTAACTTCAACTAACCAATCACCGGCTTCCAAATGAGTGGCCTCAGCAGGTCCGCCTTCATGTACCATTGAAATGTAATGACCTTCACCCGACTTTTTGGTCATCAAATCGAATCCGTAACCTTCAAAATGTGGTGACCATTTTGATAATATACATAATTTAGCTGGTCTATGAGTTAAATCCATTTCCAATTGATTTATTTTGCTGAAAACTGAAACAATAGACACAATTAACTTTTAATGTTGATAAATTGTTTTGCTTTTACCCAATTCCAATACTGATAATTGTCAATGTTACCACTTGAGTCGCAACTTTTAAATCATTAACTACAATGCAAACAACAATAATAAGTTAATTGGTTCGGAGACACTTTAATCAATGTAGGCTGATTATCGTTTCACAATCATTTGATTGGTGAAAATACTAATCACTTATTGAATATATGAAAATCTGTAAAAAAGGGTAATGGTTTTGGGGGAGTATTGATTTAGACAGAGGAAGGTGATGAAGATGAAGATCAGGATGGAATCAGGAATTATAATAGATTATGATTTAAATTATTTCTACAAGTTGATTAAATTGAAAAAACACAATTTCAAGATTATCGTTGGTTATCAGTTTGTTGTTGATCGTGTTCACAATAGTTAATTAGTAAATTGGTGTTAAATTAACAACGAAAATCAATTTTAATCTTTCTTCTGATCCGATCATCAATGTAACAACATCTAATTATCACGATTTGAAACCATCATCAATAGTTATACATTTCATATTTTCTGATAACTTTCCTGTTAGTCCATAATACTCACTTTACTCACTCACAAATCTACCTTGTGACTCCCTCTATTCACTTTAGTTTTGCTCACTTTTCTTATCTTCCTTCTCTATCTCTCTTACTGCCTCCCTCGATATTATAATCTCACTAATGTTATTTTATCGAAATGCTCTTTGTCACCATAAATATGAAACAATCATCATCATCCTAGTGAATGATGATCTGTATGAGATTTAATTAGAATCAAGGAATATGAGTAAAGCTTTTGCTCCTTCGTCGTTTAGTTTTTTGATTGTGTTTGATTTCTGATATTTAATTGTCATTTTATCAAATCACTTTGGTGGATTTTTCTATTCTTATTATAAAGATTACAATTTTTGAGTATTTTATATTATCAATCAACTTAATTACTATAATTAGCAATGTGGATCTTCTTAATCTACTGTGATCTTAATCACAATTAAGCCAAGGTTTTTATCAATATTTGCTCACAACTTCATCACTTGTCTTAATTTGTATCATGTTTTTAGTTTGTTGACTTGATTGTGTATTTTTTGATTAACCTTCGTAATTTTAAATTGATCTGATTTCCTTGATTATTATTATTGTGATCATGAAAATCAAATCCAATTTCAGTCTGACAATTTAGATTAAATTGATGGCAATTACTCATCTTGTTACACCAGTATGATTGATAATTGTTGATCTGTTGATTGTAACCACAATCAAATAAGTTATGCAAAATCTTTTCATCAAATTAATTCAAGTAATTAATTTTGTTTGTCTCAACTGGATTAAAAATTATTCTTGGATGTTGTATATGACTTGATTGTCTTATCTTCAATAATTTAGTTCATTAATCAAGAAATTTGCATAGATTTACTATCATTGAGTTGGTGATAATAATAATTGCTCATTCCTAGAATTGAAATGACAAAAATCAACAATAAACTATTATTTTCACCAAGTTACTGTGAGTTATCATTAACCATGGTAACTATTCACCATGATGACAACGCCTTTATTATTATTTCAATTATTACATCACAAAATTAAGTCTAATGATCAATTCAATCACTTCATGAATATTTACCTTGCAATCTAAAGACTTGTTGATCAAGTTTTACATATATGTATTAATAAACTACAAGTACGATCTGTAACAATCCTGATGATCATTAATCTCACATTAATTAGTGACGATTTATTCATTAAAAAGTTATAACAATAGCCGATCACCGAGTACAAATGTTTACATTCAAACTCGAAACTTCAGAAAAGACTCTGGAAACTTATGATTAACTCTACAGCTAATTAACAAATTGCAATCTATTTGATTTCCACAGGAAAGAAAAAAGCACAATTCCATTTTTAATCGTTGGCTGTGTAAAGGAAGTTGAAAGGCGAGGGGTCAAAGAGGTCGGAATATATCGAGTATCCGGTTTATCTTCGGACATTCAACGATTGAAACGAGCCTTTGAATCCAGTAAGTATTACGATGGTGCGATCGCCGAAATGATCATTTCATTATTAATTATATACTGCCAATGATTTCACCATGAAGATCATGAACAATTCATTAATTGAAACCTAAGAAATTCCCATTTGATTGAATCATTTCTCTCATTTGACTGATGAATCAAACGAAAGAGAAACAACTTTACCTGTAATGTTAATGATTTCAAGCACAGATCAAAAAGATGATCAACAGGTAACAATCAATTTAATTGTTATCGAAAAACTTTCGCTTTATTGTTACTCTCTCAAGTGATCGTTTTTTTCAGTCAAAAGTTTTTCCAGCTCATTATCATGACAAGAGTTTGATCTATCCTTGAATAGAAGATGAAGAAAATTGAGAGAACAAGAATTTTCTAATATTCAGTTAGAAGGTCACATAGTAAAAAAGTAAACATTTCATTGAGATGAAAAGATGAACACAATCAGATGATAATTGATTAGATTAATCTATCATTAAAAATATACTTGAAATAATCTTTTCATCTCTGAAAATCAAATTGTTCTAATTACATGAATTAACCTGAAATTCAATTTCTACCCACAGATCCATACGAAGCTGAACATTTACTGAAGGAAATTGATATAAACGCTATTACGGGTCTACTCAAAATGTACCTTCGAGAACTTCCAGAAGCTTTATTTACTAATAGTCTTTATAAGAAATTTTTCGACGCTTTCAGTAAGTAGTTATCGAGATGATTTATGAGCAATTAACTGATTTGATTGTTTTATTTCCACAGGTCTAACCAATAACGAAGAGAGGAGAAAACGTCTAACTGAACTTTTCATTCTATTACCTCCGGTCAATCAGAATACAATCAATTTCTTGATCGATCATTTTGTAAAGTATGTAAAGTGTTTAATCATTTAATTGACAATCACTTGGAAACCTCGTTTGATTATAACCATAATTTAGTTTCAATAGTAAACTTGTTGGCGTGAAAAGAAAACACCATTTTTGTTTAATTGCCAATTAGTTTTTTATGTTGTTATTAGCGGTTCATCTTGAATGTTATTAACACTTTTTTAATTGTAAACCAACACCCAAGATTTTATTTCTATCATGACAACTAATTGTATTGTTTCCTTGTTTCCATTTAGTGTCAACAAGTACGAAAATCTGAATAAGATGTCACTGCACAATTTAGCGACAGTTTTTGGACCGACATTAATCCGACCTGGATCAGCAACTCAAGGGACCAATAATACTGATACTTTCACCGCTGGGACGATTGATGTGATGGCTCAAGCGGGAATTTTATATTTCTTCCTGAAGAAACGAGTTACTGAATTTGATTCAGGAACATTGTAATTGTAGCCAAATAGTATTTAATCAACACAAACAAAGACAATTAGATTTGATTAGATTATCAAATCGTACTACAAATTCCTATTCTTAATATTAATAGACAAAAAAGACACAAACAATCACCTATTTTCACCTTTGCCATTGACAATTGATTCTTGTAACAATCATGTTTCTTCAATTGTTGTCATATTTTTAATTCAATCTTAATCACCTTAATTACGTTCCTTTGTTATCCTTTTCTTTACTTTTTCCATCATCATCATTGTCATCACTCCAAAGCTTTTTTGTGTCCATCGAACTCCTATTTTGTCAATCACTTTTTGTATTAGGATATTTTTGGATAAACGATCATAATTAAGGCATGACAATCGTTGCTCACGAAATTCATATCAAAATCTTTCAAAACTCATAAAAATTTTTGTCAATCCATTTGCGTACACAATCAATGGAAATCAAAGTCTAAATCATCATGAAATTGTAACCAGAATAAGTCAAGTGATTAAATTATATCAAATAAATGGAATAAATTTTTCTTTTTGCTAATCAGCGATTAATTATTTCTTCATTTAAATTATTAATTTATTATTGACTTTGTCTTTGGTAATATAAGATATATAAGTTTTGTTTACATCGAGATTAATTGCTTATTGTGTATAAATAGAAATTGATTCTTAATGAGACTCATAATAATTAGATTCTTGGTTTAAATATGTAAAATATTTGGTGTATAAAATATTAGGATTGAGCCAAAGATAATCGATTGACCAAAACGATGTCATAATCTTTGAAATCATAATAAGCCTGGAAATGGAAAACGATGTTCGTAATGACAACTATGTATTCGCTTAGAGCAAATAACGTGTACACACCGGGTTCACAGTACGAATTATGTTTGTAAAAGAAGAAGATTGCTAATCCGGTTGAGATCAGATTAATGTAAACCATGAGGGATTTAACTTTCTTTGAATTGAATGAAAAATCAGTGACCAGAGTCATTCCGATGAATCCAGTTATGATGAAAAGAGCGAAACTGGAAGCATGAAGAACTGTTTCAAGGGAAAATAAAAGTAAATTAGTTTGATTGGAATCAAATTATCCAGCCAATTGAAAGATTTCATTGAAAGTTCATCATTAACAATGAAAGTTCAGTGATAGTTTCGCATTTCTGAGCTTACAAAATGTTAACTTAAAGCTTACAGTTATTTTCAGTTGATGAAATGAATGTCAATCCAATTAGACTTGAAACTTCAACCAGATTAACAAGATAAATGATCAATGATCCATGTACGAGGTTATAATACATGTAAGCGATTAAATATCTTGGTGCTGAGTGTATCGCGATACAGAAACGCCAAACATATTTCTGAGGTGAATATGATCCAACCGCTGCACTAATTGATGGCAGATAATTGGAAACCTGACAATGGGTTGATGTCGATTCGTGAAAATTAAATATTAGAGACCAGAATACACAGAATAGGAAACCACCCAAAGGAAAAGCTGAAGTGAGAATGGCTAAATTGGTAAAACTACATAATAAATTGTTATCATGTTTGCGTAAAGGTTTATATCTCCTTGTTGCTTTCATCCAGATTAATCGATTGATGAAATAATCACCAAGAAAATTGGTTTGTCCAGTAGATTAACGAACTGATTATCCAAGTATCACAATGGACCAAGTTTTAGATTCATACATGTACATGAGATTCTTGAGAGATGGAAAAGGAAATGATTAACCAGTTACATTCTATTATGATAAACAAACACAGGTTCATGAATCACTAATGATTAAGTTCAATCACACAGGAAATAGATCATAGATTCAAAGTGAATGAAATTCAACTGGATGTGAGAGGAAAGTTTATCAACCGAGAATCAAATTGAACCAAATAAGGGAGGAAGAAACTACAAAAGAAAACAACAATTAATCACAAGATAAACATTTAGATTAGAATCCGAAGTCAGTTGAAGGAATATCAACAAAGACTTGATTGCCTTTCTAATCAACTAACCACTGCCTTCGGATTCTAGTTTAGATTTTTACTAAAAAGCAAAATAATTAATTTAACAGAAAAACAACAAACCTGAAGAGCACTTGATGTAATTTAAAAACGATGTGATGATTCAGGATAATATCATGAAGAAAACAGGTTACGTGTAATTAGGTTGATCTAAAACGAATCCAGCAATCAATGATAATAATATTGAATTCATTTCAAATGAATAATATAAACAGTAATTAGTGAGACAGATTGAGAATTAGATTGAGCTCATTCATGGAAACACAAAGTTTTCATCTCTCAATCAGCTGGAGGAATAAAAGTCAACAAACAATCGTCAGGTGGAGTTAGTGAGATGATTAGAAAAACTTTCTTTTCGATTTTGATTTATTTTTTGTTCTAACCTGAGAGGATTAATTAAGAGACTATTTGATGAAAACTTTATAGAATTAAAAGTATACTGAATTTTACCATTAAGTTTAAACTTCTGATAGTTAATATGTGTAACCCTTCACGAGAAAATGAACGATCATGATCATGATTTTCAAGAACTTGATGCAAGAGGTTAGAAACAAAAAGTCTCAAAATTTATCCCCACAGGTTAATTGTAATTGTTTGTTTCTAATTCAATTTTTACACAATATTAATATTATTTATTATATGTTAATGAAGATCAAAATAGTGGTGCCGAAAAAAAATCAGCTTAAAGTCACAGTGTTTGAGTTGACGGATATTTGTACCTGATTCACGAAAATTTTTCTTGAACCTTTTAATGTAAATTTGTTTATATTTCGATGAGACTTTTAAGAAAACGAATTGAATTTCTAATACCGATTTCTAATAAAATGTTTAAAAAATCGTTTTAATGACACAATAATTTTTCTTTCGTGCGTATTTTTATTTTTACTTTTGCAATTCAAGGTAAATCATATTTATGGAAATGATAAAATCGAACCTTTTAGATGAGCATTTCGTCAATAACCAATGAGTTTTTCACCTCGTTAACAAAATTTATCCCGCTATCTGAAAGTTAAAAGTAGGATATCAGTCAGTCATACATTTGCTCATATATCATAATACATCAATATATTTATATTGATGTAAATTATTGATCATGTGCTCAATTAATCATTTTTATCGAAACCCTTTTAATAAAACAGTAAGAATAAAAAAAGTTACTCTTTGTTTTAATGGAGATGATAAGACTAATGCTGAATAGAGCAATTGAAAAGCAATGCAATATCAATCAATCTATTAACCTTCAACCCGGATATAAACAGTGATAATTGGAATTATGATAAATTACCAATGACTAAAAAACAAAATTCAACTTATTTACCACTGAACTCATGATATTATTTGTTATTCTAAGATTATTTTCATAAATGTTTCATTCTATATTGATTTAACTCATAGTAATATGTAAACCAGATTTTTCAGAAAAATAATGAACTTTTAATTCAAGTTTATTCGAATGAAGATTCTGTGACTTTAAACATGAGATCTGGGAATTAAAATAAAATCAAAGCGTTCGAATGATTCCAAGTTTTTCTTTGATGACAATATTTACCTCGTCCGTCGTAGTAAATGATTAGTGGCTCGATATTTTGTCGGTATAGATCTCAAAAAGCCATCTTCGTAATGGTGTTTTCGTAAAAATACCATTACGAAAGTATCATGATACTTTCATAGCTTTCATGGTCTTTAATGTCTTTATTGACTGACAATTTTGAGTAACACATAATAAGCAGTTAATTGATCAAAAGAAACAAAGCAGAGTAGTTGAACAGTTAGAGAATTTTAAATTTTTAAGAATCAAAATCATTAATAATCAGCAAAAATCCGAGTAGATTTGGACTATTTTGGCAAATAATGACAATTGACATTCGTCGTTCTTTTTAAGATCGTTGATTACATCCATGGCTAATGAATTTGTCACACTTCTTGTGAACATTTATTCCGCAGTCTGAAAGTTAAAAAGAGAAAAAGAAAACAGTTAATCACATGAAATTAAACTTCATCCTTGAGAATTTACTGTTAAATGATGTTAATTTGGTGAGATTAACCTTAAGAATTAATTTTAATTTCTATTACGTAAAAGTTGCTAAGCAGTTATTTTCTATGAGAGTTTCATGTAAACAAAGGCTTGGCTCATGAAAGCTCCACCATTGAGCTTAGTGGCCCTGTTGCTCAACTGATTCCAATCAACTAGAAATTAGAGCAATTTGTTAAATGATATGATGATTACCTTTGCACTTTAATCCTTGATGAATTACTCCAGTCATCAAGGATCCACAATGATTACAAAAAGTAGGCTTGAAATAAGTGTGAGCCGCAAAGTTATGGGTCACTTGTCCATCTCGTTCATCGTTACTCTCAGAAGGTGAATCCTATTAGATAGTAAATATGAAAAAAAATATTAATCATTACCCAATTGATGAAAATATACCAGACAAACTAATAGAAAAATATAATAAAATAATAATAAATCTCCATCACCAGTATTTACCTTTTCCATTAGTTTGCATTGATTTTCGACCTCACTGTGACATCGCTTATGGACAACACGGTAAGATCCTAGTTAATGGTTGGAGGTGGAGCCAATGGTTATTCTACACACTTATCGATAGTGTCCGTCAGCTTAAATTGAAAAATTAAGTTGAATTTTAGGTTGCTTGTGTGCCCGTTTGATTGTCTCAGGCCCTCCGGGCCTTCCTATGTCGATTTTGACCCTTTTAATGAAGACCTAACCTAACCTAATTTAAACAAACAAAGGGATAAGTGTGACGAATAGCCGTTAGCTCCACCTCCAACCATTAACTAAGATCTTACCGACAACACAAATACATTCTGTTGATTAGAATCAAATAGAAATATCAATAGTTTAGATTGAGAAAGGAACCTGTTGACCCTACAAGAAATTCACCTTTACATTGGTAACCTTGTTTTCCAAATCCATAAATGAATCCATCACAATGGGAACAAAATGTCAGGCTGGTCAACAAAGTAGCTTGGAACTTGTGTCCAGCAACCAAATGAACTTTACAAGGCATAACAATACTTGATTTATATATTAACACTTGATCTTTAAAGATTCGTAACAATTTTAATAATGAATCAAGTTAATTAAACTTATCCTTTTATACTGATAACTAATTAAAAACCAGTTGTCATGGTTACTACCAGAAAGCCTTTCTTTTCATCCTCCAGGTTTCTCTCTCTACGAAATAGTTGTTTGCGACTCTTGATGAAATACAATTAGATTGATTAGTTTGTTTTGATCTTTGTTATCAAGCAATTAACATTTGCCACTCAATTAGACATCACAAGATTTTTCTACCGAATAGAGAATCGTAAATTAAATTAATTTAATGTTATCCGTTTACAAGAATTTAATAAAAGCTTATATTAGCTTTTGAATTCAATTCATTTCACTTTTTAAACTTTACAATTTAAGGAAAGATGATTGTTTGTAAACATAGAACTTCATAAGTTGGAGTTGTGAATTCTTTGCCCTCTTTAATTACTGATCCTTGTTTATCTCCTTTGATTATTTTACCTCCGAGAAAGTCTTTGGAATTTGCGTCTTTCCTGATTCTAATGATGTAGATTTTAACTCCATCACTTGTCACTCCGCCGATAACGGCACCGGTGGGAATGTTTCCTCTATTGGATTCAGCCCAGACGAGACGTTTTATTGGCCCAGAAAGATATTCGGTCGACATTGATGTGACGACTTGCCCCTTCCAAGTAGCTTGACAAAGGCCACTCGTAGCATTGACACTACCTGGAATTAGAGCTTCAGCAATCGCAATTCGACAAATAATTGGTTGATTTCGATCAAAATCACCGATATTAACTGCTGCAGTGTCCACTATTGGACCATTGCTTTCGATCCACTTTGGATAGTCAGTGTTTCGACGATTGTTTAGATCTATTTCAAGAAAATTCAGCAATTAGCTTATTATTATTCTCAAACTAATCAGTTGAACACTTACCGTCAACGATACTTGAATAGACACTTGTACTGACCAAAATTATCGACAATATTTGAAGTAATAAACTAACTGTGAATCTAAGTGAAGACATGATTTCACTTGAATTGGATTAATTTACACAAGAAAAAAAAGAACTACAATAATTACAACAAACAAACAGTCTAATTACCTGTACAATCAACTAATGTTTAAATTCAGTCATTGATCAATCAAACTGACTGATAATTCGGGGCGGATCATGGGTTGGATATTTACGATTGTTTTATTTAAATTATTTATTTGTAGGAGTTTAACGATTATCAGATCATCAACTAATTAAAAAAACCTTGAAAATATTAATAAAATAATTTGATGACACTTTTCGGGAGGATTTCAATTGTCGAATTAAATTTTAACAAAGTGAATCAGAAATTGATCACTTTAATCTTGATTTTGATTTTGATTTAGTAATTTGATTAGCTAATTTTGTGAGCCTCTTCACAAAGTAATCAAATTAAAACTCCAAGAGATTTATTGTTTATCACAGTTGAAAGACGCCCATTGTTTTAATTGAACTAAATAGTTATCATCATGTTGATAATGTGTCGAGATAATTATTTGGGTGTTTAATTGTTTTGATTAGATCGCAATTCACGTGTTATCACAATGAAATGTCCCGTAAACTCAGAATATGGTAATAAGGTTGAATAACTTGGGCTCCATCGAAAGTAGCATAAGCTTCGTGATCTCTTATTTGAACTCGACCGATCCAAGTTGTTCCTTTGTGATGCAATTTCGCAATTGGTACTTCATCATCTGTAACCGATATACCCGAAACAACTGAGCCAAGAGGTAATTCACCATTCGAGCATTGAATCCACATTAATGATGATTCATCTGCTACCGTTAGCACTTCAAATTTAGTATATTCGTAGGCACTTTGACCAGTAGAAATTGTACAAATTTTTCGTACTGGATCGAAAACGCCTGGAATAAGTTCAATATCAATCGAAAATACTTCGAATCCATGATTTGCTCGACAGATATAAATTGTCTCATTATCTGAATTGTTATCAGCTATGAAAGCATTTTTCATTTCTTCAGGGTTCTCATGATTAATCCATTTTGGAACCTTGAATTGGGATAAAATTTTCTCTGGAAATAAACATTAAACCTCATCTACTATTCTAAAGATTAATAACTCACCTTTTTCTATTAATGGTGAGGATTTTGAAGATGATTTTCCAAGTATCAGGACCAAAATGCAAAGAGAAAGTGATAATCCAACTAAAGAAAAAACACCGATTCCGATAGTCTTTTTAGACAATTTTCTTAAATCTATCATGTTAATCACTGATGGAATATGTAAAATGGACAATTAAGTTGATTCTCACATCAACAGGAATGAAAATATTCTATTCTCGAGTAAAACAGTAGCAATTAACGATCAATTGGATAAAGAAACACCTCAATCAACAAGACAATGTGATTTCTAGCAAGATTAAAGTTATCAACCCATTAGAAAAACTTTAATCAACTCAATGGTAAAAGATATTACATGTAATAAATATACAATAGAAAATCTCTAATTCTTGACTGAAAAACAGAAGAATTAAAATGAAATTTTTATATCGTAATCTCTTCCATGCAAAGTACATGGTAATAAGAACTTTCAGTTTCTGTTCCTTCGAAAGCAGCGAAAGCTAAACCATATCGATCATGAACGCTACCAATCAGTATTTGACCTTCTTTTTCAAATTTAGCTATTGGTAGTTCATCTTCTTTAGTTGTTTGACCTCCAATGACCACTCCTTCTGGTGCTATTCCATGAGATGTTTCCACCCAAATCAAAGATGACTGGTCTTCAGTAGTCAGCACTTGGAACTCTTTGTATTCGTAAGCAGAATAACCATAAGAAATGATACAAACGCCTTTCTTTGGATCAAAAAGTCCTGGAATTAGGTCAATATCTTCGTCGAACACATAAGAAGAATACACAGCTCGACAAATATAAATCGGCTGATGGTTTGCGTCAATATCAGCAACGAAAGCGTTTTCGATCGAAAAGGACGAAGTATAACGAGTCCATCTTGGAACAAAAAAATTCGAAAGTACTTCTAAAAACGAAGAGAGCAAATTATAATTAAAATCTAATTTTGGCTCAAGTTTCTTTTCAATGTTGATTTTCACGAGAGACTAAACGAGATTACGAACCTTTTTGTACGACTGAAATCGTTGGTGTTGATGGTGATTGTTGCAGATGAGGAACCAAAATAGAGATACAGATGACCAGTCCAACTAATAACGATGCAGCGATCAACATAATCGCTTTTCTCGATAAATCAATAAGAACCATTTTTGTCAATGAATATGAAATAAATACTCAACACAATTTAAGCTTTGTAAGAAATGGGTTAATTAGTCAATTAAGTAAAGTATTAAAATGCTACCGTTACACTAAGTAGTAATCAGTTAAATACCTTTATCAAGTAAAAAAAACCTCTTTGATTAATATTCTTATCCATGATTTTAATTGTTTTGAATCAACATTAGAAATTAGATCGTTGAGAAATTTCGATAAATATCTTTATTGATTAGTTTTTCTGGTTCCCGATAACGACATGTTATTTTAGTTTGATATCACGATCAGTAACCGTTTTGGGACATTAGGACCTAAAACCGGTGGCGAAATCAGATAAATTCTTATCGATTAAACGTAATCTACCCTTGTAATTATCTTAATAATAATAAAAATAGTCAACATGTAAATGGGAAAAATGAATTGGAAAAGTTTCAAACAATTAGATTACTTCGTGCTAATTAACGCCCTTGACTAAGAGCATCAACTTTGGTAAAGAGTAAAGTCTCATCTTTTAATCGTAAAATATTGAACCAGAAAAGTTTGACAACTAATGAAACTTAGATATTTGTTACAATAGTTATTAAGTATCAAAATCTAAATAAGTAAACATAATTTAAATTTTATTGAATAAGATTTTCAAAGAGCGAAATCCTTGAGACACAAAACATCATAATCGTGACTAGGATATTCGGTCTTTCCGTCTGGTACGTATGCTAATTTATATATATCATGAATTTTTCCAATCGAATAGTAAAAACCGTAAATGTCAACACGAGCGACCTTTAGCTCGTCTTTAGAATTAGCTAGACCCGCAGTAATCGCACCATTATAAACTTTTCCGTTTGAATTTTCCAACCAAATCAATGCACCCGAATCTTTGGTTGTTAATAGTTCAAATTCATCTTTTTCAATAGATTCTCCTCCATAAGTGAATTTGCACTTCTTGGTCTTAGGATAGTAAGTACCTGGTATAACTTCACTGATATAACCGTTATGAGTAGCTCTGCAAGCGTAAATTAAAGATGAATCTTCATCATTACCGCCGTCAAAAGCATTGGTCAAAGATACATTGTCGCTATTATATTTTACCCATTGAACCGCATGATCGATTTTCGCCAATTTTTCTGTAAAATTATCGAGTTACACTTAATCAAATCGAAAATAAAAAAATGTCAACTCACCTTTAAAGTGTTGAAATGACGGCGAAAGAGTTGAAGATGAACCACTACGACGAGTCACTAAAACTCCGACACAAATCGCAGTTGCTAATAAAAGAGTTACTCCAATTCCTATGAAATGAGTTTTTGTTAATCGTGAACATAAACTACTGATTCGATCCATGATACTTTCAATTAGTTTCGTTTCGAACAATTTACAATGAGCGAGCTTATTGTAACCCAAACGGTTTTGGTGTCACTCGAATACTAAACAAACAAAGATCAATCAAATTGTAGTGACTGATGAAAAGAACTGGTGGAGAGTAATTAAATTTGGTTAATTGTACAGAGTGTTGATCAATAGACACACAGAGACAAAACTATCTCTTCTGTAATCAAACAATTAAAAAGTATTCAAACTAGTGCGCAGAGAAAAACAACAAAATCCTAAGCGAGTGTTTTCCCTAACACCCTGTAAGATAAATGGATGATTAAATTTTCACACGGTTGATAATTTTTTTGATTGAGTCTAAATCCAGCAATTAATTTCTAATCGACCTTTTTATCAATTAAAACAATGAATCTTTTAATCGTAAAATATTGAAAGCGAATGTGCCGCTCATGAAGCTTAGATACTTGTTACAATAGTAATGATATCGATACACGGTGGTAAGAAAGCTCGTGTGAAAGTGTACAAGGGTATTAGATGTACGTTTAGTCGAATTTCGATTTTTGATTCGTTGAACGCATTTCAGCACCAGAATCTTTCAAACGAACTTTCTTATCACCCTGTACATATGTATCAAAATCTAAATAAGTAAACAAATCATTTACATTTTATCAAATAAGATTCTCAAAGAGCGAAATCCTTAAGACACAAGACATCATAATCGCGACTAGAATATTCGACCTTTCCATCTGGTACATATGCTAATTTATATATATCGTGAATTTTTCCAATTGAATAGTAAAAACCATTAATGTCAGCACGAGCGACGTAAAGCTCGTCTTTAGCACCGGTTAGACCCGCAGTAATGGCACCATTATGAACTTCACCGTTTGAATTTTCCAACCAAATTAACGCACTCGAATCTTTTGTAGTTAATAATTCGAATTCATCTCTCTCTATAGATTTTCCTCCATACGTAAATTTGCACGTCTTGGTCTTTGGATAATAAGTGCCCGGTAGAAGATCACTGATATATGGATCATTAGCTCTGCAAGCGTAAATTAAAGTTTGGTCACCATCTTTACCGCCGTCAAAAGCATTGGTCAAAGATACATTGTCGCTGTTATATTTTACCCATTGAACCGCATGATCGATTTTCGCCAATTTTTCTGTAAAATTATCGAGTTACACTTAATCAAATCGAAAATAAAAAAAAATTGTCAACTCACCTTTAAAGTGTTGAAATGACGGTGAAAGTGTTGAAGATGAATCACTACGACGAGTCACTAAAACTCCGACACAAATCGCAGTTGCTAGTAAAAGAGTTACTCCAATTCCTATGAAATGAGTTTTCGTTAATCGTGAACATAAACTACTGATTCGATCCATGGTACTTTCAATTAGATTCGCAGAAGTTTATTTCGGCACAAACGATTTATAATACAAATGAACCAACTTATTGTAATCCAAACTGTTTTGGCGTTGTTCGAATACTAAAATTGTATCGATCGATGAAAGGAATGGGTGGATAGTAATTAAATTGTGTTAACTACACAGAGTGTCGATTAATCAACACGCAGAACAAAACTATTACCTTTCTAATCAGAGAAAAACAACAAAATATCTAGTTGAGTACTTTCCTTAGCACCCTGTACGTTGAATCGGTGATTAAATGTTCACACGGTTGATAATTATCGTTGATTAAGTTCACACCACTCAATCCTTTTGTAATCATCTTTTTATCAATTAAAACAATTAAACACAATCAATAAGTAAAATGATTTATCTGGTGCAATTATTGTGATAATTAACGAGAGATACACTAGAACATCACAAGATATTTATGAATCTTAAGAACCTGAATAGATTTAAATTTCATTATTTCGCACGATTATTACTAATTAATTTCTAATTTTTAAACATCAACTTTTTATCAAACAATCGTTAAGGTTAATTCATTAATAGAGTCCATTGAAATTTAATAATCAAATGGCCTTTAGTGCTGAGAATTTTATATTTGGCATATGAATAGGCCATATTACCGAAAATAAATATACAAATTTCATAAATTTATCTCAACTCTCAAGAGAATTAGACCCAAAAGAAGATTCCTAAACTGAGCGAATGGGCTGTATTGATAAATTAATCTTAACGATTGTCTGATCAAGATCATTAAATGTTATTGATAAGCGCTAATTTTCACAAAGATCTTCTTATCGTTTAAATTGGTCTATTAATTAGTTTTTCTGGTTTTCAATAAAGACATGTTATTCTAATTTGATATTACGATCATTAACCGTTTTGGGACATTAGGACCTAAAACCGGTGGCGAAATCAGATAAATTCTGATCAATTAAAAGTAATCTACCCTTGCGATTATCTAAACAATAATAAAAATAGTCAACATGTAAATGGGAAAAACAAATTGGAAAAGTTTCAAACAATTAGATTACTTCGTGCTAATTAACGCCCTTGACTAAGAGCATCAACTTTGGTAAAGAGTGAGTAAAGTCTCATCTTTTAATCGTAAAATATTGAACCAGAAAAGTTTGACAACTAATGAAACTTAGATATTTGTTACAATAGTTATTAAGTATCAAAATCTAAATAAGTAAACAGATAATTTAAATTTTATTGAATAAGATTTTCAAAGAGCGAAATCCTTAAGACACAAAACATCATAATCGTGACTAGGATATTCGGTCTTTCCGTCTGGTACGTATGCTAATTTATATACATCGTGAATTTTTCCAATCGAATAGTAAAAACCGTAGATCTCAACGCGCGCGACAGTTAGCTCATCATGAGTAGTAGTTAGACCCGCAGTAATTGCACCATTATAAACTTCACCGTTTGAATTTTTCAACCAAATCAACGCACTCGAATCTTTGGTTGTTAATAATTCAAATTCATCTTTTTCTAAAGCTTTTCCTCCATAAGTGAATTTGCACTTCTGTGTCTTTGGATAATAAGTGCCCGGTATAACTTCACTTACAGTAGTGATAGAGCTCTTATGATGAGCTCTACAAGCGTAGATCAAAGACGAATCTTCATCGCTGCCGCCGTCAAAAGCATTGGTCAAAGTTACATTTTCGCTGTTATATTTTACCCATTGAACCGCATGATCGATTTTCGCCAATTTTTCTGTAAAATTATCGAGTTACACTTAATCGAATCGAAAATCAAAAAATTGTCAACTCACCTTTAAAGTGTTGAAATGACGGCGAAAGTGTTGAAGATGAACCACTACGACGAGTCACTAAAACTCCGACACAAATCGCAGTTGCTAATAAAAGAGTTACTCCAATTCCTATGAAATGAGTTTTCGTTAATCGTGAATATAAACTTGTGATTCGATCCATGGTACTTTCAATTAGTTTCGTTTCGAACAATTTACAATGAGCGAACTTATTGTAACCCAAACTGTTTTGGTGTCACTCGAATACTAAACAAACAAAGATCAATCAAATCGTAGCGATCGATGCAAAGAACTGGTGGAGAGTAATTAAATTCGGTTAATTGTACAGAGTGTTGATCAATAAACACACAGAGGGAAAACAATCTCTTTTGTAATCAGATAAGAACAACAAAATATTCAATTGAGTATCTTCCTTAGCACCCTGTACGTTGAATCGGTGATTAAATGTTCACACCACTCAATCCTTTTGTAATCATCTATTTTATCAATTAAAACAATTAAACACAATCAATAAGTAAAATGGTTTATCTGGTGTAATTATTGTGATAATTAACAAGAGATACACCTAAATATCACAAGATATTTAAGAATACGAACAGATTGAAATTTCATTATTTCTACTATTATTACTAATTAATTTCTAATTATCAACATTAACTTTTGATCATTCAATCAAATCTAATACTAATAAATTAATCTTAACTCTTAGCATTAACTTTTCTCTCGGGTTACCGCAAAAAAAAGATTCAAATGTCTGTTTAAAGTCATTAAAATCTTATTGATTAGCGTTAATTTTCACAACGATCTTCTAATGATTAAATTAATCAACAAATTGTTTCTCAGATCAAATTATCAAAAAAACTTTGAATTTCATTTGATTCACATTGTGAACATGAAGCGTCACTACTGTCCCTTTGTGTTGACATTTCTGTTTACATTTTTGTTTTATTTTCTTCTGCTTCTTGATTGATTTAATTAAAATATTTTCTTTAACGTGACAGTCATTTATTAATCTTATTAAAAGATTTTACAATTAATCTGTTTCCAATTTATTCCAATCAATTGATTGCAACAAAATCTCTTCAAATCAATCCCTTTATGGTTAAGACTTGATCTTTGTTTATCTTTGCATGTGTTTACTTTTTCCTCCTCCTTCATTCATTGAATTTAATTTTTATTCATCATATTAATTAAATGAGTGATTTAGTCTTTCGTTGGTAAGTAGATTAATTGAATCGACGTTTCATTAGTATATTGGAATAATATTTCTGTGATTTTGACTTGTATATTTTAGGCCTTTGTGATTGTATTGAATCAATTTGCTTCCTTTCATTTGTGGACCGGTTATTTGATTCTCTATTTGGAAAATATTTTATTCATAGAGAGTATATAAAAGAACCTGAATTTGCGGCCATTTTGTTGACCATCTCATTGATGACATCATGCCTCAAGTAGGACGGAAGAAGCCCTTTAGTGCCAAACAAAAGAAGCAACAATTAAAGGCTAAAAGGGAAAGGAAAAGACGTAAATCTGATTCAAGCGACAGTGATGATGAGACTTTTGCTAATCAAGGTGGAGATGAGAATTGTCAAGTTGAAGCTGGACAATTAAATTCTGAGGGGATCATGAGAATCAATTACCAGAAGAAAAGTAATCCATCTATTAATGCAAATCGATATGCTCTTACCTTTTATCGTGAAACTGATGCGGAAATAGAAGAGAGAAAGTCTCAATCAAGGTTACCCATCAAAATGGCCTCTCCCGACGAGCTTGAGATTGAAGAACAAGAAATTTTCTTATCCGATGATTTGGCCTTTCCCAAAAGGCCAGTTCGAGACTACAACCTGACCAAAGAAGAGTTGGACACAATTGAATTTGAATATTTTCGCAAATATTTGGAAAAACTGGAAACTCAATTTGGTTCCCTTTCCAAGTTGAGTTATTTCGAAATGAATTTGGAAACATGGAGACAATTGTGGCGAGTAATCGAGATGTCGGATGTCGTTCTAACCATTGCTGACATAAAACATCCAACTTATCATTTTCCACCTTCTCTGTACAATTATGTGGTTCATGAGCTGAACAAAGAGATGATTCTGGTTCTTAACAAGGTCGATCTGGTTGAAGCTCCTTTGGTTCTCGCTTGGTTACATTATTTTCAAGTCAAATTTCCAAAACTTCATGTTATTCCGTTCGCGTCTTATGCTGGAATGAAGGTGAAAGAACGGGGTAAACATAAAGGTCGTCGATATGGTAAATTCAAAATGGCCGCTGAAGGGTCAAGAAGATTACTTAAAGTTTTACAAGATATTGTTGGTGATAAAGTTGACCTGGCAAGTTGGTCAAACAAAATTGATGATGAGCTTCTAAGTGAAGAGAGACGAAACTCAGAACTGGATTCTGACGATGAAGCAGTCGAGGAAGAGTTGAGTGCTTTTCAAATCGCAACAAATGTCAATGTCGATCATTCAGATTATCGTTACTATGAATGGAAAAAATATGAATCTGGAGTACTAACCATCGGTATGTAGTCTGTCCTTGCACCGTTAAAATGGTTGTTTAATATTATCTTTCTGTTCAACTTGCAATAGGAATGGTTGGACATCCAAATGTCGGTAAAAGCTCCCTGATGAATGCAATTATGGGCAAAAAGGTGGTCAGTGTCTCACGAACTCCAGGACACACTAAACACTTTCAGACCATTTATCTTACCGATAATGTTAAACTGTGTGATTGTCCTGGTCTGGTTTTTCCAAGTCGAGCACCGAAACAAATGCAAGTGCTGATGGGGTGTTTTCCAGTATCACAATTGCGTGAACCTTATTCAGTCATTCAGTTTTTAGCTGCGAGAATCAATATCCCGATGATATTGAGATTGAAGAAAATTGACCCCGAATCGTCTGGTCAACACTGGACAGCCTTCGATATCTGTGAATCTTGGGCTGTACTTCGAGGCTATCAAACCGCTAAAACCGGTCGACCTGATGTCTATCGAGCTGCTAATCACTTGTTAAGATTAACCTTAGACGGTCGAACCTTGTGCCTGACCTTCTATCCACCCAATTATTTTAAAAATCGTGAAAATTTCGTTAAAGATGCCGACGTTAGTAGAATCCGGTTTATTCAATGTGAAACGAGTGGTGATGTTAATCAGAAAGGATCTGAAGGTGGAGATGAAAAAGGAACCAGTGATGAAGATTCTAGTGAAGAGACGGAAGATGGAGAAAGACGATCATCGCTCCTACGAACAACTAATCGATTCGCTCTTCTTAATGATGAAGATTGATAGTTAATTATACAATTTACTGAATGCAACGAACCAACGATTCATCAACCCAATGCATTTATCAAAATGCTTCTTCCAGTCTACATGTGTTCAAATTAGCCTTCGCTTAGCCATCGCTTAGCTTGTCTGGAATCTTTAAAACAACAATCATATGATAAAATTTATATTTAACCTTTGACCCAATTTCTAAACCAGTTAATTAATGAATCAACATGATAGTATTCAAATGAAATCTGAAGAGAAAAAGTCTAACATGTATAATGATCTCGTAAAAAGATTCACCTTTTGAGCCATGTAACCATTCATACGAATGTTAAACAAAGTATTTTATTGATAAAAATGTAACCTTTAAATCGTAACTTTTAAATTAGTTCAATCAAAATCACCCAATTTAAATTTTGTAACTTTTTCTGATATTCAAGTGATTTAAATTTCGTTTGGAAACCACTAGCAATTTAGTCGCAAGTCAATCGAAGGGCTCATTGTGTCAATAGATTATCAGATAATCATTCAATTAACTTTCTGTATTTTTTTATTAATTTTCTCATGCAAATATCATGATGAAAGTCAACAGATTCAGAGTGTTGAGTTTAATACTAAAGTTCAATTAGACTTACATGGTAAATGAAAAAATTTATATTCTAATTGCCTAAGAAATCAAATTTGATCCAAATCATGTGAAAGACAAAAGATTGAGACATTTTCGATTACATTAGAGAAGTTAGTTAACTGATTAGTTCGATGACTTCGATTGTTAAAAAGATTAAGCTATAATGAATCGAACTGAGATTTCGATCTGAAATTATTCTTAATGGACTGGTCATTCTGGTATATAAAAAATTGAAGAGATACTTGACCAACTATTTGGTGAACAGTCATGATTCCCATGAGGCAAAATTGAGATAATAAAAATATAAAAGTGAAATGTTACAATCAAGTTATAAGAGTTGATGAATGATAAATTTTGCCTCAGGGAATCAAATGAGTTGAGTGCTATTGTGATGCTGAATATAAAACAAACGCATGAGCAATTATCTGATTAAACTAAATGCAACACAAATACAATCAGATTGATCAATATCTATTATTTAATGACAGTAGATTTCATATTCATCAGAATTTTAGTATAACTGATTGATTGAATATCTACACATGACAATTTGAATCTGATTCATCTCTTACTTGGAGCTTTGGAAAATAAAATTAATAATAACTGGATGATATTAAAAAATTACGATAACTTATCAGTAGATTCAACAGATAATCTCTGAATAATGAGTTCAGAACCAGAATTTCATTGAGAAAAATTTGAACAATGTGAAACGATTCTCGCTAATGAACAGCAATAATCAAATTAGACTTTTAATTATGAAGAAATTACAACAATAAATCGTTAATTTCACAAGATATTTTCACAATTAATCTGCAGAACTAAAAGAATCTGAATAATAAAATGATTGGAATATTTGAACTTCTTAACATTGTTTCCATGGAATATTTTATCAACTAAAGACTCTAATATCTTGTGAATGATGCTCAACAGAATAAATTGAATGAAAAGAGAAAATATTTTCTTGTTCAACTCATGATAATAATCCTGGTAAAATATTGGAATTCATGGAGAAAGAAAGAAGAGATTATTCTGATGACTATACTCACCTTATTTCTAATTCATTTTATCAAGAATTTTCATTTTTCCATAAACCAAATCATTCAATATCTAATGTTAACCAGGCTACATTTTAGTTCAGTTTTTCTTACTCAGTTTATATCCATTAGTTTATCAGCATTTTCCCTGGTATTAAATACACTGAGCATGACGATTTAAGGACATGATATTGCTGAAACTAGTGCATGAGCGTGTACTGGATGAAGATGAAGATGATGATAGTGATAGTGGCTGAATAACAAGGAAAAAAACTCCAAATGAATTGGTTTCCATAGTGGTTGGTCTCATTTTCTTCTGCCTGTGTACACACATGACTATTATTGTTGTAACAATATAATGATGAAAAAATCAACAACATGATCACAATCAGAGGAGCAACAGCAACTCGAAATCAACTAGACAATCAAGTGAAGTATTAACGTGAAAATATAATTAGTTCTGGAACCCGATGAAATAAAGACAAATTAATCTACCATTTCAGTGATTATTGTTGTGATGATTGTGATCAAATCAACGGTATTGTTGGTTAATTAATCTTATAATCTGATTACATCATAATTAACCCAATAACTTATTTACATCCATTGTGCCGTATGGATGTTATCAATTTTCAATGAGTGATTTAGATTTGATCAGCATCATTTTTAATTAATTTACATGATAATCAGTGATTATATTATTTGAATAACATTTCATGAATTGTGATTATTCAGTGAGAATCAACAAATTAATAGGATACTAGTGATCTAGTGATGAGGTAAAAAAATCAACGAAGTCCGATATTACATCTCAATTAAAAGCTCGAATATTTTTGTCCTAATCATGGACGCAAGTGGATTAACTGGAATCACGATGAGCTCTAAAATTTGGTTTAAAGAAACTTGGTCCAAACTTCGTCGAACCAAACAAGTCAGTGGGTCATCAGATATGCTGGAGACTCAATTGAATCGATGTCTATCTACTTTTGATATAACCCTTCTGGGCATCGGTCATATGGTTGGTTCTGGTGTCTATGTACTAACTGCTCCAATAGCTAAAAAGGTCGTTGGACCAGCTATTGTTGTCGCTTATATTATCTCTGGATTTGCCTCTCTTCTTGCGGCTTTATGTTATGCTGAATTCAGTGTTCGTTTCCCAAGGGCCGGTTCAGCTTATTCTTACACTTATCTAGTCCTTGGTGAGTTCTGGGCATTTACAGTGGGCTGGAATATGGTCATGGAAAATTTGATCGGTGTTGCAGTTGTGAGTCGGTAAGAACAATTTTCAACCACTTTCGATTTACTCGATTCGCTATTTTCAATCAATTTTGTGATTTCTTTTCCTCCATAGAGCTTGTTCTGCATATATTGATTCCCTCCTCGGTGGAGTGATTCGTGAATATACACTATCCTTTATCTCTGGTACCATTGGTTTGAATTTGATCTCCCAACATATTGATCTGTTTGCGAGCGCAATCGTCACTGTGTTTGTTGTTTTTCTTACTTGCGGTGTGAGAGCCACTTCTTATATCAACAACCTCTTCTCGTTGATCAATATAATAATCATTTTGATCATAATCGTGGTTGGAAGTTATTTCGCTGATAGTACAAATTGGTCGATCCCTGATGCGGGTTTTATGCCTTTCGGATGGAAAGGTGTTTTCGCCGCTTCAGCTTCGTGTTTTTATGCTTTCATCGGTTTCGATTCGATCGCCACTTCAGGTGAAGAAGCTAAAGATCCCCAACGATCAATTCCAATCGCAACCATGATCTCAATGGCTTTTGCTACAATAGCATATGTTGGAGTTTCAGCTGTTCTCACATTAATGGTTCCCTTTTCTGAGATTAATGATGAATCTGGTTTACCTGATGCTCTTGGTAGAGTCGGTGCTGGTTGGGCCAAAACGCTGGTCATTATCGGTGCTTCTTGTGGTATGGTCACCGTTCTCATGGGGACCATGTATGCGCTCACACGAATCGTTTACTCGATGGCCGATGATGGACTATTGTTTTCATGGATGTCAAAGGTCAATGAAAAGACACAAATACCTTTGTATGCAATGTATTTCTTTGCATCAATCGGTGGACTTTTAGCTCTCTTTTTGGACATAAACACATTGGTCGAAATGATGTCCATTGGCACTTTACTGGCTTATCTTGTGGTCAGTGCATCGGTGATAATTGTCAGGTAATTACAAGTTAAAATGATCAAATTTTTGATGGAAGATTAATTAAGTGTAAACTACTTTAATGAATGCACATATAATTACTTAAACAATTAATACTTGATACGCAAATTTAATATCTTAATATAAGGAAAGGATTAAGATTATTAATGGTTCATTTATCTTAATTTAATTTGAATTAAGTTTAAAAAGTGATAAGTTAATTGAATCACATCAAGTTACCTAATGATAATTTAAATCAGTTGTGAACTTGATAATGAAGATTCTGACAATTAATTAGATTATTGACTTTTTATGATTATAATTAATGATTTTTTAAGTTATAACTTATCAAAGTTTATGTAATGATCAAGATGATTGATGATCGTCATTAATACTTTATAACTTCAATGTTACAATTTCTTTGTCTTTTCTCCCTCTGGATATTAACGATAATTGATAATATGAAAGGATTTTCCTTCAATAATGAACAAAAAAAAAGTTCTATTCTCTATTAATGATCGGATAAGATTAACGGAATTTCATTCCTTTCATGATAGATATCAGCCAATGGAACCAATTCATCAACAATTAACCTGTGATCTCGACGATCAACAAGAGCTCAATGAATTGTCCACTGAATCTCCTCGTCGATCAATCAATGATGATACCTTTTTGTCATCATCCATCTTCTCGAAAAGAGGTGATTCCATTAGTAGTTCAACAATCTCCTCTGGTTTACTTCAAATTATTCGAGGATATTTTTCACGACTTCGACTACTTCGATATGCTCCTCGATCGATGCCCACTATTTGTGTATTCATAATGGTCAAGGTTATATTTCTTCTTTGTGCTCTTGGTCCACTCCTGATAAAGGTGAGCAATCAATTAAATTAACTTTCTATTAGCAATAAGCAAATTTACAGACAAACAAATTCAAATAATAAAAGTAAACATGGTTAAGTTTCATTGGATGGAATTGATTAAGTAACAGAATCTTATTCCATTGGATCACTAGTGAAGTTTCATTCGATTGAATTGCTCAACGTAAATCAATCAATTGCTTTTCTATTCTAATCATTTATTAGATTAAATATTACATCATTTTCTTTTCTCTTTGATTATCATTCTAAATTCTAATGAAAATCAACCAGTTCATACTAATCATCTTCTTTTATTTTCCATTGAATTTCTTTATTCTTTCTGTAACCTTTTCCTTGTAATCGACACAATATAAAGAGATGAAAAGGAAGAGAGAAAAAATCGATCTTAGATCAATTCATCCCTGGAGAAAACTCACTTCTCATCATCTTCATCCTTTTTTACTCTGACATTTTCATCCAACTTGTTTGTTATTACATTAAATTTTCATGGTAAAAGAACAAAGAAAAAAAACTAATCTTGAACATTTTACATTAATGAAGATTCAATGTTCAGGGAAATATCGGTTTACATGTAAACTTGGTTTCCATGGCTTATGAACAACAGTAATCATAATGGCGAAATTAATTTTCGCAACATGAAATTTATTTCTGTTATTTTAGATTAGATATTTTCAATTTTTCTCATAATATTCATCTTATTGCTTACTGAAAAAATATTAATACGCAAGTAGATAAATTAGATTAAATTAGCCTGGGGAAAAATCTCATTCAACAAAGCTGAATTTAGATTTGTTTTGAATGTTTCAAATGAAATATCATTATATCAAAAATAATCTCTCGAGTGATAAAATTGGTGACAAGGTGATAGAAAAAAAAGTTCATCTTATTTGATTGAAATCAGATTATTTTCTATGAATTGATTTCAAAATTCTTGTTCAACTAAGTTATTATAATACCTTGGGATCTTATGAAGTTTGGAAGACTGTTGAAATCGATAATCTCAATTCGTAAATCGACTTGGACCTACGAAAATGTTAACACCAGAGTTTTGCAAATTCTGTAATAATTTTTCTTCTTATTCTCGACTGTTAGGCTTCCGAACACAATAAAATTTGGATTGGAGTTATCGCTTTATTGGCCATAATTTTGGCTCTTTCATTTGCTATAATCGCTCTCCATGAGCAGAACACTTCATCTCTTCGTTATAAAGTGCCCTTCGTTCCTTCGTGCCAACCCTTTCAATCGTCTTCAATGCGACCCTAATGACAAACCTTCAACCCTTAACTTGGCTTCGTTTAATTGTTTGGATGACCTTTGGTTTTATTATTTATTTTCTCTATGGGATTAAACACAGTTCCTTGGACCCAGAGTCAAATCGAGTTCATTCAAATGTAAGAAATTGGGGATCACTCGATGATCAGGACAATCTGACAGATAATCGAGCTCGAGGAGCCGATTCAATGTCGATTGGTTCAGCTTATTAATCTACTCAAATAATCAAATCATCAATTATGATCAATTATCCTCGAAATTTGGATTAACTTAAAAAACAAGACAAAAACAATTCATCAATCTAATCCATCCAATGACAAAAATGATTAATTTAAATGGAGAAATCAACACAAATCATAACAAAAAGATGGAGTTGAAATATTGAAATAAATAAAATCTTTGAATTTAAAAACATAAACCAATTTAATTCATGTGATTCGATCAGGATCAAAATCATGGCTCGACAGTTCCAATGATTTCTGATTCAGTTTGATTGATATAACACTGACATTTGGAAACTTTTACAATTAAATTAAAATTGTCAAATGAATGATTATGAATTCAGTTACTTTTTGATTTGAATAAAGTTGCTGAAAGTTAAATATTATAATTCAATTCGAATCACCTTAACCTTACAATCCGAATATTTTACATTTATTCCAATTATCAAGACATTTCCATTTCACCAGAGATAAAGTTACATGGGATTTACTCAATTTTCTCAGAGTTTGGCTTAGTTTTTTTGCTTTTTCTTAAATATTTAGATTGAAACATATGAATAAAAAGTATCGCATACGAAACATAAGTTAAAAAACAACCAATGTTATGAGGAGTTGAGCTGACGCACTGAATCCTCATAACCATGGTATAGATTACATAGGAACTTGTAACACAACCAATAATCATCTGAATTATCTGGGTCAATGTTATTATGATGGCAAAAGGTTTCGGTATTTTAACTCCATAGGCAGTAAGTGAAAAGTAAGTATACATTAAACTGTGGACAAAAAAGTTCATTGTGATGCACCAACGATTTATTGGTAAACCAGCGTGCCAAAAATAAAAGGCCACAAATGCCGTCAACGAATGATGATAAACATGAAGAAAAGTTAATGGTTTTTTGCGAAGTACAAGGAAAGCAGTGTCACCAAATTCTGCAAGTTTGGACCAAGTCCACAACCAGAACCAGAAATAAACCCAATTATTGGAAATATAACTATTGTTACAAACGGAATCGTAGAAACCTTTGGTCGATAAAACTTCTATCATCTCCGATCCAGTTACCCAAGTTCCAAGGATTGAAAAGAGAGCTAAACCAGCGTTCCAAAGAGCCAAAGGCTTTTCAGGTCGAAAGGTGAACATTTGGCCATGTGACTAGCGCCGATTCGCACAGACATAACGTAAATTATGACAGCTGTAACCGAGAGGATCCAATTCTTTTCATGCCATTCAGTCCAGAACTTTGGGTCCCATGGGATGAATGGACTTAGAATCGTGAAGACCATAATGTCACAACGATCAATTTCCTATCACAATTGAAAGTAGCACAAAACTGAATTTACAGCGAAGACGCAAAAACGATCAATGTAACAATTTCGTTTATCAAATCAAATTGACTTAAGCCTTTTCTAAATACAAGCTCACCAATAGTTTGAAAATTGAGAGATTGACAATTTAGTCCCTCAATTGATTTAACTAAGTTTTTCCTTGTTTGTTAAATGAGTTATTAAATTACCAACTATTGTGATTTAAAGAGGAAATAAATTATTTATTCCATTAGTTAATTTAAGCCAAGAGTATTTGATTCCTTGTGATGATAAGAAAGGAGGAAAAACCTCAAAATGTTCAGAAGCTCTGGTGATCTTGAATCATTGATCATTATTTTCAAATGAAAATTTCCGATAGCAAAACTGCCATCTAACGATTGGGATTCGTATTACAGAACTTTCATAGAGAAATTAGAAAATGAAGAATTGTGGTTAATAAGTTAATCAATTGCGAAATATAATTTTATGATGGTGAAGGAAAATATCGATGAATGAATGATTGTTATTGTCAATCGAATTTAGATTTTATTAGTTATAATATTAAATCAAAGATGATAATCTCTCTCTCTCTCTCTCTCTCTCTCTCTCTAAGTAAAAACCATTGAGAGATTTGAAAGAAGAGGAAATCAAGATAATTGATGTTGATTTAGTTTAGAAAATAAATTCTCTTCACTTGATAAGAAGAAGATGAAGAAAAAATGTCTTTGAACTTTGAAGAGAAAGAGAGAAGATGAAATTATCTCCAAAGTGAACAGGTCACTTTCTTTTTGCTAGAAGGTCAATGTCCGAATCTTAAATCCAAAGTAAATCATCATGTTCGCAATTGATTTCATTTCAAGTGACAATTATTGGGTCAATTCAATCAACCTTGAAAAAGATTCCAACGACTTGAACAACTCAATTCCATTGACAACATAATCTCAACAATAACATGAAAGGTAATCTTTTTTATTTTCTCTTCATTGTAACTTATCTTTGGCTTTCCTTCATCTTCTCTCTTTCTTACCTTTTTCTGCTTCTTCTCATCTTCTCTCAACTACTTTTTCACTTTCATTCTCTCCCCACCTTTAAACCTCTTCATCCATTTACCTGATCATCAGTTTTTTGCATCTTCACTCTTGTTGAACGACTTTGCTACGTACCTTGTCATCCCAGTCTCTCTCTCTCTCTCTCTCTACACCTTAGGCTTATTACTTTCTCTCTCTTTCTCATCATCTTCTCCATCATTTTTTCTTACTTCTTCTTCCTCATCATCTTTTTCACTTCTTGTTGGTTAACCTCTCAAATGTTAGTACCTCAAGTTATGGATACTTGGTGATTTCAATTTCTTTAATTGTTTCAACATTTTTTTAAATTATTCTTTCATTTTTGTATTTTTTTTTATTTATTCACATGTTTTAAATGAATCATTGCCAATTCTCACCTGTGCCAATACATCAATTCAGTGCAATTCAATTAAATTCATCTAATTGTATCAAAGTGAGTTAAAAGTTTCAACGACTTGATCAGATCAGCTAATCCTTTTTGTATCAAATAAAACCACCAAGTTTAAGGTTTTTCTTAACTGTTTGTGTTAATTAATTAATTTATACTTTTTTCTTAATCACCTATGAAAGGATTATCAAAGTTGCCATTGAAATCGACAAGCAATCATCACGAAATCACCAATCATCTTAATTTTTCCTCTCCGAAGTCAATTGATGCCAATTATTAGTTTTTATCCCAACAAAGGAAAGAACGATTTGTGACAATATAAAAATAATTTTCTACAATATTAAATTAACACCAAACAATTTAAACAGTCCAATTAATCGCAATCAAATCTAAATCAAAATGAATCACATAATAGTCATGATACTCAAAATCCTGTTGCTCAATTTGAGTTGTCTAATTAAATGTCATCCAGCTCCATCAATGGTTCTTTGCCATGGATTACAATTAAATGTCAAATACTCTTATGATTACTGGACAACGTTATTACTAAACAACGATGACCACACCGGCAAAGAGCCAGTGTCCTTTGGTTACAAGGGGTCATTTGTGGTTGAAAATATTTGGCAAGATAAAAGTAATTATGTGATTAAAGTTGATTTCTCTCCTGGATCAACTGGACATTACCTTGACCATGATGGTAAACCCGTTCGAGGGCCAGGATATGGATCAACTAATTATCAATCTTATCCATTAATTGCTCATATTGTTGATTCAAATGATAATCAGATTGTTAAATCTTTTTACCGCCATAACCAGGAATCAATTACAACTATTAACATAAAGAAAGCAATTGTTTTCTTACTACGAACCAAAAAATCAAATATTGTAGGTTTACAATTTAATTCTAGACTATTGATTCATTACAATTGTGGACCAATTTACTGATCGTTATTTTTCATTCATCTTTTTTTTTGTATCTTTGTGTCTTGCATCCAGAATGACAATGTTACGTTGGCAAAAAAGGGACAAGATATTGAGCTAAGTTACTCGTCTAAACACAATACAATTGAACCAATTATGACTCCACTGATTGTCGATGAATGGACAATATTAACTAATTTGGGTCGAGATCATACTTTGGTCACTGAATTGTCCGGTTGGCAAAATGTCTCATTAACTTCTCGCCTTTACAATACCGCTTACTCCAAATTACATTCAAGGTTTGTCATTCTACTAACTGCAAAATTAATTGTTCAAATTTAATTTCGATTGATTTTTCTCTTGTCTCTAATTAGATTCAATTTGAAACTAGACCATGAAGAGAAACAAGCAAAATCAAAACTGTCCACATCTCCAAATATCAACAGTGTTATTGATTCACTTGGTGATGGTTATGTTGAAGATCAACTATTATTTCAACGAGAACATCAAACTTGTCACAATTGTAAATCTCTTGCATCATTGGAAAAAGAGTACGAAGAGCATATGACCAACGAGGAAATGGCCTCGATTCCAGCGGCAATCGCTTACCTTAAACTGATGGATCGGGTGAGATCGGGTGGACCAGGGACAAGTAAACTCGATATCGTTAGATTGTTGAAAGAGAGACAAAACAAACGAGACATTTTATCATCTCTTTTGGACATCATGGCCGGAGCTCGAACTGACCAATCGATTGGAGCTTCACTCGAGTTTCTCGATTTATCTCAAAATGAAGATCTAGATGTTTGTGAACGATTCTTGTCCTCGCTTTCGGTTTCATGTCTCACTGCCGCTCAATCATCTAGTGATAATTCATTATCTAGTCTACAATTTATCATTAGTAATCTTAAAGTGAGTTAATTATCATTTTATGAAGAGAATCTCAACTTACCTAATTGTATTTTGATCTTTTAGGAAATCATTCATCTTGCAAATTGGAAATCACCCAAACTCAAATGGTCAACAATTATGACCCTTGGAACGGCTTTAAGAGCATATAACACACTTCAAATTAACTCTTATTTAGATAATAATAATCGTGATATAATTAAGCTGATGACAACAGAATTAAGTAATTGTGAAGATACTGATTGTCGGGTCTCTTTGTTACATGCTTTTGGGAACACAGGAAATTTACAATTATCTTTCAAAGTTCTGAGTGAATATGCCACCAACACGAAGGCCAAACGAGAATCAGTTTCTGCTCTCAAATCGTTAAAAGATTGTCTTGATTATCTTAAAGATAAATGTACAGTTAACGTAACTATTGATTCGTCAAAGTCATCGCATGATTTGTCTACTTGTATTCGAAAGCGTCTCAGTGACAGCGATTCACTGACGAAACTTCGAACATTAATCGCTCATATTATTTGGAATGAGAATCACGAGTCAACTGGTCGGATAATTGCCACTGAAATAGCCACGAATTATATTAAGGATGATGCCCTAGTCAATTTCATTCTGAAAGAAGTGGAAAATTTTGACAATTTTGAGATGACAACTTTAATGTGGACCAAGGCATTAAGAAGTCGCCGATCGGCTGATAATTGGGCACTTCACTCTCATCGCTTCAATGGTTCAAGTGCTTCTTTTCATCGGGTCATGGGTGGAACTGGAACAATGAACGCTTCCTATGGAATCACCATGGAACTACTGAATAAAGCTCGACTTTTAAAAGAAAGTGGGTTCACCTTTGAGCTTGAAAGTAATACAAGTAAACCTCAACACATTCTAACTGTTGGATTGATTGCTCGAGGTTTGGGCTCACTCGCTGGTGACGATAGTTCAACCGACGAAGAAGAATCAACATCGGCGGGTATGGCTCTTAAGATTCTCGGTGTTCAGCTGAGACCCTACACCTTTTTCACCGGAAAAGGTGAATTAATGGGCCACGTTTGGTCAGGAACGGCCAGTGAGCCAACTACTGCTTTCGATGGTAATTTATTGGTGTCTGATTATCAAAATGGACTTCGGTTAATCAACGGATTCACTTTGGAGCAACAAATGAGAGGAGTTCTGTCCCTTGAATTAACAGGAGAAATTCAAATATCTATATGGAATCGTAATTCACATTCCTTGGTAAAAGCTAAAGGCTCACTTCTTGTCCAAGGCTCACAATCAATTTTAACCAGCGATTTAACTACAATGATTTCACAGAAATTTGCTTTCGGAGGCTCATCGGCGATGGATCTTGTTACTGATGCTGAGTTTTACAAGTTACCTTTTAAACATTGTCTCCAAATGCATCAACCAGAACTGATATTCAGGTAAATTGTTACTAATCAGCATCTAATTGACACAATTAATGCTTACATTTCTTTATCAAATACACAGACACAATACTAGGAAATACGAACAGGTCGATTCGGACAAAGTTAACGCCAGAATACATCGTCGTAATTATTATATTCCTGCCAAATCATTTGCTTTCCATCAGGACAACAATCAAATGTGTGCCTTAATGAATAACTAATTGTTTAGGATGAAAACCAAATTATCACTTAATCATCACCACATTACGATCACAAATTTATTTTAATTGTTTCATAGTTTAAATTGTGAATTTTTTTTCCTTGTCTTTCAATAGCTGATTGGACAAACAATATAATCTTATTAATACTTCATCAAAACTAATATGATCTCCTCAATATATTAGATGATTTCAAATTTAATCACAATTAACCTTTTTTTCATTCAAACGAAACTCATTATATTATCTAATTGTTAATCTATCAGTCTAAGAGCTAATTAATTTTGCTGATGCATTTCATTTGGTAATCAAGTTTAATTGCTTGAATTGGTTTAAAACATACGTGTCTTAAACTAATTGGATTGATTAACTGTTGATCTTGATTAACTTACATTGATGAATAAGTATTAAAACAAGATTAGCACATAGAGACATTGATCAGTTGATTGTTGAGATTTTATTGATCTTGAACTTGTTTAACAATTTAAATGACATGCGTTGGACAATTAGCTCCATGAGAACAATTAATTTTATTCAATTGATACGATTAACACTCCTACTCATTTTTTTTTGTGAATTAAAAGTAAATATCAGCCAATTTGTCATGAAAGAGTCGAGTGATTAATGTTTAATACTTTTCGACTTCGGTTAATTATTGTAATTAGAAAGAAATATAATCAATTGAGACTCGTGGACTTGAAATGTATTCATTGGATGTAATCATGAAAACTTCAGAGCAGTTAAACCAAACTGAGTGTTGACACATTTCAAGTTGAATATCGATCAGAAAAAGTTAACAATTTCCAATAAATACTTAAATTGTGATTAAGCTGAACGATATGAAGATGCTAAGTATTGGATTGATTTAAGTTACAATCAATCAAAGTGATTAGATTTATGATTAACAAGGAGATGAAAGTAGCAACTGCTCAAGTCTCTGCTTTGGACAAGTGAAAAACCATCGCCAATGAGTTTTGTTTGTTAACAATAAGAATCTATTCTAAATGTGATTAATTGATTTCCATGATAACTGAACAACACTTTGAATACCTTTCGAAATATTCAAATTGTTTCGTCACAATTGTCACTCGATTTCATTTCTCCCTCTTTTCCTTCTTCTTTTCCCTCTTTTTCCCCTTTTTTCTTTTTTTCTCTTCCTTTCATTTCTCATAACAGCTGAGCCACTTTGGAGTTAATTGTTATCAAGAGCTTCTGTCACTTCTTTTAATTGTAAATTGTTAATAATTTAGTTCTTAATGTTCACAATTTGGAAAACATCAAAACTCAACATTTGAATCCACCACCGAGTCTTTTTTTGCCTTCACTTTGTTACATTGAACAAATTTGCTGGTCTATTGATACGCTAATCATTAATGGAGATGGTGATTGTCTTTGTTAACTAATCGCCATTTAATTTTAATTTAATTTAATTTATATGCTCTGATCACCAATGGCCAAGTTGTTTTCTATTTTAAATCCGAGAGAAAAGGTAATGTATTGAATAGATTCTAATGAAAACCCAACCCGGATTCTCAATGTTTACGTTTAGCTTAATTTCTCTCAATGATTCTAAATTTTCATTTTTTTCTTTTCTCATAATAGATTCTTTTTCTTTCTAATCTATAATTATGTTCTTACCTTAATGATGACTTTTATGATGTCATTAATTGATTCATTGATTGGTATAATCATTTGATTGTTGATAATGCCTGTTAAGTGGAGCCTTGATTGTTGCCGTTCAAAAAAAAGCTCAGAAGATGCTGAGGTAAATCAAAGGAGTAGAGAGATTGATAAGCAATTAGCCAAGGAAAAGGCAATCATGAGACGTGAAGTTAAATTGTTACTTCTTGGTGCTGGTGAAAGTGGTAAATCAACTTTCTTAAAGCAGATGAAAATTATTCATGGATTTGAATTTGATCGTAATCAATTGGAGGAATATCGGTCAATCATCTTCTCTAATGTTATCAAAGGAATGAAAGTGCTACTTGATGCCCGAATTAAGCTGCTTATCCCCTGGACATCAGAGATCAGTCAATCTTTAGCTGAATCTGTTTTCTTCATGGACGATAGCTTTTCTCTTGATCCTCAAAATTTTTGTTCAAATGCTCCATTGATCGAGAAACTTTGGTCCGAACCAGCCATTAAAACGGCATTTTCAAGACGATCCGAGTATCAGTTGAGCGATTCAGTGAGATATTTTTTTGATTGCCTACCGAAATTATCTAAACCTGATTACCTTCCATCAACCTTGGATATCCTTCATTGTCGTAGATCCACCAAAGGAATCGCTGAATACCGAGTAACAATTAACGATGTGCCCTTTAGATTTGTTGATGTTGGTGGTCAACGGTCACAGAGACAGAAATGGTTCCAATGTTTTGATTCTGTTACCTCAATTCTTTTCCTGATATCATCAAGTGAATATGATCAGGTACTTTTAGAGGATCGACAGACTAATAGAATCATAGAATCACTGATGATTTTTGGTACCATCGTTAATCACAAGGCCTTTTGGGATGTTTCTATTATCCTATTTCTCAACAAAACCGATTTACTCAAACAAAAATTGAATTCTCTTCAAGCAGCGATCAATGCCAATGAAAACAATTCAAGTAACAAAAGCTCATTGAAAGACTCAAAACACCAATTCCACCAAAATCATCATTCCAGTCAAAATAAAAGCCAATCTTCAATAAATCTGAAAACCTACAAAGATTATTTCCCTGATTTCGATGGAGATCCGTTTTCAAGTGAAAGTATCCAGAATCATATGTTAACCATGTTCAAAAATAAACGATTGGACATGAAAAGCCAATTTATCATCATTTCACCACAGCAATTGACACAGAAAATATAAAATATGTTTTTAATGACGTTAGGAATACGATATTACAGAAAAATATAACGGCTCTCATGTTAAATTAACTCAATTCTTCAGATTAAGAGGATTATCTAATTTACAATCAAGTGGAATTAACTGAAACTCAAAGTGAATTAACAGCAGTTGTTTTCGTTTATCGCCAATTAATCTGTTCACTGATTGTTATTATCGATACAATTTTCTTTAAAATTCAATTTAATTGATTCTACAATTTATTAATCACTCTTCCTACTGAGGATGTGGCCAATCAAGAAATTATAATCAAGGAAATTGGAATCTATTGATATAATTCTAAACCGATAATAGAATATTGACTTTCTTAACTACTTACGTTCCAGCAATCAAATTGTTACAATTTAATGATCTCTCCATTGACCTTTACAATTGCCAAACACCTTCAGCTATTCCTATAATAATCGTGATTAACTAATCAACACCAAGAGCCAAATCAAATAATTACAAAGATTTCATCTTGTTAATTAACCAATTGCCAAACTCTCCATCAAAATCAGATCATTTAATTGTTATTTTCTTCAATTACAATTTAAATTTACCATCGGTGCCCTGTTCTTAACCGATCGACACAAGTAAACACTCAAAACATGATGTTTTATTATTAATTACAATTAATGATTACAATTCCAAGCAATTTACCTTAAACCATTATCTTAATAATCCACAACTTTTGCAGTTATTTTATATTAACTCAATTAACTTTTGACATAATTGTTGGAAAAAATTTTCTACTTTCATTGAAAACCCTTTTAATTGTTAATCAAACAATCAAGTACAACAATTAACTCACAAAAATTCACAAACATTATAACCCTCACTTTGTAAATTATTGATTTTACCTTAAAGTTACATCCTTGATAATTTTACTTCCAAACAATCAACTAATCAATTATTATTTACATTCAAACTGTAATGTTGACTTACCTTTTTTGTTGTGTCGATTTTTTTTTCGCAAATCAAATTAACAAATTGCTCAAAATTATGAGAAACTATAAACATGACAAAAAAAAACTTGAAGTTCTAACAACAAATCAAATTAATTGAGTTTCGTTAATCAATCAAAAAAAAAACGCGTTAACCTAAATTGTCACAAAACAGCTTCATTAATAACTTGATTTAACAATCAAATGGAATCAATAACAATCAGAATCAAGTCGAACAATTGAATTAACTCAATTCAAGGTTAAACTGGACATTAACTCGATTCCCTGTTAAGAGCACTTGAACTTAAAGGGATAACTTGATATCAGATTGAAATGTAATCACAATTAAATAGCAATTTGGTTAATTGATAATCAATTTACGATAAAAAGAAACAATAAGAAACATTAATCGATTTTCCAATGAAAGATCAACAATTAACGATAATCATCAAGTGATTAACAATCAACTATTAATCTGAACCTTTAATATTAACCTTGAAAACAGAAAGACGAGTAAAAATTGATCAGATTTCAAATGTTGTAAATGAATTAATCGTCGTAATCATTTGAACAATAATGAATTAATATTAACAATCAACGTTTATCTAGGATTAGAAGGTCAAAGATTAATAATATTAATGGTTAACAATTTCATCATATTGTTTTTTCCGTTCTAATTTCATAATGGATTAGCCGTGATAAAGTCTCACTCAGAGAGAGATATAAACAGAGGGAGAGAGAGAGAGAGAAACAAAAACTCTGAACACGATTAAAATACATTATTAGAGTTACTCAGGCTCATGGTAATTATTTTTAGCATGAAAGGAAATCATGATAATATTTTATCATCATGGAAACCTATACATTGTATAAGATGGTTCATGTTCAGGTTTCAGAGAAAAAGTTTTCATCGATTAACATTCTTGTAATTCTGTTTACTTTCATGATAATTTCATATTTTCAACGAGATTTCAATGGTTCCGAGAACAGGATGAAGGATTGTTCGATTGGCCTTGTGAGTGTCAAGGCGGAAGATGAGGCTCATTTCATGTTGGTTCTCATCATCTTGACAATGAGGGTTCGAGCATTAATTTATTTTTCTCTTCTTTTGGTTCATCCTTTTATCCTTCACTGTATTTAAATGTCCTGCTGATTTGGAGACAATGAGATGATGATGTTTATCATGGAGATGTTGCTTTCTCTTTCAGGGTAATCTTTGGTTCTTTTTCAATAATATATCAAGTTCCATGTTTGTTTTAGCATAATTTGTTCGACTCAACTATTTGCATATTTGTTCTAAATTTGTGCAGTTAATGGACGTTTAGGTCACTTATAATTCACCTGAGCGTTTGATAAGTTTCTTGCTGAGAATTGGGTTATAAACTGATAGACGGACGGGATAGCGTTTTTATGGAAGGAGATTGGACGGAAAAGAGAATTGAAAGAAATGAAAAACATTGCAGGTTACAGAGCAAAAAGAAATTATAATGATAAATCAATAATGAACATAAGGGATTAGAAAAAGTTAGAGGATTCACATCATTACAGAAATTAACAGGAAGAGATTCAATGAGCTTTTCAGCAAACATCAAAAATTTTCAAGCTGAAAATTAATTAGCAAAAAGTTGCATCATTAAAGTAATGAGGATTTTGTTATTGAAACTAATCAGGAGGTAGATTAGATGGGAAGTGCTGATGAAAAAAAATGACAGGGGATAAAAACTTCATTTTTTGATAGAGGTGGGAGATGACAATAGATGATCGTGAAGGTTTTCAAAAATTTGTTGTTTGTTCATAATGATGGTAGTTGAGTTGTTCTTGATGATGTTGGAGTTTAACGACGACGAAGGCAACCAATGACGCAACTAGCGACGGAAATCACAGCCAAGATGATGGCGATAACTACGATGTAGTTAAGGTAGACAACAAACAGACATTTCGCACTCTGTGTGAAAAAATGGAGGCAGAAGAGTTAATTAGTAAGATTGTTGAGCAATAACAGTTGAGAAACAATTTAAATGTAAAAATGATAAGAAAACAAGAAGAGAAAACTTAAGATCAGGTTTTAACTAATGACTCTTGAGAGCTTTTGATTAACAAGACAAATATCTAGAATATTGAACAGTTTTTTTTGCATAATTCTGCTGACTAACAGGAGACTTTGTGATAAAATGAGTGATACATTTTCAAACAAAAGCAGCAAGAGATAATTAGTATTACTAATCACTCAACTTATCTTCTTTTCCTGTCAAATTGTAACAATAGAAATTCAATTAAAAAAGCTGCTTCTTTCAACTTACATAGTATTCATATTCTTCACATTTTGAATTGAGAACTTTGGCAACTGAACTGGCTCCAGAGGCAATCGCACTACTGATGTCTTTACCACATTTTCCTTCCGTTTTAGAATCCAAACAATGAGAGAATTCAGCAAAATAACAACAAGAGAACATTGTTTTGTCCACTTTATCCCCTGTTTGTTCACTGGCTTTATCAACCAAGTCAAGTCGATCTTGAAGTACTTGTTCACAAGTGCCCAAAGCTGAGGTGATCTTTTTGAAACATTCAACAGTTTGTGGAACATTAATACCAAAGATGCTTTGTTGAGATGATGTATTGATCAAGGAAGAGGCAACCAAGACAATGAAGAGAAAGCTGGAAGCTTCTAGGTTCATAAAGGACATCATGGTGATAACTCGGAGTATTTTTGATCAAATTTGTGAAAGTTTTGAAGATTTTGTTCGATCAATTCTATATAGATTAAAGGAAAAAAAGAGAACAATTTTGAGAAATTGAATTAACACAAGAGGAAAACAAAAGGTAAAATGAGTAAACAGATGAAAGAAGAGAAAATGAATTAAAAACGATAAGTGGTTATTCAATCAACCGAAGAATAGAAAGTTTTTTACATGTTTGAGAGAAAAATGAATCCAGGTAACAAAGAAAAAGAAAACAATGTAACACTTTCAGGTCACTATAACAGGTAAAAAGAGGTTTGAATAGAGAGAGAGAAAGAGAGTGAGTGAAACTGGCAGTAGAAATGGTGGAAAATGGAAGAGACAATGAAATAAATGACTAAGACGAACAGTTGAACAGGTCAAGATAATTAAAAAGAGAAAAATCTAAGGAGTGGCAAATTAGCTTTTAAAAGAAGCTCATGAAAATTAAGCTTTTTTACATAATAAAATGAAGGAGTTTATATGAGAAAAATTAATTGTGTCATTGAAATGAATAGAAAACCAGAGGTCGAGGCCCAACAAATAAATTAAGAATTAGATACTTACCTTAATTACTAATAACTTCAGTAAATTGTAAAGGTATCTTGATGGAGAGGAACAGAGAAAACAATTGAACTGAAACAGAAAAGAAAATGAAATGAAGGAAAAAGTGGTATTTCTGCAATACTGTTGTATCGATTTTCAACTTGGAATACTTATTGATACTTTTTTATTAGATACCAATAAAATCGAAAAAAATCTATTTTCAGATCGATTTTCTAAAAAAGATCGAACTTTTAATCGTTAAAATTGTGCGATAGCTCGGTAAAAATCGCGATTTTTGACGATGTTTTTGCATTAGTAATATTTTGATATTCTGTGTTACCATACTTTTTATATCGATAAATACTTTGGAGCAGCATTGCGAAACTCTAGGAAAAAGAGTAGTGATGGGCGATATTATCGATATCGAAATTTTGGCGTCGATTTTCATCGATACAAGAAAAAGAATATCGATTAATAGTTCTCTTACTTTTTCTTCTGTCTTTTTTTCTTTCGACCAAATATCAATCTCTCTTTTTTCCCTCTGTCTACTTGATCTTTTCTCTCTTGAATTTTTAGACGACTGGATTTCCGAAGTGCCTATCAACTGATGAAGTCAATGAAGAAAATAAAGAAATAACGAAAGAAAAAAACTTAAAACTTGGAAGGCGGGAGAAACGGAAATACAAATGAGATTATATGTACAAATAAGGCAGAACAGATTTGAATTACAATTCGATTGAATAAAATGTGACCGCTGGAGGAAAACACTTGAGGTTGCCCAGTCCCATTAACGACCGGAAAGGTCTTACGAATCAATAAAACTCTACTTTATCACCAAATCGACTCATCTAAGGTCCAACAACTCAAGTTTAATGTTTAAATCATCAAGTTTTCATTAAATTAACATGATTGTCTTCATTTCTGAAAATTTGAACTTTTAATTTCTACTCATACGAAAGCTATCATTAATAGATTACATTTTGATCAATTGCTAAACTTTATTGCACGCACTGTATCTTTGGTTCTATTTTTATTCAATTTTCACTGAGATTAAAACATGAAGTTTGTGGTAAAATAATCTCAAGGATACAGAAACTCAGTCAAGTCTTGATTGGAATTGAAAAACAATGAGAACAAAGTAACTTTATCATAACTTGTTGATTGCTGAAAATTTTGATTGATTGAAAGTTTAAATACAATTTATTGTGGTTTTGGCCGTTGGTGTTTTGGTTACAGTTTCATAGGAATTTTAATTTTGTTTTGTTTCATTTGAGGAAATTAAAAAGACGATTAATCTAAACTGTAAGTGATTACTGAGATCGATCCAATATATTATCAATGGTAATTGAAAACAATCAGAAATGATTTCAACTGATTAGCCAATAATTGGATTGTTTGGTGGGTCGCTTGATTGTGTTACTAAATTATTTGCATTTACAATGTGAAGTAGGACAGAAACCAGCGGCACAATTATCGGTACACCATTGATCCATTCCGGATAATTTTCGATAACGTCCATAAGAGACACACTGACAGCAGAGTAACAAGAAAAATAATAAACCGATCGATTATTTTTCTCAGGAAAATTATTAATAAAAAGTAAATCAATGATAATAATCTGTGAACTTTTAATTAAAAGTTTTTCTTTGAAAAACAAAATCAATATAAGACCAAGGTAAGAATCTGAATATGCCAGGAAAGCGGTAAAATAAAGCGATGATGATGATGGTCAATTTATTGACCATTAAAAGGGGATTTCAATTGTGGAAAACAAGAATTATATTAATAATAAATTGTTGATATTAATTTAATTGAACAATTACAGTTCTTTCACTGGAAATTGGTCAGTTTTTCACTCAGGTTATATTTATTTTCATTTCCTGAACTTTTGCATTCCATTGATCGGACTTTCGGCTCCGCCTCGAGTGTTGACCAGGAATATCCTAAATGAGATAACAAGATAATACTTATTAAGAAAACGAGTCCATCTTTCAACTAACTGGTTCTAAGACTTGATCTTCTCTCTCTCTCTCTTATCATCTTCATCTTCATCTTTCAGTGACAAGAGATGGAGAAAAGATCGTTCTAAAATATTGGTACCTGAGTACGATAACCTTGTTGCTCTCTCTCTCTCTCTCTCCCGTTATCATCTTCTCATCATCTTCATCCTTTTCTATTAAACTTCATTCCTTTTTCATTCTGAATCAATGTTGTATTAATATTATTTTTTTTCTCCTCATCTTATTCATAAAATCGTAATAGTGACCTCCATATATTTTTGTTGCTTCGTTATGCTTAAAATACAAATTGTTCAATTCCATTTGATTACAATAATCATTTTCATCTTCACCACGATCATGATTTCATTAAGAAAACATTGAATTTTCATCATCAATTTCGCCATTTTTATCATTATAATTTTCTGTTTACATCTAAACATAACAACAAGTCAGTCACCTAATTAAAGTGATTTACTGATAATTATACTAATTTACCATCGGATTGTGTGATAATTTAAACAATGTTAACTGTGATTGATTTGATTGAATTTGTGAAATCCAAAACCAGACACAATCAATAATCAATAATCTTCATTGAATTGGAATCAAGTTTTAACTTTTAAAATCTAACGGTAAAATCCTAATTCTTGAGTTAAGTGTTTTTATTAATGTCAATCAGCTAATTGTTGGAAAATTGTTAGTTAATTCATCGATAATTGATTAAGATGGGGAACAATAATGTTAAAAAGTCACCTGGACAATTCGTTAATCAACCTCATTCTGTGATGAGTGTTCGAACTGTTGATCGATATCCTCCCAAGGATCCGGAAATACTTTCTCGTTATTATCATTCAACAATACGACATCATGCTCACTATTTATCTTCACCATATCATCACCTTTATCAGTCATATCATCAGGATAGATTGTCCAACAATAAAGTACCAGGTAAAAATCAATCGCCTCATATCACTTTGTCAAGGTCACATTCAGGTACACTAATAGTCCGTCGAGCAACTGAAAAACGGGTTTAACCAGATTCATTAATATATCAGCAATTATATTGCATATTGATGATTGTTGGTATATTTAAACTTGATTGGTAACTTTTATTGCATTGATTGTCAATTAATTCACTCATTTGTTAATTATATAATTAGTTTTTCACCATGGATTCAACGGATTCAATGATAAACATCTAGAAAGTCAATCAACTTTTCAACCAGTTACGATTGAATGGCAAGAATTAAGTGTTTCGGTTCGACCAGGAAGAGGATTGTTCAAATCGACGGCATCGACCAATACATCAATTCCTATTATTAAAAATGGTAAGTTAATTGTCCTGGTCAACAATAGATTGATTCAGTTCGTGCTGATTTAGTTTGAAATTTAAAAAGTAAATTTGATTTGTAAGAGCACTGGGAAGAGAGAGAGAGACACTCAATATATTGGATTATAATAGAAGATTAAATTTGAATGAGTATTAATTGTTTGTTTTTCAATTCGATTGTAAAGTGACCGGTAGTGTGGAAAGTGGCCATCTCTTGGCGATCATGGGAGCCTCTGGAGCGGGTAAAACGACCTTTCTAAATGTTCTAACAGGTCGAAATCTACGAAATCTCGACGTGGGGGGTAAAGTACTTCTCAATGGTCAAATCGCGACTGCCGATAAAATGGCCGCTTGTTCGGCTTACGTTCAACAGGATGATATGTTTATCGGTGTGTTAACAGTCCGTGAACATCTCACATTCCAGGTAAACTATTGATTCTTTATTGAGAATCTTGAATCACCTTGATTAACACAATTAACTATATTCTACACATGATAACAAAAGAGAAGAGTAAAAAAAGATCACAATACAAACAACACTTTGAATCTTTCTAAAGATTCTTAATTGTTTGATTATCTCATGAAAAACTCAAGGATCTATCGTAACATGATGTCCTTTTCATGGTTCCATTCATTTCTTTTGATTTTTAAGGCTCATTTACGGACAAGCGATGGATCAGATCGAGAGATCAAAGCCAAGGTTGACAATGTTATTTTAGAGGTAAATTGAAGTGTTAATTATGACTCGAGATTAATTGTTGATTGTTAATTTAAAGCTCGGATTGAAAAAGATTGAAAATTTTCGTATCGGTTCACCGGGAATGGATAAGTCAATTTCTGGGGGAGAAATGAAAAGACTCGCATTCGCCTCGGAGGTGAGAATCACTTTCGCTATATCGAAGATGTGAAAACAAAAGTTTCGAGTTGATGTTGAACTTTTTTCTTTTTTAGATTCTAACTGATCCGTCGATACTTTTCTGTGATGAACCGACGTCTGGATTAGACTCTTTTATGGCTCAAAGTGTTGTCAGCGTTTTAAGGTCAATGGCAGCGACTCGACGAACCATATTAGCGACTATTCATCAACCTTCATCTCAAGTTTTTGAAATGTTCGATGAGATACTTTTACTTTCTCAGGGAAGAGTCGCTTTCATGGGAAGTTCAGCTGATGCTCTTATTTTTTTCTCTCGAATTGGACTTCGATGTCCATCCAATTATAATCCTGCCGATTTCTATGTCCAGCAACTCGCAATCATACCTGGAAAAGAAGATGAGTGCAAACGAAAAGTTTCCGTAAGTTAATATTTTCCAACCAAATGATAGAAATTTCATCTCTCGTTCAATCTTTCTGATATTATCAATTTGTCATCACAGAGAATTTGTTCTAAATTCTCGGAATCCGTTAGCATTTCACGCACGGCACAAGCGCAAAGACAAATAGACCAGAAAGGAGGCTACAAAAGACCGATTCGATTCTCGTACAAACGAGGCTTTTGTACGCAAATTAAATGGGTCGTTTGGAGATCATGGTTGACTAATCTTCGAGATCCTCTTTTAACCTTTTTCAGAGTGGCACAAACAATCGTAAGTCCCGATCAGGTCGAATAGAAAAGCGAATCGATAACTTTCTTTTCTCCTCTCATAGTTTGTTGCTCTTCTTCTCGGTGTCGTTTACTGGAAACAAGAATACAGCCAAGAAGGAATCATGAACATCAACGGAGCCTTGTTCATCTTATTAGCTAATGTCACATTTACGAATGTCTTTGCAGTCGTTAATGTAAGTTCACTTTGAACAGTTCGCTGTTTGTTTTTGTAAAAAGTTCGCAATTCATTTTCTCTAAAATTTTCTCAGACTTTCTGCTTGGAATTACCGATATTTATTCGTGAATATGGCAATGGACTTTATTCGATTGCCGTTTACTTTCTTTCGAAATTATTGGCCGAGTTACCGTATTTCGTTTTCTTACCCTTTGGTTTCGCTGCCATAACTTATTGGATGATCGGCTTGTACGACGAGATCCAAGTCTTTTATTTAACGGCCATGGTTTTGGTGCTAATTGCAAATGTCGCCTGTGGTTTTGGCTATTTCATCTCGTGCATCAGTAAAAGTGTCACCATGGGATTGTCGATAGCACCGCCGTTCATGATTCCACTCATGTTGTTTGGTGGACTTTTCTTGAATAATAAGTATGTTCATCCTGATTGGAATCGATTCTCGATTTCAAGTGTATTAATTGTTTCGGTTTCTTTTCCCGTTTATCCATTTCTTCAGGTCAATTCCCCATTATCTGGCATGGATTAAATATCTCAGCTGGTTTTACTATGGAAATGAGATTCTCGTAGTTAATCAATGGCGTAAAGTTACTAACATTTCCTGTGATATTCCAGATTCTGATCATTTAGGCTCGTTGGTCGGAGCTCTAGTGCCCAACATGACTGAAATTGAAGGTCTTCGAGACGCTTTGCCCCCAGGGCTTGGATGTATATTGGATGGGAAAGGAGTAATCGAAAGGCTACATTTCGACGAAAATAATGTCACATTTAATTTCATCGCTCTAGGAGTTCTTCTAGTCGCTTTTAGAGTTTTAGCTTTCATTGCAATTACAATCAGAGCTCAATTATTCAGATGATTAAACATGCAAATCATCAAACGAAAGGTTAAATTTTCATGTTCACACAATCAACTGCGGTCAATTTTGTTTCTCATTTCAATTTAAGTGTAAAAATGGTCAAGATACTTATTAAAAGTTAATCAAGCTACAAAAATCATCAAGTTTTCATTTAATTAACATGATTGTCTTCATTTCTGAAAATTTGAAGTTTTAATTTCTACTCATATTCTACTCATAGCTATCATCAATAGATTACATTTTGATCAATTGCTAAACTTTATTGCACGCACTGTATCTTTGGCTCTATTTTTATTCAATTTTCACTGAGATTAAAACATGAAGTTTGTGGTAAAATAATCTCAAGGATACAGAAACTCAGTCAAGTCTTGATTGAAATTGAAAAACAATGAGAACAAAGTAACTTTATCATAACTTGTTGATTGCTGAAAATTTTGATTGATTGAAAGTTTAAATACAATTTATTGTGGTTTTGGCCGTTGGTGTTTTGGTTACAGTTTCATAGGAATTTTAATTTTGTTTTGTTTCATTTGAGGAAATTAAAAAGACGATTAATCTAAACTGTAAGTGATTACTGAGATCGATCCAATATATTATCAATGGTAATTGAAAACAATCAGAAATGATTTCAACTGATTAGCCAATAATTGGATTGTTTGGTGGGTCGCTTGATTGTGTTACTAAATTATTTGCATTTACAATGTGAAGCAGGACAGAAACCAGCGGCACAATTATCGGTACACCATTGATCCATTCCGGATAATTTTCGATAACGTCCATAAGAGACACACTTCAATGTTTCTGATGATTGACTAGGTGATGGGGTTGTGGTTGTGGTTGTGGTGGTGGTTGTAGTGGTTGAAGGGGGCAATTTCCTAGTTGATCGAGGAGTGGTTGGTTCGGTTTCGCGGGTTGATGGCTTAGTTGAATAAACCCAAGGGAACGGTGTCCATGAAGCTCCCGTTCCTGGTCTGAGATCAACGAGCCACTTCCTTGTCGGTTCAACTGTTACCGACTCTCTTTCAATCTCATTTTTAGGATCGACCGTTGTGACTGAAGCTTTTGTAGTTGGTGTTTTTGTTGATTGTGCTTTAGGAGTGGATGAATCTAGATCGTTATCAGTCTCAGGTAGATCGATATCATCTGGTAGTTTATCATTTGGCTTAGAACCAGAACTGATACTGATATCTGCACAAGCTCTGAAAGTCTCCTGAGGACCACACCCGACAGCTGAAGTACCATTGTCACAAGGACCCCAATTGTTTCCTGCAGTGTAAGTCCATTGAAGTACACACCGTGAACAGGTCAGTCCATGAGGAAGAGCCAAAGATACTTCATAAACTCTTTGGGCATCATCCGGAACAGTGTATTGGTAACGTTGACCATCAACTGAATTTCGAACTTCAAGAATTTGATCGTCCAAACATTCCTGCGTCACCTCGACTCTCTCACCTGGTGCTGGACATAATCGAAATGTAAAGAAACCCCGATGATTCGCGGTCAATTGCACTGACGCCGTGATTGTTTCACTTTCAGAGTAATTGCCTGTGATAATCAAAGGTTTGGTATATTTTCCGTCAGGAAGTTCATTATATCTTACACCAGAATATGAATCACCACAGATACCACATTTACCGTTATTCAATTCCCATTGAACCTAAAAAACAGAAATCAAAGAAAACGGAAATGAGTCAGTTTTATGATGATCATAAAGACTTAAATTATTAATCCTTTATTTGGAAATATTAATAATCAGTATACCTGTGGTATAATAATAAAGGAAATACTTTATAGACAATTAGAATGATTAATTAACCTTGATACAAGTTAGATTATTCAATTCAAGCTGATGAACTATTTGATTTTATCATAAAAGCTCATAACCTTGTATTTCAATTGCAAACAACAATTAATTGAAATGATTCAATGATTTCATGATAATTATGATTAATACAATTGCCAAATAAACTGAGATCTGATTAGATTATTATTATAATTGATCTAGAGAACTTTTAATTTTACTATTGAAAACTCGTCGTCGGTTAAACTAACATGCTATTGAATAACATTCGACCTGAAATAACCTCTGAAATTGAGGGTGGGCCGAAATTGTGAAGAGAGAAAATATTATTTGAATTTAAAAGAAGAAAAGAAAATGAAAGTTTGGTAATTGTTCAGGTAATTTACCAACAATAATCAAGATTCATTGAACAATGAAATGATTAGAAAAAAGTTTTCTCATAATTGACAAAGTTCAATTTCGAGACAAAAATGGTTTATCATTCGAAACCATGTTAATCGTTTGATCGAAACTTTCTAAAAACTTCTAAGTGAAGGTATTTAAAACTTGAGAATTGAAAACGAAATTCGCAATTCAAAGTAGAAAATAATATATGCGATCGAGGAAATGATTAACATGATTTGGAGAAAAAAGTTCCATGATTAGACAAGAAAAGATAATTAATATTCGGGGAACAATTAAACTCACCGTAAATCCACCACAGAAAAGTTCATTATCATTATAATTAATTGTAGTTGGAAAACCGTATCGCCAAGCAGTTGATCGGCCAGGGGGACGAATTAATCTTCCATGAGATGAAACTTTGAATGTAAATTGAACCAGAAGTAAGATGATTATGGAAACACAATTAAATTGATTGTGATGAATCAAATGATTGAGCATATTGATGATGTTGCAATTTGTAAATGATTAAACAACGAGAGGAAAAGTAATCTTCTAACAATCAAGAAACAATGAAAATCTTTTGGTAATATTTTTTAAAGGTTGATTGTTGGCTAAAAAAGGATAAATTATGTGAATCAAATACAACAATTAAGATTTACAATTGAAGGGTCAAGGTTACAACACCAATGATTAAATAATTTCAGAGTAAATAACAGATTGAATTAAAAGTAAACTTGAATGCATATAAATTAGAAGAACAATTAAATTAAATTTGATTGTTTTCACAGGACAAACTTTCACAATTAACTGTAACCATTTGAAAACTTGAAGGTGCTTTTAATGTGCAAGTGGATATAAAGATGGCGAAGAGCTGAAATGATAAAATGAAATCCGGTCGCTGAGCAATCACTATAACAGAGCGGACAAAGTTAACACTGGGAGTTAAGGCCATTAGCTCACTCTCTTCCTCATCATCTCCCTCTCCCCTCTCTCTCTCTCTATCATTCCTTATCTTCCTGCTTTACTCACTCGATCTTTCAATTTTTGGGCTGAAACTCAAATAATAACAACTGAGATTAACATAATACGCTCATTGTGATTATCGTAATCATCAAGTTCACTAGCTTTTTGTTGAGTTTCCATCTTTCTTTTGTCATCTTTATCATCCTCATCATCCTCATCATCTCTTTGCATCCTTGTCATCCAACCTTTTTTCCTCTTTCATCCCAACCAATGAAATACCGTTAACCACAGATTAATATCTTGGAACAGGATTAGATTATGATAACCAAGAGTTTCAACTTAACAGTAACGCCAACGCTTCATGAGGATAAACTTTGATCATTTTCTTGGAACACATTTTGAGACAAGGAAAGAAAGTCAATGGTAAAGATGAAATTCCGATAATATCCTGAGCAACAGGGTAATAACATTCATGTGAAGTGAAAGAATTGAAAATAGTCTCAGATTTTCTTAGAAAAGTTCCAAGATCAATGATCTCTTTATTTGTAGTAATTTCAATTGACCTTAACATAGAAAAATTAATCTAATAATAATAGACGATAATTCTGATTACATGATAATTCAAGTTGATTGTAAAGGATTAACTTTGATCTAAAATTGTATTGATTTTCACAGAAGCAATCAATTCATTTCCTCATTAGCTAATTTATTAATCTCCGTTGATTGTTGACCATAAATATAAACAGTAAAGTTAAATGGTGTGTGTCTACTTGTTGTGGTCATCTTGAGGGTTCAAGTGATGAGGGAAGAAGCAAAATAACAAGAAAACTGACCAATAGATGAAAATAAAGATAAAGATGATAAGTAGCATACTAATTATCATCTGATCCGGAAAAATGGAGAAAAACTCTTGAACTTCATCTTCCTACGATAAACATTTGATATTAAGTCAAAAGGCCATTGACCGTGACCGTTAGGCGATTATCTCTGATCATGACTAACCCGATATGTTTATTTATAATCAGTTTGTTTACCATTCTCATCTTTGATTGATTGGTAAAATTCACTATTAATTCATCGTCAATTGTTTTCAATTTCAATAATGATTAACACGTTGGATTAACTGGATTAGCTCAGTTTTCTTATTGTAAATATTATCTTCTTATCGTCATTGACTTACATGAAGATCAGCATGAAGATGAGATTATTAGTGAAACGGGTTAACTGATTAACTATAATTGTTTGTAATGCTCTGTGTGTGTCAGTCAATCAATCAACCCACTGAACATTTCCAATCTAATCTTAATTGTGATTAGTTGTTCATGGTAACTTGTTTTCCTCTTTCTCTGAATTCATGAAATCGCAGGTCATTTCATCATCACATTGTACTTTTAACATTAATCCTCAAAGTGACTTTTTTCTTCACGATCATGTTACAATAGATTGAGAACTAGATTAATAATAGATTATGAATAAAATTCATTTATTGTCAATCGAATGGATAAATCGACGAGCCTAATTAGTCATTATTTAAGAACTAGATTGCAATAGATTGGACCGAAAGTGTCAGAATAATGGAGATGCCACTTTTGCGACACTTTCGCGAGGAAGTCGATATCTTGTTTTTCCATTGGAACTTTTTTCTCCATCGAGATGATAGAATTTGAATTTTTCTTTTTGAGATTATTACATGAACAGAAAAGATTCTTTTGACTAGTAACATCAATTCGAGATGTTGATGAATCTTTCAATCTTAAGGTGAGGTTTTTTTCTATTGAATCGCTTTGAGAATATTTAATATTTCGATTCTGAAGTTGTTGTTGATTCTCTTTATCGCTTTTATCCTCGGCTCCATCTCCTGGTTCTCGAGGTGAAGTTCGAGTCTGTCGAACTTCACCTCGAAATTTTCTCTTCATATGAATTTCCTCTGAGATTGATTCCAATTCCCTTAAGGTTGATGCATATCGTGATTTGGAACAATTAATTTGATTCACAGTTAATTCAATATCTTCTTTAATCAGTGCCAATTGGTGTTGGAATCTAAAGATAATTGTAAACAGAAAGAAATATGATCAACAATTAGTAAAATTTACGTCAATATTTGACTGGAGTTATTAATCATTTAGTAAACATGTTTATTTGATCAACATTGTGTTAATCATAATACACAAATTGACATTGAACTAACAATTAAAATCAGCAACTTAATAAAATAACAGTCGACTAATCAACAGTTTCAAGTTAATTGTTGAGGTAATTAACTATTGAGATTCTAGTAAAAGTAACTATTATTAAATTGAAAGTTCATTTGCTTTAGTGAATTAACATTTTGTGGGGAAAAAAATTACATAGAAATTGATTGGAAATCGGAAAAGTTTACACAATTAACTTAACACAGTCTGAACACAATTAGTTTTACATCAATAATTAACCTTCAACGATCAACAAATTCACTTGGTTGATTTTTAATAAACTAAAATTAATTTGATTGAGTTTTTGTTTTTGTTTTCAACTATTGATTGGAAATCAATTAAACGATAACTATGAGATATTAGTGATTCTTATAAAGTGAAAGGTGAAACAATCAGGAAATGATGATTAATAAAAAGAAAAACAATTAATCATCTGATCAGTTGTTCTATTGAATCAGCTTACCTTTTCTTTTCATCGAAATAGATTTTAGATCGTTGAAGGTTTCGTGCTAATTTACGTTCCAAATTGAGCACAATCATTTTCATCGATTGAAAATCTTTCATTGATTGCGAATGAACTTTTTCACTTTCCCTCTTCATTAATTCCGCTTCGATTAACTTGACATTAGCTTGATTGAGCTTCTCCTGCCAGGTAGTATCAAATTCACCATTGTAATCATGACAACAATGATTCTGATGATGATTATGATTATCGGGGTGACGAGGGCGATGATTTGAATTGTAATTGTTGTTATTTTGTTGATATTTAAATGAAAGGAACTTTTTTTCCGCTGATTTGATTCTCTCTTTGGCTTCCAAATATGATTCACATGCTTTTTCGTAGTTAATTGCTGCTCGTTGACACTTTGAGTGAATTTCAATCAGCTGATCGCGAGCTTCATAATAAGGACGAGATTTATTGATTGATTTACCTAATTTATTAGATAATTGTTTCAAACGATCAGTTGATTCACTTAGAATATTTCTAAATTGACCATTAGCTTGTTCGAAATGACCTTCCAATGTATTTATCTTTCCTGTCCATTTGTTGAGTTCTTCAAGTTTTATTTCAATTCGAGGATCTAAATAAGATTCATCGTCGTCGATATTTTCATTTGTACTTCTATCATTCATGTTTTCGAGAAGCAATTAAAAGTCACAAGAGGAAATCACAAGTTAATTGTTGAATTGAACATAAACACCGTTAATAGTGAAACGTCACTTTCATTGGGGAAATAAAATAAACTCATTGGATAATGAAAGTTAGCAACAATTAGTTAATCATGTTGACAGTTAGTAAGCAAGAAACTTGTTAAATGAATTGAAACTTATGTTGTTGTCTTAACATTTGATCAAACAATTGATTCTGGTTCAGGTTTCATCTCATCATCATCATTGTTAATTTTTCATTCACTAGAGGGACTCACATTATTTACTTAATTTACAACAATTAACTATTGTCTGTGATCATTAACAACAATTAATGAGAAAAATTAATAATTAACTTAAAGTTAATCTGGTTAAGTGTATTAAGAAAATTAAGATCAAGTTAAATGCGAAGTCCAAACTACTCCCTAAATGATTTAATCAATTTTAAGATTAGCATTTGATTTTTGATCTTCTCAACTTACAATTAAAATTAATCTTCCAAAAATAAAATCCAGTAATTAATAGATAATCAGATTTTAAAATTAGATTAAAAATTAATTTTAAAATTGACAAACAAGTAAATCTGTCAATCGGTTTCCTTGGTAACTAATAAAAACTCAGCTGATTGCCTGATGAGGCTCAATGAAAATTTGGTTCTGTCATTTTAATCTGATGTTTTAATCAAGTTTACTAATTGTGCTGATTAATTATATGAAATTAACTCTCAATCTTTATTGTATTTCTTCACAGTCATCATATGTGCTCAGAAGTAAACACATTTCATCCCAACAGTTTCATTTAAATCTCTTTTTATCAAGTTACTTTTTTACTCTTTTAACGTTTTCTTTTCTTAACTCTTCAATTGTTTAACCTTTCATTTTATCACTTTAAAGGTAATCCAATAATTAGTTTATTTCATTAATTTACTTGAAGGTCAAGCCAATCAAATTCTACTGATACAAACAACAAGATGGACAAAACATTTGATAAAAACTTGGTCAGTGAAATGACAAAAGACATAATTGAAAAGACCATTGGAAGTTCATCTTACCAACACAACAAAGTGGACCAATGGACCGCCGCCATTTGCGATGAGATCATTTCGAGTTTAGTTTCGCGTGAATGGCCATTCAAATTCATCGGTAAGGCTCAGTTTTAGAAAAGAATTGTAATTATTGATTCTCTTTTATTCTATTCTTTTAGCTTCATGTACAATTGTACAGAAAAATGGAGCTGGTTTTCAATCTTCAACGAGCTGCTATTGGGACCAAGCGAACGACGCCAATTGTACAGTTCGATGGGAAAATAAGTCCATGTTTTCGGTGACAAATATCTTTGCTGTTTCTCTTTAAATCAAATTTATTAATCATTTGGTCCGCGCTTTTCCAAACACCTGATGAACAATCTGATTGTTCGCAATTTGGGTTTGTAAATAAAGATCATTCAATGAAACGAAATGAAATGATTCTAAATTCACTGTCCATCTCTGTTTTCGAATTTTCATCAAATTCGGTGGAATCTGTTCATTTGGGTTAGATATTCTCTCATTTAATGTTATACCAGTAATAGTAGAGAAATAAATCGCGATCTGATTTCACGTGTAATCATTTGAATGAGACATTAAGTGGATTTTAGTGACAATTAAACGCTTTTATTTATACGTTCAATATAGAAATGAATAAGATTATATAACTTGTTGATGTTTTGTGTATGCGAATGCCAATGAACATGGAAGCCAATCTGTGAGTGCCAGTCAATAGTTCCAAAAATTGAAAAATTGAAAAAAACAAGTTAGTTTTTGAATTCACAAAGAAAGTCTTTGGAACAAATCAACTGATACGCACCTTAAACAATTAACAATCCTTATTGGTTGGCATTTGGTCCTCTCTTTTTACCAAATCCTTGTACAACATTTACGAATCTTTTATTGTACAACATTCGACGCTTGGCACGGCCAGTCTTTTTCTTCTTTTTCTCTTGTTTCTCTACTTTTGGTGTTTGACCTTTAACTTTACCAGCACGAGCAAGAGATCCATGTACTTTACCACCGAGAAGTCTACCAACAACTGTAATTTCATCACCATCAGCTACTTCACACCAATTGAAATCATCAATAATTCTACCATTACAATAGAGAATTTGATCCTCAATAGGTAAACCTTCAATCTCGGCAATGTGTTCCTAAAAGCGTAGAAAAGTAAGACAAGTGAAGAAAAATATAGAACATGTTTTCAAAAAGAGTAACCGGGCTGCTTACCTGTAAATCATCAATATTATTTCCTTCGAAGGCGAAGGTACTTTCTCCACGAATAAAGATTTGCATGGTCACCTAATTTCACTTTTAATTACAGTAAATTAAATTGATATAAACACAAAATCAAATTAAATTTAATTCAAATCAAGTTGAACGCAAAAAACTCAACATAAATTCAAGAGTAAAGGAAAAGGAAGTGAGTGAAATGAGGGATCGTTTCCTCAGTACGGCTCTGAGAACATCTGATGATCGACTCACTTTTCAACTCAATTTATTTGTTTTCATTTCTCTTTCTAAACAGATTAACATAAAGTAAATTGTTTAAACTTAATTAATCCGTTTAGAATGCGATTAACTGGCTCTTTATCTAAGTGGAAAGGAGCCTTTATTGGTTATATTCCGAAGTATCCTGGATCTTTGACCTCAGGGTAAGTGATTGTTGATAATTCGGAATTGAAATGATTCGTTTTATTTTCATATCTTTTCCTCTTGTTTTCCTTTTATGTTATTGAAAATTCAACACTAATTTAGTTTATTCTCGATTTAATTTATTCACAGGAAAACGCGATGGGTTCCGCCAGTTCGAACAGGTCATAAAGTTGATTTTTTCTATGAATTATCAGACACCCAAAGAGCAATGAATGTCTTAGCCAAACCTTACATAACAAAGGTAAGAATTGATTTCTATTTGAAATTCCAACATAAATGTTGTTATTAATACATTTGGTTTATTTGGTTCTAATTCCACCTTTTAAATTTTCTCTTCTTAGGACCAAGAAACGGCCTATTTGCAGCATGTCGGTAAAGCGAAACCTGATTATTGGGACGATTTCATGTGGAAAACACATGTAGTGCCACCGAAACATCGATATGCAGCTCATTTCATCGCTAGTTTGGATCGAACGGCTAAATTTGAAGATGAAGATTGATGATTAGAGTTAAATCAGTGAATCTGTTATTAGATAACAATCAACATCCCAGTGCGAGTTGATTATTATTATTGTTGTGATGAAAAAACTTCCGCTCATTCAAATTGTTTATTATTATTGATTTATATTAATGTTTAATTTATTAATTTAAATTGATTATCATAACAATTGATATTATCAAGTAACAATCAACAATATCATTCAATTTATTTATCTCTAAAGTTGATTATTAGTGATTTAGTTGATTAGTTTCACTTGATAGCCAAAATGTTTACAATTGATTAATCATTTTTCATCATTACCATCAAATCTACTTTTGCCCCAACTGATTAAGACAGAAAGGTAATCGATAATTTAAATTGTGACCTTGTCATTTATTGCCAAGGCTACCTTTAAAAATGTAAATTAAATCAATACAATCAACTGATTTTCTCATTGATTGTTTTTATTTCAATCCAATGACTTGAGTTAATGTTAAGATTCTCAATCTCAATTGATAAATTAGGATTGAAATGATTATATCGCTATAATCATCTCAATTTTGACGATCATATTTTAATCATGATCTTGATAACTTTGATGTCCTTTACTTGCCTATTGATTGTTTAATCAACAATCAAAATAATTTTTATCAATTGATTGTTGATAAACGTCCGATTGTTTTGAATAAATTGAATTGAATTTATTGCAATTTTTTTATATTTTATAAGTGTATTGGATTAGTGATTTTACTTGATAGTGTTTTCTAAGAGGATTATCCCGAAATATGTGGAGTACAGAAAAAGAGAGAATTGATTTACATAATTGTTTTAGTTTCTTGCTTATAAAAAACTGGACCAGAAAAAGCAAACACCAAAGGAGGAGAGCAAGAGATTAATTAATTCAAGTTATTGCTTAAATACACTAAAAAAGGTAAGAAAAATAATCAAAATAAGGTTTACACGTTCAGATGATTAATCCACAAGATTAATAAATATCCAAACTCTCACGGGCTTTAATTCAATTGACAAGACACAATGTAAATGTAATCGATTCATTTTCTCGTTTATTCCTTGCCAATTGAAACCATCATTTCTTTTCCATTGTTGCGACAAATTAATAAGGCGAATTGAGGTGATTTAAGGCAATTCTTTTTCGTTTCTTTGCTTTTCTTCGTTCATTTTCGTAAGGACACTTTTAAGGCCAATTATTGCTTTCGATGTTTTCACTTTGTTTCTTTGCTTTGCTTTGCTTTTCATTTTTCTCCTTTTTCTTTTTCTTTTTCTTTTTTTTCTTTGTTTTCTTTTTTCCATTTGATTACATTTGTTTCAAGCGTTCAATTGGTTTCATCAATTTCCACCTCCTTCTTTTACCTTCTCTCATTGTGATTATGATTCGTTGATATTATGAATCGATTGCGATGGAAATTACATTTCTCTCGATATTTTGTTTCTGCTGTTGTAATACTCGAAGCTGCAGTAGCAACGTGGTAGTGATGATAATGAGGATGATTAGGCAAATGATGAGGCAGATGATCAGGAATAAGCGTTGATTATAAAGTCGAGAAGAAGAGCAGAGAGAAAAGAGCGAGCGAGAGAGAGAGAAAAAGGAAAAAGAGTAGAATTGATGAAGATGAGGATAATAATGATGATGATGATGATGTTGGTGATGATGATGAGAGAAAAGGTCGAATTGGTGATGAAATGTAATTTATATCATACATGAAGAAATGAAGAAATGATGAAAAAAGTTCAATCTTCGTTTGAATAGTGAAAATGGTGACAATGTTTAGTATGAGATCTCCAATCAGGAATTAAGGCATTTCTTTTCTTCTTAATTGTGATGATGATGATTCAAGGTGGTTTTGCTTCGTCGTCTTTGTTTCATGAGTTAATTACTCATTTCAATTGTGTTTTTATAGTTTAGTTTAAATATTTATGAATATGTATAAAAAAGAGTAACTCTAATCAACCATTGGAAATAAAGTTAATTGAGTAAATCCGGAGAGATCATGAACATTACATGTATCTTGATTATTATATGTTTTTTTTGTAATATTAAATTAATTGGTTCATATTATTGTGACAATTTCCATGCGATGATCATTCAATCCGCCGCGATCCATCAATTGACTCGAGCTGTAGTAGCAAACCCATGGTGCTTATTTCCCTAATTCGAGATGAGACACAACATGTGCTTCAGATGCTAAAATTAACAAGATAATGGAGGAGGACCGGTGACAATTTTATTCTTCATTTTGTTTAAACAACGGCGTTTAATGCACCTCTGTTTCTTTATGAACGGCCCACCAAATTTGGGTCTATCCAAACAGTATATACATTTACCACAATCTTCCGCCATACAAGTTGCACATTTACCACAGGACCAAACCTTTTTACCGGTTAGTTTAACTTTCGGCGAAATTTGTTTTTCTGGTTTACGACCTTTGTGACCATTGCTGGACGAATTCGGGTTCATAATGTTGTTTTTCATCGTAATATTATCATTGGTAAGATCTTTATTCAAGACGGAGGAAGATAATTCTAATGACCCATTACCACGGGCGTTGTAAGTAATTATCATTGGCGCGTCTCCATTAGATGAATCGGCAGATCCTTCGGGCGTTGGTCCAGTGGACGCTGATTGTAGAGCGAGATCAGCCAGCGTTTCGGCTGTGAGGCTATGTGATCCATTTCCTGTTTCTTTTGGTCCTGGTTTACATCGAAACGGTCGAAACTCTTTTATGGTGAGTTGTTTCCGCAAGTCTATAGAAAAAACATCCAAACAAGCTTTAATCCAACACGCTCGACATCGGGTTCTTACATTGAGAGGACATTCACCCAAAGATGGACAAGAGTACTTTTTAGGCTTAACTGAAAATTCTCTAAAATATCTATAACATGTAACACAAGTGAGTTGGCCATATCGACGCTGGACACATGAATAGAAACGTGTGACACCACATACAGCACAATTAACATAACCACTCTTTCCTCCGACACCGTTGGGTGAACTCTCTCCATTGGTAGCTTCAAGACCTTCGGTCATAGTTACCAATGGTGAATAGGGATCATAATTATCTCCATCGTCGGGTGACAAACCTTCATCTCCCGAGTAGTTCTTGTAATATGGTCCGTTAACTTGTGGTACCAATGAATTGTGATGGTTGTGTCGACTGTTTTTACCATTTAAACTGTACTGGTTAATGTGATTGTGATTATGATTTAATCCACTTGTCGTGTTATTGTTGGCATCTTCTGTTTCCATAAACGATTCACAAGGTCTATCTGCGTCTCTTTCGTCGTCATCCATGTGAACTAAAGTATAATGTTGTCGAGCTTCGACCATAGTATCAGTGAGATAAAAGCAAATCATACATCGATAAACCATCTCAGCAATAATTATTCCGTTCGGATCGCATACCAATGATCTACAGTGATCGTCTTCCATTATCTTTGAAGATTTAATATCTTGTTTAGCACTTTTCGGTGTCATTGTCGGCATTTGAAATTTAGCTTTATCTATAAATCACCAATCTGTTCAAAGCAAATAAATAACAAGTATTAAAATGGATGAATAAAAAAACCTCATTGTTTCATGTTAGTTGGCGTAAAAGCAGATTAACGAAAAGTGATTACTTTAACATAGGGGTTTCCAAAAAGAATATGAATAAAAGTTCAAAAGGACGAAGTGATTTTACGATATAAGAAGCACTTGGAAAGGCACATGAGTTAATGTTGAGAAAATGAGATAACTTTATAACATTGAACGAGAGAAATCAAGTTAGGCCGATGACGATTGGATTAACACGTGAAGGCAACTCAGTAGCACGAACTATTAATATGTAGTTAACCAATAGGATTAATTAGAAAGTATTTCAATTGATTACATGCAAATGATGACACAAGGTAATTGAAAAGTGAAGAATAAAAAAACCCGATGATTTATGATGAAATTATCCAACTAAATGTAAGGGTCAAAAAAGAAAAGAAATGGACACTTGTTGCAGATTCTACGAGAAAATGAAACAAAAAAGGAAAAAAAAATAAGAGAATCAAGAAAGAAGACAAAGAAAAATCTGAGTAAACAGTCGATGAACAGATACTGTTGTTGATCAAGTGTATTAATTGTTATCGAAAGTTAATCGAGAACAACAATTAAGAGGAAAAAAATGAGAATCCAAATAGAGAATAAAATGAAGAATTAACTAGACTTTTAGTCGAGAAAATTACAGTGGATGTGAAGAGAAGGCAGAAAGCGAGAGATTGTAATAAGAGAGGAGAAGAAGAGGGAAATTGGAAAAGAGAAAAAGCAACACGAAAAAAAGAAAGACAAGAAAAGAAAGAGAAAGAAAGAGCAAGAGCAACGTGTGATTTTCCCAAGGTCTGAGAAGAGAAAAGGGAGAGCAAGAGAGAGAGAGAGAGAGATGAAGAGAATAGAAATTAATTGCAATAAATTAATAACTTAATCACAATGGAAATTAATTATATCAATTGGAAGAGGAAGTGGAGAGTAAATTGTTTGAAGAATAACAAATGGATCGGACACTTACTTTGGATTAGAAAACAAAGAAAAAGCGAAAATTGTCTAAAATATTTTCCAATGAAGTCGCAAGTTCACAGACCAACACGATCTCTTGAAAGTCCATTACAGAGGAACAACTCCCATCGGCTTCTCTTCGTGGGGTGGGTGGGAAAGAGAGAGAAAAGCGAGAGGAGGAAAAGTAAAACAAGTTGAGTGGTTTTTCTCGCAATTTTCTCTTACTTGTTTTTCGGTGGAAAAGAAGAAAAAAAAAAGTAAAACTTCAAATTCTCTTCCATCATGTCGACAAAGACGAAAGAAGAAAAAGAAAGAAAATCAAAGACTAAACATCATAGAACATTTTTCTCTCTCTCCAATTCGTCTCTGTTTTCACTTCTCTATTTCTTCTTGGATCAAGTTTTGATTCTTTCGCAATTGTTTTGGTCAATATTCGATATTTTCTTTCGCTTTCACTGGTCAGAATTTGTCCCGAGGGCTAATCGATCCTCTCCAACTGTGATTCCAATTGACATTAAATGTCGTCGACCTTTTAATTTTCATTGTTCACTATTAACCCTCATTACGATTGGATAATTAATCTAATCAAGACTAATCATCCCAATTAATATTAATCAACGAAAATACAATTGACACTCATTAAAATCAACTAAGTTCAAGATTTATTATACAATTAAATAAACATTTCCCTTAATCGCCTTAGATCAATGATATTTTTACAACGATTAAAACAATTTAAATAATAATCATTGTATTTGATTGTTGCCAGTTGATTAGTTTAAATTGTTTCGTCTATTTTAAGGCTTGAACCTTGGCCTTACCTTGATTGTTTGGATTGATTTTGATTGCAATCAATTAACATCGTGACTTTGTTGTTACTTTACAATTTGACAGTTAATCATCACTTGATTATAATCATTGAAAACTTTTGATTGTAGTAAATTGGTTTACTAAATTTTCACTAATTTGATTCTCACTATTAATCAACTAACATCCTGATTAATTATTATTATTGTTCAGGAAGTATTCAATTTATATTACAGGTGATTAAGTTAATTAGTTAGTAAACATATTCACCCATATTGAATTAAGTTTTTATCATTTAATTGTAAAATTAACTAATTGTTCACGATTTTCAATGAATGAAGCCAAGTAGCAATTAAGAAACATTGATTTTATTTAAAGACATGATTTGTTACTGAAGCTTAAACAATTAAAAAGTTAATTGGGATGATTTGAGCTTCGTTACAATTAGTTAATTGTGATTAACAGAAATTTGAGATTTCAGGTTTAATTTGTATCTGAATGGATGTTAATTGATTTGTAAATTATGATGACAATTATTAAGGGGAAACAATTAAGACGAAAGACACTAAGGGATGACAACAATTAAAAGGGAAAACAAAATTAGTTGATTGAGAATTTACATGAAAAAATGATGATCAATTGTGGAAAGGCAATCAGATTGTAATTAAATTTGATTACAATTTAGATTGATTGAAAAATGGCAGCATAAAAAAAGATGAAGTTAAATTGATTAACTGATCATCAACGAACCAGCGTTGTGATTAAATTTTACAATTAATCTCTTCCACCACCATATCCACCTAAATGAGTCGATAGAAAGATTAGATTGTGATTAGTTAATTTGACCGAAGTGGACATTTGATTCTTACCTGAACCCATTCCTCCTCCGTTCATTGATCCACCCCAACCACCTCCGGCTCCTGACCCACCGCCGTTATTACCTCCATAGCCTCCGGAACCACCGCCGTTTGAGGCTCCACCGTAGTTTCCACCTGAACCACCGGAATTACCTCCATATGAGTTTCCACCACCACCATAGGAAGAACCTCCACCCATTCCTCCTCCCATTCCACTCATTCCACCCCAACTGTCACCATCGTCCATCATCATTCCCATGTCGCCATACGAATCCATCATCGACATCATTTGCATCATCTCGTTCATGTTATTTCCTCCCCAACCTCCGCCGGAGCTCATTCCACCTCCCATTCCTCCCATGGACATACCACCGCCCATTCCGCCTCCCATTCCACCACCCATGTGGCCTCCACCACCTCCGCCACCTTTACCCATCATTCCCATCATCGAGTTCATCATCCCACTCATCATTGATTTTCCTCCAGCCTTTTTCATCAAATCAATCACAAGACTGTTAACAAAAGTAAACAATTAAAAGAAATCATGAGTTAATTAACTAATCAAATTTCACGATGGAAACAAAGAGATAAACTTTCACTTCACTAAGAAAACATGGTGATCATCGTCGAGACAAACAAGAACTTCAAATACTCACGGAATTGGAATTGGCAATGGAATCGGAAGTATTCCGAATTTAGGTTTTTTCGTCGATTTGAGAAGAAGGAGAAGAGCAGCTAATTTTTTTAATTTCTTTTTCTTTCCAGCGTCAACTTCTAACCCATAGAAAGTAACTAAGCACATTTGGATAACAATTAAGGAGAGAAAGAATAAGCTCAAAGTTTGAGCTCGACTTGCAAGACTCATGATGACGGAGACACAAAGTTAATCACTCGAAACAAGAATAGTCCAAAAAGTTTCCAATGGTAAATCGGTGAATCGATTGAGTAAACAATTGAATTGAGCAGAAATGAAGACACTCACAACGAAAGGATAAATTGTTATGTTGAAATTATCGCTCGATGGTCATCTTTATATATCAAGGCTTCTCTCTCACTGGAAGATAAGAATCGATTCAAGAGTGACCACTACTGAATCATAGTGACCAACAGGTAAAGTTATGCAATAGAAAGGAAGGTAAGAGAAAAAGAAAGAGAAGATACTTTCACTCTAAAGCCCATCTTCTCACCAAACTTCCCCTCCCACCTCCTCATCTTCACCCGCTCTCTGGCCTATTTTGAGACTGGTTATTAAGCCACAATATCTTCATCATCTTCATTCAGTTTCACTTTCATTCATCATCACCATCACCATCATCATCTTCATCTTCATCTCCATCTTCATCCTTTTTTAACTAATCACTTTCTATCCAAACTGATTATAAAATCAACGATTTAAAATCTTTTGTTTTGATGAATCGTTAATTAGGACACGATTTTTAATCAAACTTTTTCTTAATCATCTTTTTCCGTTTCTTTTTAATTATTATTAATGTTTGCACTTAAATGATTAAAACTATCAGATAATTAACATCTCAGCTAACTAATTAACCAATAATCATAATTATTTGATCTGATGGATTCATATTTAAGAGTAGTATCAGTATTAAGATCACTGATTAATCTAGCGATTATTATGTAATTAAAATACATTAGAGTTTATCACTTGTATTAGCAGATTAATTAACAATAAATTTTACTTGTAATTAGACACTAATGATTAACCTAAAAGTGTACTGAAATTGTACAATTGTAATTAATTAGGTGACCAGATTAATGCAAGTGAAAACTAACAAGTGACTTTTAAATTAATTGATTATCATTTACTATTTATTATTTAAGTGTTTTTCCTTCTGTTAAATTGTTTAATATTAATTGTAATGCTAATTAAGGTTGCAAATATTATACAACAATTAGTAAAACAGTTAATTCGGACATCGTATTGCCGGAGGGTCAGTTTATCCATAGATCGTGAGTTTCTGAGTGAAAAATATGGAAATAGAACGTCAAATGATCAAGATGATAATGAAGATGATGATGAGAGACTTTCTATCATTCGAGTGAGTTACTTGTGATGATGATGATGATGAAGAAAAGTTTCAACAGGTAGGAAAAGAAAGGTAGAAAATAGAAAGAAAAAAAAACAAAGAGTAAGAAAAGAAAGTGAGAATTAGTTAAGATGGACAGATAAGGAAGAGGAAGAAAAAAAAGTTCGTCTTATTATTACTTCGTAGTTCGGACATAATTAAGTTAATCGTGCAATCCAATGAAACATAAATTTCGTGATTAAATGAACCTACAATCAACTCCTTCCACCTCTTGACCATCACCACAACATTTTCCTCCGCCTCCACCACCACAATGACCACCTTCAATTGCCTTAACCATATATTTGGTTGTTTCCATTTAAAAATAAAGTTTCCTTTCTTCTTGGACTGACCAATCAACTGACCAATTCAATGAGGCACGTCGATGCTTAGATTTGTTCAAATTGAATAACAGCTTATCACTTCAATTGTATTAATTTAATTTAAACACGATGATGATGATTAAAGTTAAAAATCAGTGAATCTATTATTTAATAACAATCAACATCCCAGTGCGAGTTGATTATTATTATTGTTGTGATGAAAAAACTTCCGCTCATTCAAATTGTTTATTATTATTGATTTATATTAATGTTTAATTTATTAATTTAAATTGATTATCATAACAATTGATATTATCAAGTAACAATCAACAATATCATTCAATTTATTTATCCTTACAATTGATTGACCAATTGATGTTGTTGATTAGTTTCATTTGACAGTCAAAATGTTTACAATTGATTAATCATTTTTCATCATTATCATCAAATTTAACTCCTAATCTTATTGATTAACTGATTAAGACAGAAAGTTAATCGGTAATTTAAATTGTGACCTTGTCATTGATTGTCAATATCAATGTTGCATTTAACATTTTAATAGTGTCAATTTAATCAATACAATTAACTGATTTTCTCATTAATTGTTTTTATTTCAATCCAATGACTTGAGTTAATCTCAATCATCTAATCATCTTTCATCATATTTTAATTGTGATGTATTAATATTAATAATATCTTTATTATCCTTTTACTTGCCTATTAATTATTTGATCAACAATCAATTGATTAAAATAATTTGATTACCTTATGAAGTGATCAAAATGATTGAGACTTTACTTTAGAATCCGAATTAGTGCAATTTGAATCATTATCATTGATAATTTTGATTAATTTACTGATCATTATCACGATGAAAATGATGCAACAATCAATCAATTGTTAGCTATCCAAACAAATTGGATTAAAGTTAATGATATTGAGAAATATTAATTATTTTGTTGTCAAATTGCTTCCACAATAAGATTTTGGCTTAACTTTAATTATGATTTAATTGTTAAACAATTTTGTGAGAAACAGATTTAGATTGAAAGATAATTAAAGAAAATTACTTTAATTAAAATGAATCGAAAGTAAAATTTTAATCCAAATCACAATCACAATTACAATTAGTTGACCAACTCTCTGATTCTCACTTGGATCAAGCCTTAAATTGTTGCAATTTAATCTGATTAAGTTGATGAAAATTGAAACTGATCAAACTGATTAACCAATTTGACATTAATTCAATAAACTTTGATCTCTAATTGTAATGATTGTCAAAGTTAATGATTTAACAATCAATCTCTATGAAAAAGCAACTTAAACTACACAATTAAAACTGATCTGGTTGATTGTTTAAAATGAGATTATAATCAATGAATTAGTTGATTAATTTAATGTTAGATTTAAATTCAATCAACTCAATTGTCTTAATCAACGAATCACTTTTCAAATGATCCAAAAAAGTTTCAATTGGTTGTAGAAAGTTAAATAGTTGATTAACAATTAAACCCGATGAAAGTGAATTAAAAATTGTTCAAATGTTATATTTTCGGGCCTGGTTAAACATTAATAATATTTACCTAATCAACTATTCTAATTGTAATTGTTGCAGTTAAATTGATAATAATAATAAATGATTAAGTCAACAAAGGAATTAACTGATTGTGTAATGTTAATTGTTGTTTGTGTAGTGAATGAATTAAAATTTAAATATTATTATCTATTCTGTATTGTTACTTGATTTAGAAACCGGATTAAGTTTGAATTAATTTTTGCAAATTGATTAAGATTAAGAGTCTTCTTGATTATTAATGATAATCAATAACACTTACACTTTGATCACAATTAACATTGACTAAGATCAACTATCAGCGGGAAATAAATTGTTGTGATGATTATAATAACAATCAATTGCAACAATTGAGGTCAATTAAATAGTAAATTAGATTGATAAATAATACAAAACATAATCAATAAGATCTATTGGATTAATTTGTAAACAATTAGTACGAAAGGAAAAGTTTTAATTGTAAATTAAAATTGACATTAATCAACAACAATCAATTTCAAACGAAACCGCGTTGCCATTTCCATCTTCCAACTTAATTGTGATTAATTAAGACAATTAATCTACTATCAAGTTGCTATTATTATAATTGAAAAAATATATAAGGAACCATCAAGATTGTTGGTTAGTTAATTGTTGGGAGAAATATTGAAAATAAGAAACAATTTATTTCTGGTGCTTGTGGTTGATTGTTGTTTAATCAGTATGATTAGTAGTTTTAATCAATTTGATTGATGATCGTTATGATTACGATGTTGATCATGATTATGATTAATTGCCGATCAACTACAATTTGATTATTGATTTTTGATGGAAAAACATTAACTTTGAATTTCTCATTGCACTTTACGAAAAATGATCAGGAAGTTATTAGTTAATTTCTTTTCAAATTTTCATTCTTTCTATTAACTTAATTCTCGTTCGACACAATTAACTTCAATTGTTGATTGAGAAGAGATAATTAGTTTTAATTAGTCCATTTGGAAGAGACTCATTTTAATTGAGAGTTTGAATTAATGTGACAACTTTTTGGGCTCAAATTGTTGATAAACGTCCAATTTTGTTGATTAAATTGAATTTATTGCAATTTTTTTATATTTTATAAGTGTATTGGATTAGTGATTTTACTTGATAGTGTTTTCTAAGAGGATTATCCCGAAATATGTGGAGTACAGAAAAAGAGAGAATTGATTTACATAATTGTTTTAGTTTCTTGCTTATAAAAAACTGGACCAGAAAAAGCAAACACCAAAGGAGGAGAGCAAGAGATTAATTAATTCAAGTTATTGCTTAAATACACTAAAAAAGGTAAGAAAAATAATCAAAATAAGGTTTACACGTTCAGATGATTAATCCACAAGATTAATAAATATCCAAACTCTCACGGGCTTTAATTCAATTGACAAGACACAATGTAAATGTAATCGATTCATTTTCTCGTTAATTCCTTGCCAATTGAAACCATCATTTCTTTTCCATTGTTGCGACAAATTAATAAGGCGAATTGAGGTGATTTAAGGCAATTCTTTTTCGTTTCTTTGCTTTTCTTCGTTCATTTTCGTAAGGACACTTTTAAGGCCAATTATTGCTTTCGATGTTTTCACTTTGTTTCTTTGCTTTGCTTTGTTTTTCATTTTTCTCCTTTTTCTTTTTATTTTTTCTTTGTTTTCTTTTTTCCATTTGATTACATTTGTTCCAAGCGTTCAATTGGTTTCATCAATTTCCACCTCCTTCTTTTACCTTCTCTCATTGTGATTATGATTCGTTGATATTATGAATCGATTGCGATGGAAATTATATTTCTCTCGATATTTTGTTTCTGCTGTTGTAATACTCGAAGCTGCAGTAGCAACGTGGTAGTGAAGATAATGAGGATGATTAGGCAAATGATGAGGCAGATGATCAGGAATAAGCGTTGATTATAAAGTCGAGAAGAAGAGCAGAGAGGGAAGAGAGAGCGAGCGAGAGAGAGAGAGAGAGGAAAAAAGGAAAAAGAATAGAATTGATGAAGATGAGGATAATAATAATGATGATGATGATGATGATGATGATGAGAAAAGGTCGAATTGGTGATGAAATGTAATTTATATCATACATGAAGAAATGAAGAAATGAAGAAATGATGAAAAAAGTTCAATTTTCGTTTGAATAGTGAAAATGGTGACAATGTTTAGTATGAGATCTCCAATCAGGAATTAAGGCATTTCTTTTCTTCTTAATTGTGATGATGATGATTCAAGGTGGTTTTGCTTCGTCGTCTTTGTTTCATGAGTTAATTACTCATTTCAATTGTGTTTTTATAGTTTAGTTTAAATATTTATGTATAAAAAAAGAGTAACTCTAATCAACCATTGGAAATAAAGTTAATTGAGTAAATCCGGAGAGATCATGAACATTACATGTATCTTGATTATTATATGTTTTTTTTGTAATATTAAATTAATTGGTTCATATTATTGTGACAATTTCCATGCGATGATCATTCAATCCGCCGCGATCCATCAATTGACTCGAGTTTAGGTGAACTTAATTACAAATTGATTTTTATGTTTTGTGCTTATGATTATAGTTGATTTTCAATATGTTCATGCTTATATTCAGATGGTATTTCTAATACAATCCATGGATAAGAATCACAGTTTATTGATGTTAATTAATATGATTCAGCAATTAACATGTAACAGCATTACCATTGGCAATTTTATTCTTCACTTTGTTTAAACACCGGCGTTTAATGCACCTCTGTTTCTTTATGAACGGCCCACCAAATTTGGGTCTATCCAAACAGTATATACATTTACCACAATCTTCCGCCATACAAGTTGCACATTTACCACAGGACCAAACCTTTTTACCGGTAGTTAGTTTAACTTTGGGTGAGATTTGTTTTTCTGGTTTACGACCTCGGTGTCCATTAGTTGTGGTCGTGGTGGGGGTGTTATTGTTATTGTTCATTATGTTGTTTCCATTTCTGTTTAAAATGGAGGTGGAAAGATCCAATGATCCATCAACACTGGCGTTGTACGTGATTGACATTGTTGGTATCTCTCCACTGGATGATCCAGCGGATCCTTCGGGTGTTGGTCCAGTAGAAGCTGATCCCAAGTTGAGGTCAGCTAAAGCTTCGGCTGTTAGGGTCCCATTGGTTCCAGTTCCTTTGGTTCCTGGTTTAGCTCGGATTGGTCGAAACTCTTCAATCAAATGTTGTCTCCGCAAGTCTACAGAAAAAACATCGATACAGGCTTTAATCCAACAAGCTCGACATCGAGTTCTTACATTGAGAAGACATTCACCCAAAGATGGACAAGAGTACTTTTTAGGGTTAACTAAAAATGTTCTAAAATATCTATAACATGTAACACATGTAAATTGACCATATCGACGTTGGACACATGAATAGAAACGTGTGACACCACATACAGCACAATTAACATAACCACTCTTTCCTCCGACACCGTTGGGTGAACTCTCTCCATTGGTAGCTTCAAGACCTTCGGTCATAGTTACCAATGGTGAATAGGGATCATAATTATCTCCATCGTCGGGTGACAAACCTTCATCTCCCGAGTAGTTCTTGTAATATGGTCCGTTAACTTGTGGTACCAATGAATTGTGATGATTGTGTCGACTGTTTTTACCATTTAAACTGTACTGGTTAATGTGATTGTGATTATGATTTAATCCACTTGTCGTGTTATTGTTGGCATCTTCTGTTTCCACAAATGATTCTCCAGGTCTATCTGCGTCCCTCTCGTCGTCATCGTCCATGTGTTTCAATGTATAATGTTGTCGAGCCTCAATCATTGTATCAGATATATAAAAACAAACCATACAACGATAAACCATTTCAGCGACAATTATACCATTTGGATCGCAGACCAGTGATCTACACTGGTCATCCTCTCCGGTTTTTATAGTCGTCATAACCAAGTCCGAACCTTTATTCGTCATCGTCGGCATTATTTGTTTATGTTTAAACACAACCTTGTCAAAATAAATGGATTCCTTTTCTAGGTGTGTGAGTGTGTACAAAGCAATAGTGGTTTGTGTATATTAGCTTATGCGTATCTATTAGATTGTGCTAATAGATTACGAGAAAATGGTAATGTAATAGCTAAACCAGTAACAAAAATAAACATAAATTAGAGTTCAAAAGGTCAACGTTGTTGCACAAAATAAAGTTAATTTTAACGGGACACATGAGTTTACATCTAGTAGATGTATAAATTATCGTCTTTAAGGGTCAATCAATTGGTGGAAAAGGAAAAAGGCCAAAGACGAAGAAAATTGGGAATCCGAAAAGGCGAGTTTTTTACGCTTTTACATTAAGCAATTGCAGACTGACGACGAACTTGAAAATTGATCCAAGAATAAACCAGATGTTTGAATCACATAGAATTTGAATTAATTAAAGAAAACTGGAAGATTGACAATCAATGTAATTGGAAGAAAAATGGTGAATGTAAAGATGAGGGTATCAGAGAGAAAAAAAAGAGAAAATAAGCAAAAGAAAAATGGACACTTGTTGCTTGATGAACGAGAGAGAATAGGAAAAAAAAAGCAACACAGAGAAAATTAGAAAAGAAAAGCAAATGAATCACAAGAACAATTGAAAGAAAATGTCGTGATTGGTGATTAGTTTGCAATAAGAAAATTTCGCTGGAATTAAAAGAATTGCGATTATGAAGATCAAATCGCAAGAGTCGCAAAAATATAAACACAAGCAGAAAGAAGGGTAAAGTGATTGGTCGCACGAATGAAACTAAAATTACACTTGTATAACTACTGAGGCTCAGTGACTAAGGGGCAATGTAACCGAGAGAAGAAGAAGAGAGAAAGAGAGAGAGAGAAGATAAGGAGAGAAGAGAAAAGTAAGAGAGAGAGAGAGAGAGAAATCGGGGTGGGAAAAGAGAAAAAGAGAAAGAAGAGAAAGAGAAGCCGAGAGACTAATCATCTCTTGGAAAGAAAGAGAGAAGAAGAAGAAGAGATTTTCAATGGAAAGCGGGGCTTAAGTCGAAAGAGAGACGAAAGAGAAGAGAAAACCTTTGGAAATGTTGTTTCTCTTTCTCTAAATCAGGTTTTCTACTTGATTGTTGTTCTATCAAAAAAGGTAAATATAATGACGTTCAAATGAATTTGAGTCTTTGTTCAAAATATAAAATTACTTTGACTCTCTTTTCTGGTGATTCGGTTTCTGCCTCAGTTAAACAATTAACTTCTACTCGCGTTGTTACCTTTATATGTTCAGCTTACAAATTGAATAAACAATTAACTTTGGCCACAGTTAATCAACGAAAAACTAGCAACTAATTAAATCGTCAAGAAGAAATTTATTTTTTTTTGTTCATCAAGAGAAGAGGAAAAAAAGAAGGAGAAATTAAATGAGAAACATTTTAGAATTTGAACCAAAGAAATAACCAGATTTTTGGTCGAAATCAAGTTTATCCGATTGCAGAGAATTGGAGAGAGAAAAAAAGGTCGACGACATTTTCAAAGGTCGTCGCCATTTTGGATTGTTCGCTTTTCTCTTTTCTCTTCTCTTTCCACTTTCTCACAAAGAGATTATGTTCTAATCTAATCAAGGCCAATGAAGTTCAATTAAATGAAATAGTTATGGTGCTCAAATGATGAAAAGAAAAGAAATTCACTTAATTTGGAAAAACGAAAACCAGAAAATCCAAAGTTACCAGAAAATAACATTACGTTTGTTACGTTTCACTTGCTCTTCATCTTTGGCCACCTTATGGTTCATGGAAACCCAATGGAACCTCCCTAAAAGTGGCTCAGGTTGTTGCTTCACCTTTGGCCTTGGACATAATAACATAGAGAGAGCGAGAGAGGAACAATACTAATCCATTTTAATCGTGACAAGCTAATCTAATCTGTTATCCGAAAGAAACACCAACAAGACGAAAAGATAAACAAGTTGATCGCTAATCTTGAGATCATCTTGAACTTTAAATCAAGTAAATGATCACAATTAAGGATAATCTTTTCTTTCATCTCTCTTTTTCTCGTTTAAATTATTCGTTGATTGTTGATTGACAATTAACTAGTTTAATAATTTACTCGTTTTTTTGATAAGTAAATTGTTGTTAATGCCAATGACTTGAATAAACCAGAATTTTGCTTAATCATCATGCGATTCAGTGTTTATATCCGGAGATGATTATGAAACTTGATAGGAAGAGTAGATTTCTTTAATTAAAATCGAATTGGGATTTCTAATTGTTAACAATTAATCATGTAAACGTCATTGAACTCATATCAACTTTTTTTCCTTCTCCACATTAACTCATAATCCATAATCTTTACTCAGCTGATTCGTAGCAATTAAGCCTCGATTTAATGTTCATTTTTTCCACTTCTCTGATTTCGATTATCCGATTAATCTGATTATAAATATCTCTGATTGACTATTCAGTTAATTGTAAAGTTGAAGGTCTAATTGTATTTAAAATTCGAAAAAGCAACTAAACATAATTTAATGTTATTCTATTTTCAATTGGTCTCCCTTTTCTTTGTCATTAAATTGCTCGACTTTGAAGATGACTTGTGAAATTGTCAATGAAATAAACGACAGACAATTAACATTTAGTGATTGATTAAATGTCTCATCGTTTTATTGGCATTACCTGAATTTCAATCAATTGGAAACACATAATTGTCTAAATGTCCACTGATTTTAAATGAATCATCAGAATGATGGTGAGTTTAACTAAACGTGAGAATAAGAAAGAAAAATTTTACAATGAAAGTAATGAATCTGTGAACTTGCATGGGGAACATGAATTGAATTGTTGCTATTGGTTGAGTTCCATTGGAATGACAATGATGATGACGATTGTTTATGAACAGAGAAGAAGACAAATGATCACAGATACTTTGAAAACATCCAAGGAAACACGAATACTGATCCATAGACAATGAGGAAAAGTACGTATGCAAATGGGAAGATGATTCGAGCCGCGTAATCGACTTTATTACGATCCAATGGATTCTTATTCCAATCCACGTTACCATAGACTTTATTGAGAACAAGTTTAATTGCGTGGCTCATCTTATTCGAATCGGAAGTACATTGAAGACGATAAGTGGCTGATCGAAGGTACTGATTGACAGATGAAGAAAACTTTGATGAAATTAAGTTATGTCACCTCTTAGAATATTGGTTGATAAAAGAAATCGATCGATTATTGATCTACTTACCTCCTTTTTTTCTTCCACCAAGTGGACATAGACAATCGCGAAAACGTATTCGATTAGTGACATGAAGACGAAAAATATTTGTATCATCATCCAAATGTGAAGAGCGACGACGTAAGATACATTGATCTCCGCGTTTATTTGCATTTGCTGAGTGACCAAGGCCAAAAGTGGAGTTACACTGATTGCGACCTTAATTGTGAGACATAAGCAAAGGTCATTTCGAGCTCTATTAGTTTGATCAGAGAATACGAACCCTAGCAGGATATCCGACCGCTGGAATCCAAAATCCAACGAACGAAGTTAAGGTCAAGAGGAAACTTGGCCCATAGATTCGTAATATATAATAAGAGATTCGCCTGAAAAGTTCAAGTCGAACTCGTAAACATGGGAATTCAGGTCCTCGATAAAATGAACATTTCTCAATGAAATGATCAGTAATCTCGAACTTTGGAAAATCATCCATGTCGTCCATGGTAAATTTATTGAGGAAAAAGTTGACACTTCGATTGGACCAATCAACTAAAGTTCAAAAAGTGACCATAATTAATATCGAGATCGAAACGAAAGCGCGGGATGTATATAGAATTCAAAAGCTCGAACAATTCAAATTAATTCTGATATTTTGCATATTCCATTTCCGGTACTAAAATTACAATCAATCATCAAGTTAACCTTGATTAAAATAATCTAGAACGAATGATGATTTAGAATGGGTGTTAATCGTAACGATAATTTGCTGATTATGTAGCAAATGAGTAATGAGAATATGGAAAAGTTAATTGTCTTGTATTAATCAACTTTGATTTCGGAAAAGGTTTTCAAGTCATGGACACGATGAATTTAGGTGACCCTTTCAATTGACGTGCTAACTAGAATCAAATTTAATTTACTCAGCAATTGTAATAATATCCTTGAATCATCTGAAATGATGATGATTAAAAACAATTAAAACGATTTCTGCATAAACCTTGTTAACGGTTAATCATCAATTTTAGTTACACATCATCACACACAATTTAACTAATCAAGTAAACAATTTAATCTTACCACAAGCTAAATCGACATTGCAAATTTGTGTATCCTGAGGGAAATTAAATAGATCCATGTGACATGTTAACTTGACGATAACTCGAGTGGCCATTGAAAAATGGCTGCCGTTTGATAGTTCAATGAATAAAGGATTAGTAATCAAATCAACGGGTGTATTTGAAAGTGAATTAACAAAATGAAGATTCGGAATCCACAATTTGTTTTTCCATGATGAGTCCAATGTAATTGAATCAAAATCGTTTGGAAGTTTAATTCGTTGATCAATCCAACGTTGATAGAAAAATAAATCCATCGTAATCGACTGACACAATTGGGGCACAATTAGTTAATCATATTAATCAAATGAATATGAGAGGGAAAAAATAAACAGTACAAGAATTAATGATCAATATACAAAAAAAAGGGAATTAAAGTTTCTGAAAAATGCAAAGTTTAAAATTGAAATGCAATTATGCAAATGATTGTTGACATTAATTGTAAACAGAGTAATTAACATTACGATTGTTGATGAGCAGCAAAAATTAAGCTGTGAAAATAAGCATAATTTAATTGAGAGTAAATCACAATCAATTGGACTCATTTTTAACCAACCTTGATGAAATCATATTCAATGTTTACCTGTTCGGCTTCATTGGCAGCGATCAGCTGCTTTAGCACCAATGTGAGATTAACTTTAGCGGGTTCACCTGATGTTCAATTGATAGATTGTCACAATTAGGTTTTAATTGCTGTTGTGGTGGAACAATTTGATTACGATACTTACCATTGATTTTCGGGGGTCTCATGCGTTTGTAATTCTTAGGGATCAACTGATCGAATGACCAATCCTCTGAAACTGAAGAGATGATTTCCTCTGGTGAGATTAAGTTAATCAGGTTTATTATCGTGCAGATTATAAGATAACCATTTGAATTGATTAACATGATTTGTGAATCATTAGAGAGAAATGATTAAAGTTGATGCAGAAAAATGGATTTGGATTAACTTTTGTTGTGAAATATTAACATAAAGAACGAATTGAATTGAAGAAAACAATGAACGAAAGAAAAACTTTTCTCAATCGAATCGTTGATTCCAATGAATGAAAGTGATGATTTCTAATGAAATTGATTATTAGTATCGCTCTCACTTGATTCAATAGTTTCAATCATTTTAATTAGAACCTTCAATTCAGTGAATAGACTCAGTGCAAAGAATAATCATCATCATGTTGATCATGAAAGAGAAAAAGAAAGGAAAAATTAGATTGCTCAACATTAACCCGTTTCACTTTTCAACGAAAACAATTAACAATTTAATACAATTTTACACAATTTCAATTATGGACTAAATTTCATTGTAAATTGTTCATCACCAATCAATTAATTTCCAATTGCACAACAAATTTATCGATACCTTTGCATTGTAATGTATTTGTTAATTAGTGTTTATTGTTTACTAAAATTTTTCCAATTCTTTTCAGTAAATCACATTGACTGAACTAATTGGGAATTTAAAGTTTTATCAACTCTAATTCAGTACAATCAATTGAATCATGTGGAAACTCAATTGATTGAGACTTGAATATTAATCGTAATATTGGTTTGATTAATTTAATTTCGTTCTTTTCGTCAAATGTTCAAATTAATTTGGTTCAATGTCAAATTGTTGGTTCGAAAAGGTTGCAATTAATGAAGATCTTTTTTTCTGTTCTAATTAACTTTTACTCTTTTAATACTTGCGATGCAACGATTTAATTACAATTAAGGGCAAATTGCTGGCTAAGGAAGTGGTTAAGGTAAAATATAAGAGAAATCAATCTGCATAAAATGGTAAAATTAAAGTTAATTGTTGACGATCATCAGACCAACAACATCGCAAGATTTAGGATCATCCATGTAAAAGATGCTTCCTCTTATCGTCCTTTCTTATTAATCATAATTATTAATATAATAACTTGATTTCAATAGATTATAGAAACTGATTAAACAATCAAATTAGTTTAACGAAATTGTGTCAACTTATACTTTTCCTGATTTATCATCATTGTCATCATGTTTCCGTTCAATCGTTGGCAGAAAGTTCAGTCCAAGTTTAAGATTAATTTTGATCAGGCTTTCGATGGATTAACAATCTAATGGTTTCGATTTTATCAGTTTAATTTGTGTTAATTGTGATCAACTATCAACATCTAATCATCAGATTTGTGTTAAATCTGCTAATTTCTTTTAATTGTTTTATGTTCATCATGTTAAATTGTGTTAATTTAATTACTTCTGAATGATTTGAAATGATTGTTTCTCCAATTTTTATATTTCTTTTTGCTTTTTTCCCAATTGTATTTAACCCTTTGGATGCTAAGAAAAGCAAAGGTGGTAAACCAACAATCATCATGATTGGTAAGCAATTAGCTTAATTGTCAGGAGAATCTTAATTAAATCGTTTCTATTTCTCAGGTGGTGGCGGTGGTGGTGGCAAAGGTGAAGGTGGTGGAGGCGGATGGGGTCACCCACCGTCTGGAGGTGGTGGTGGTTGGGGTCCACCACCTTGTGGAGGAGGTGAGTTATTAATCCAGTTAATTGATTATTGACAATTGTTTAGTTAATTAATTAAAGTCTACTGATCATAATTAAATTGTCACAATGTTTGCTCTGCAACAATGGGCTCTTTTCTTATGTTTTGATCATTAACCTAATACTGATAAGCGACAAGATTATTATTGACCTGATATTTGATTTAACAATTAAATCGGAAATAGTGATTAGTCTGATCGTTTAGCTTAATTGTCTAGAATCTTAAATCATACAAACTTTTATTTAACTTTCACACTCTGTAACTTTCCAATTGTTATTATTTCGACGAAGTAAACATTTATGATATGATTAGTTTTAATTGTTTGATTTTGTACCTTGTCTGGGACAACAGGATGTGGGATGATGATGCCACCCAAGCCAACTTTTATTCCAGTTCCGGTTCCCTACATGGTACCTGATGAGGAGCCCAAACAAAAACAGGGAGGCCAAAAAAAGTGTTGTCCAGTTATGCAAGTTTATCGGAAGAAAGCACCAAAGATGATGATGATGCAATCACCTCCAGCATCGCCCCCACAAGTTCAAGTTATGATTCTTCCGTAAGTTTTACTAATTTTTGTTCGTTATTTCAATTGACTAATTAGATTTTCTTTTCTTTTTCTACCAGAGTTCCAAGGTAAGTTGAGTAATTAGCTATGGTTATTTTCTTAATTGATTCTGATTTCAATTATTTACTTCTGCAGTCCAACGCCCATTCATGTTCCTCATCCTTCACCCGTTCCTGTCCCGATGCCCATTCCGATTCCCTCCCCTCAGCCAATGCCCGCTCCTCATCCTATTCCAGTTCCCCAACCAATGCCAATGCCGATGCCAATTCCCATGCCAATGCTCCCACCGAGTTCATGGCCTGGCCCAGAACCCAAAAGCTGGTCAGCTCCAGCTCCAGCTCCAGCCCCAGCACCGGCTCCAGCTCCTGCGCCAAAACCCATGGTTTCAGGTTGGAGTTCACCCTCTCCGCCAGCTCCAATGTCAAGCTGGTCCCCTCCTCCTGCCCCTCCACCTCCACCTCCTCCCGCCCCTGCACCACCACCACCACAAATGGGATGGCCATCAGCTCCTGCTTCACCTCCAATAATGATGACAACCAGCTGGTCTCCTGCCCCCTCACCAGCACCAATGACTTCCAGTTGGACACAAATATCATCTCCAACTCCAATGATGGGATGGGTACAAACACCTTCACCACCTTCTTCAGTTGTAATCGAAGCGGGTTGGAATCCACCAGCACCTCCATCAGCTCCTTCATGGGGATCACCAAAACCAATGACCATTGCGATTCCAATGCCCCCAACATCCATTGGATGGGGAAGACCAGCCTCTCCACCTCCGCCTTCCGACGGGTGGGATACATCGGCGACCAACGCTTTGGCCTGGAAAGCAGCGAGTGTAGTTAGACCAATATTTCTCGACGAATGGTACTAAGTCCAATCCAATCATCGATTTTTAATCAAACAAAACTCCATCATAATATTTATCGCAATTCTAAAAACTGTACAAAAAATATTCCAATTCAAATGATCCAATCAAAGTAATCGTTTACAATATCTTGAAGATCACATGAATTTAATTGGAATTTTTCTCCTCGTTACTTGAAACTAATTAATCAAGTGAAATCGTTTTAATTGCTTGATAGTTGTAATCTTAATCACTAGTTAATCATATTTATCATTAGTCATTGCATATTGATTCAACTACGTTCAAGAGTATTTTTTTAATCTCAACATGATTACTTTGATATCGATATCAGAATCGTAGTTACAATTCAATATTTATTTACCAGGCTAATTGTGTAATCTTAATTTATAATTCAGATTAAATTGATTTTTGACCAAAAACAACAAAAACTTAATGTGAATCCGGTTGATGATTATGTTAATCATGAATAAATTAAGTCAAAAGCATTGATTGTAAACTTAATACCCTAACAATTTAGATTGATCTGAGCCTGAGGTGAATTAATGATTAGCAAATATAAATTATGATTTACTATTTAGATGAAGCAAAGTGACTGCTAATCAAATTAAATCCAAGCTGATAAATTGTAGATTGTGATTTATTTGATTGTAACATAACAATTTAGCCAAAGCTTAAACAGTGACAAAAACAATGACAATTGATTAAGTGTGATGATGATGAAGTTTAACAAGTCTCAATGTTACCTATTAATAAATTTGTTGATTACAAGTAATTAACGTAAACAACGTAAATTGTTGACAATCAAGGAAGGGAATAGGATCAAGACTCAGCTAAGATGTTGAACCGGTAAAGTGATTATGATGATGATGATAATCGCCCTTTTCTCACTTCTCTTCTTATTCTAAGGCCTCATCATCATCATCATCTTTCAATTGAACTTCTCTTTTCTCCTAATATTTACTTTGGAAAACGCCCTTTCCAATGTCCAGGAAACTGATAAATTGTCCTTCTAATATTTGTTTTATTGAAGGACGTTTCCGGTGTAACCAAGCGACCTGATGGAGTGATGATGATGATGATTATTGGTGTTTACTGTTGTTACTCGGGTCACCCTTTAGACTTGGCCAAGCTTCCTGGGAGTAATCGTTTCCATCATCATCATCATCATCATCATCATCATTCCTCTTTCAACAATAGTTCGACAAGCTTATCATTTGAATGATTAAAAGATGATGTTGATTAGAGACAGAGAGAAGGGCGAATGGAGGAAGATGACTAACATCTATTAATTAACAAGGATTCGATTATTAATTAATTGTGATGAGAAAATAAATCTAATGCGATTTGCTCATTTTAGAATTAAATTGTTGTTGATACTTTTTAAGACTTTCGGCAACTTGTTAAATAACAGTTTGCGAGAGCAATTAGTTAGATGGCAGATTTAGACTTTAATTGCTCTTTTCTCTTAATCTGTATTCTGGTTAATCTTTTTCTCTAATCAGCTCAAGGTGTGTTTTCATGTTCGCTTATCTGTAACAACCACCACCCTCTCTCTTTGGACATGAACACCCACCAATTTATTAACCAGAATTGGAAAAACATTTATCACCGAGAGAGAAGCTCAATGATGAAAGAAGCTTCATTCATGAAGATAATTTGTGAGAAAAGAAAATGAATTAATTTCTTTGTATTTGGACGTTGATTAGAAGATGAAACGATCTAAGCGATGACATGAATATTCATCAATTATTGGAAATAAATTTCGCAAGAAAAGAAGCATAAATTTCTCTTCGATATTCAAAGTAACACAAACAAAGACAATCTTTGAATGGAACCAATTAAACAGGCAAACGATTGATCTGTTGATTATCTTTCCATCATCTTGATTCCCATCAAGAAAATCTAACGATAAATTGATGGCCAGTAAAAGATAAAGTTCTGTGAGTGGCGTTAACAACAATTTAACTTAATTGTTAGACTTTCATGTCTTAGAATCCGAAAGAAGAAATTTTTTATTCTTCTATTTGCTTTTTTCTACTTCGTTGTTCATCTTCTTCGTTTATCTTGTTTCATGTTCCCTTTCAACTTGTTCTCTCTCTCTCTCTCTCTCTCTCACTCACTCATCTTCTTACTCAACTTCTTTCAATCGTCATCATCCTCATATTCGTGCAAAGAGAAAAAAGAACCAAAGAAGAAAAAACTTATCCATTGTTATAAAGGTTCTAACAAAATGTTGTAGAACTGGTTCTGATCAAAGGGAAGGTTGATGACACCACCGATTCGGTTTCATCACAATGATTTTCAGTCTCTCTTTTTATCTTCCATCCTCTTCTCTTTATCTTCATACTTTCTCTCTCTCTCTCTCTCTTTCTTTACTTCTCTCTTTCTCCACCTTCTCTTTATTCATCTTCTTCTCTTGAGACGAAAGTATTTCAAGTGAATCCCTTTGCAAGAACAACAAGAATCACCGTGAACTTGTCACCGTCCATTAATCTGACCAAGAATGAGAAAAGATCAAGTTTTAGTTTGAGAGAGAAAACGAATTGAAATGATGAGAAAAAAGGAATCGCCCTGAAAAGAGTTCAACTGAGTTTCACCATCGGCAGATTAGAATCAAATACGAAATCACGTGACTCATCATGAGTTTAGAGTCAATTTAATTCATTTGATGATCAAAAGAATGATGAAAATTCATTTCCATGATTCCATTTGCAATTTAAAAGAAAAATATTCGACCAACGATTCGTCTTCTTAATGTTCACTGTCATCATCTCATCTAATCTGATTTTCGTTGGTCTTCAAGATTAATCTATTAATCTATTAATCTACCAATAATTCATTCTTGAATTGATCCGAAAATCAGGTTATCTTTAAAAAGATTGTCAGGGTTAAGGTTTGAATGGCGAATCTCCTTTGGAGATTGGAATACATTTATCACCACAATTTATGATCTTTACTGTCGGTGGGTCAACAACTTGTTACCTTCCAAAAAATGACCGAATCAAAAGAGAAAGAGAATAATCTTCTTTTCGTTTTATTTTCTTCTCTTATCATCTTCTTCAAACGTTTTATCTTCTTTCGCCAGTCTCTCCACTTCCTCTCTTCCCTTTTCTTCACAATAAACATCCAATCGTCATCTAGTTTCGGGAAACCCCTGCTAACGTTTCCCTCCATGAGTACAGGTTATGCAAAATCGCTTTACCGGTCATCGACCGAGAGTCCGATTCGCCAGCAAGTTACCAAATTCATCTCTTGGCTCTAACTTGCCATTTTGATCATCATCATCATCTCTCTCTCTCTTCTTTTTCTTCTCATCTTCTTGGGAAGAAGTTCTTTTTTATCTTCTTTCTCTCTTTTTCCGTTCGATCAAAGATGAGAGGCTCTTCTTCATCTTCTCTCCTACAGCAAATGCCCTTTAGAAAACAAGATTTTCAAGGTCAAATAAATTCTCTTCTCTTTCCACCAATTTGAAGATTCATCTCGGTCTAAACAGGTTGACACATGATGGTTACATCGAAGTGCTTTTCTAAAATAAACATGAAGATGTTGATGACCTCCAAATTTATCATCAATCGTTTATCCCTCTACCAGAATCTAAATCATTATCATCATGTGAATATCTAGTTGATTATCTGGTTATCATCAAATGTTCATTTCGTTTTCAATTGATACCAAATTTTCTAGAATTGATCCAATCGATTCTGATGAAATTTCATCTCAAGTTTATCACAAGAAAAAAGTTTCAAAATATTTTCACTCTTCTCATTTTCTTACTAATGATGAAGAGACAAAATCTAAACTGATAACTTACACTTACGCATTTAGAAAAACTCATAACCATTACCATCGATCACTTGTTGATTATTACCTCATGTAAATTGTTGTTGTTGTTGTTGAAGCAATTGACTCGCAAAAATTGGGAAAAAACACTCGACATGTAAGATTATTAACCTAATCCAAAACCAGTGATCTGGCAAATGAATTCACAACGATTGTTGTTGTCATTGCGACTCTTTGGCACATTCATATACTTTGTCACCTTCTCAGGTAACTTGAACCAGAAATTTGACCCATCTCTTCAATAGTCACATTTTTCAGTTCATCTTTCCGATTGACTGAACAATCTTGATTAAAAGTGAAGGTAAAATCTTCAAATATCATCGACGAGCATAAGTTTACCTTTTCAAAGCGCAACTTTGCCTTCATCTTGATGGGATAAAGTTGTAAAAAACTGTCACAGGTTCAGTTTGATTGTAAAAACAATTAAATTCACAATCGTAACTTTTTTTACCTTCTTAAGTTGGCATATTGATCAACTTAATTGTTATGATCAAACGTGTCAATCATCATGTACTTTTTACCTTAAGATGGAAATGATTTTAAAGTTTCTAATGTTCAATAGTTAGACAATCAAAAGGATTGGTAATTAATTTTTTGTCTAAAATCTGATTAGATTTATATTAATTTGGTATTGTCATGATTATTTGCGATAACAATTTGAATTATTCATAAAAATTATTTTTTCCAATTATTGTATTGATGGAATTGAATTTTCCGCCAAATTGTTTTACTAATTTTTGTTTACATCTTCAATCAGCTGCTTCTTCAAATGTTTGCCAACAAAGAAACTTAATTGTTGACTTTTAATTTAATTTTATTCGTTTGAGTTAAATGACCATTAAAAGAGATGAAGTTATTAAGTAATTTAAATATCTGTTGGTCAACTAATTGAAATGTTTCTATGAAATATGTCAAGACAATTTTGTGTTTCTTGTTTATGGGTCAATTGATTTCTCGTTTTCTATGCTTTTAATTAATTGTAACTTTTTAAATTATCTTTGGGTTGATTTGTTTTTAGAAAAATCTCGCAGACAAAATGATTGTTTGGACTGTTGATTGGCGTTCAATTGGAATCAATGAAACTGGAACGGGACTCGCTGTCTTCTTGGATCATCGGACAGAATATTGGAAAGACTCAGGCCTCAAACTTGATCCGGTTCTGTTTCAAATCAATTTACCTTTTTATATGGAATCAGAACAATGGTGGAAATCACATGATAAAGATAACGACCTGTCGATTTCAAGTCGTCAGAGTTACGTTGCCAATCTATCGCTCAAGGAGAGAAATCTTTTCGCTTGGATCAGAAATCAAATCAATCCTCTAATAATCGAAACCAAAGAAGACAACTCGTTAGCGAAAAACAAAGCCAAGAAAATTCATCTTCGATCGTCTGGAATAAATAATTTAGCCGAAGAAAAGATTCTCTGTAATCTGGCAAATAATCCAATACTCGTGAACATCGCCTTCCAAGATTATCTAATCCCAAGACAAAGTTGTTTCGCCATTTGTGACGTTAATGCTGCTCTCAGCCTGTTTCTTAAAAATCTTATCAACATCAAAGGGATTATCACGGACGAAGAGAAATTTTTAATCATAATCGATCCTCCCTGGGAAAACAAATCAGTCAAAAGGAGGCGAAACTATGAAACTGCAGGATCGACGGAAATAATTCAAACCTTTCAACTTCTTAACAAAATCTGTTCGCTGTTAATAAATCGCCATCAACTGGACATTCGCATAGTTTTATGGACAACGGAGAAGCAAAAATCATTATGTCTCGAACAACTTTTGCCCATAATAGAAATGAAACTCGAAGCTTGTCTTCTCTGGCATAAGATCACAAATTCTTGGGAGAGCAGTAAAGTTCGTGGTGGTCGTGAATATCTACTGATCGCTTCACCCAATGGAGCCGAAAAGCCCCTCGATGGTGTTTTCGTCTCAAAGCCAAGTGCAATTCACTCACACAAACCACCGATCGGATTTGATTTTCCATGGTTACAACAATCTCAAAATAATTATCTCGAAGAACCCGAAAGATTAATAATCAATCGGCAACCGCTTTACGATGACAGATTCACTCAACTACGAGGAATTGAATTATACGCTCGATACTTGAGGCCAAATTTCCTTTCTATTGGCTTCGAATGTATTAAACTCCAAGCCTATGAATTATTTGCATTCGAATAGGCAAATCATCATCGGCTGAGTGACACTCATCTTCATCTGTGATCATATTTATTTAACAATTTTTCGTCAATTTTTAACAGCTTTTTTACTTAATCTCAATTTTATACTCGTATTTTGATTTTCATTGACAATTAAATTAAATGACTTTGTTTAAAATAACTGTTGATTTAATTGTAACTTGATTGTATTTTATTATCAATGGTAAATAAAAGTCTTGAAACAAGAACAAAGATAAATGATTGTGATGGTTGATGAATTGATTGAATTTTGTACATTGAGTTGAATACGAAATGATCATTGGCGATTAATTAAAGTCCCATAGTTGATTAAAATAATTAATTGGATTGATCTTTCATCTCTTTTATGTGGAAGGTATAAAATTAAATAAATTTACTCCAATCGATCAAGAGATTAAGACAATTTACACTGAGAGAGATTAACAATTAAAAGGATAATTTCTCGCTCTGTTCGAATAAGTTGAACCAAAACAAATTCTTTTCGCTTCAAAAGTAACTAAATAACTTTTTATATCCATTGGATAAAGAATCACCATCAACGATTCTTGTCCATCACCGTGATTACTTTGATCTGTGATTAGAATTTAAAATTAGGAAAGATAATTAGAAAAATGTTTGACAAATTGATACAATAAACTTACCGTTGGGATCAATTTGACTGAGCAAATTGGTGTAATTAAAGTAAGGGTCAAATCGCGATACGAATCGTAGTCTACGTTTTTCTGTCGCTCGTCGATCTTGGACAACGTTAAGTGCGACCTCTTGGGCCGATGTTATTCGTAAAGGTTCAAAAAGATCTCTCAGTGAGACTCGACGGGGTCGAGAGTATTTCATATCTTCATTAACTTCGAAAAAGTGTTCTAACCTAATGAGTAGCTTATTATCGTCCCATCTCTCAAAACTCAATAAGTGAATGTTGACTGGAAGTTTTCGGTGAAGTCCACTGAAGTCGAATCGTTCAGGTCGATCTAAATGGTTTATTCCTGGATCTGTGAGAGCTCTGAACATGGTCAGTGGAGGAAGAGCAAGTTGCTTGGACATTGTTCGCATTTTCTGAACGCTCGGACGAATATCAGATAATATAACATGATGTCGACCCTTGACAATCAAGCCTCGAGAATCACTTCCAGCTTCATCGAGAGCCTCTTCCATTCCGAATCCATCATCATAAAATAGCCTCCGATGAAGCATCAGCTCGAGTGAACCATCAATCAAACTCGATCCACCTTGTGGTCGATCAGGTAATACAGTTAATTGCAGATTACGCTCATAATCACGAATGAAAGTCCACGCAGAAATCGGATAATAATTGGCCGCTACATTTTCGCTTGTGACCAGATTCCATGTTGGTCGATGATCGCGTGTTCTTCTTATGGCTTCACGGCCATTAGAATCAGTCCACCAAGTACCGTTTGAGAGGAAGTCAGTTTCATATCGAGTAACAATCTCCTTCCCGAGGTCAGAATACCAATTGCCCTTTGGTATGGGTCCAATTATCCAGTCAAATTCAATTGAATCGCTATGTTGATGAAGCCGAATAGTTTGACTAATATATTCATTGAAAATTTGATGAACTTCTTGAACTAAATCTCCTTTAGTTACATGATAAGTGACCTGACTTGCTGCTGGGCTGGAGCCTTCTGGTGTTGGGTTGAAAGCATAAGCCCCGGAAGCTTTTTCACTATAACTTCCCGTTGAACCTCGATAAAGATGAAAATTCTGCTTGAAATCAAGTCGACGACCATCAGCAAGAATAATTTCCTTCAATAATCCTGTTGCCTGATTGAACTTTAAGGCCATTTTATTGTTTTCAATTGTAACTTCACCAGGATTCTCACTGGGTCCAGATAAACGTCTTGGAGGAGCAAGATCTAAACCAGGAAGAGAAATATAAACATAAATCAAATCGATTCAAAATAAACGTAACAATTTATCAATAATCAATTTACCAGGTCCATTTATTTTGCGAACCAGAAAAGTTGTATATCCAAGAGCGGGTAATGAAGCCCTGAAGATTAATTCGTACGGTGTATCGATAGACCGTAAAGGCAAAGCTCTTACGGCTTCAGGTAAATGAAGTAACTGTAAATGTGTAATAATCTGTTGGTTAATTCAAACGCAATTTAAACTTCTAGTCAGTTGATTGTTTTACCTGATAGTCAACATTAGTGCGATCGCTTGTGAAAACCTCATACGCTCCTTGATCAACAGGTAATTTGATATAATGTTTAACGGGACTGGCCAACGGGTTGAAAACGTGGACTAAAACATTATTAGCTGAAACACTGGACATCCTTTGAACGACCTCGCAATGTGAATGATTAAGTAAATGGCAGAAATGAATAGCCTCTGAATGGAGAGGACCTCGAGGGAAGAGAATTCGGTTCATTGAGGCCACAATTGATTCTTCAACGTGCTGAATTCCTTCATGTAATTGCTTAGCATAATCATCGGCAACCTTTTGTTTACAAGTTCCTGTAATAGCATCATGGTGGTGCAGAATTCCAAGAACTTTTTCCAATGGTGTGTGTAGTTTACTCTGTTCGGGTCCCAAAAGTGCGAGGACATTGAGTTGCTTCGCCGTGACCAACAATGACTCTGCATAGCGAATAAATTGTTTTAGCGTTGGCCTCGAACTGTAGTAACCCGTCCAGTAGGTGTTGTAAGCATCAGCATAAGGGAAGAAATCATCGGCTTTAACGGGCCAAGTAACCTGAGCATCGTAAAGAGATTTAAGGTAACAAGAAGGAGTCGAATAGAACATATTTACTCCCTCACGAACTCCAAGGGTATTTACTGCTTCGATAAGTTGGTCGAGGTTTGAGTACCAATTATAAGCATCACGGAAATAAAAGTCCATTCCCATCGTTATGATCGTATTGTTTGTTGCGTACATTTTGGCATAAGGTTTGACAACCTTATCAATGAATTCACGAGCTCGTCTCATTGCATTGTATTTCGTCACTGGTTCATCGTAACAATTATAATCGAAGCAAAAGTTTTTCGGAGGCCAATAGACATTAGGTAATATTCCTGTGAAAAGGTCAGACTTTTTACCAAGCGATGGACTTGATTTCCAAATGAATTCAAGGTTCCGATGAGAAGTTCGAACGTCTTTATCTTGATAATCAACTCGGCCCAAAAACAGTCCATCGAAGCCCATTTGTGATAAGATTGACGAAAACTCTCTTGAATGTCCAAACGGGTCAATTTGCCAACCGATTTTAGGTATACCACATTCACCAAAGTTTCGTTTAACCATTTATGACCTAAGGTCATTTGATTGATTATCCCTGAGTAAAGAGGACACGCTTCATCATTCATTGACCATCCGCCACTAATAAACTCCAATTGTCCTAAAAAAATAGTTAAATCATATTAGTAAACAACTGAAATTAAACAAATTAAGGTTGAAAGAAGCAAATAACAGTAAAATGGAATCACTATTAAAACAATCAGTTAATTACCGGAATCAACGAGCTTTCTGACATCTAATTTAGTCGATGGACCAAGTTCATTATACCAACGGGAAAAAAACGACGTTTCTACTGCGATGAATTTCCGATCTCGTGCCTTACGAAGTTCACTCAACACGGAATTATAAATCTCACGAACATCTAGAATTAGAATAAATTTAAATTATCTCAATTAAATTGACTAATGATAAAGGTCAGTTGGTCAAGGTTAATCGTACAAATAATGGGAAGATTCTTGATATTCACGATTAAAGAGTTTGGCAAACAATCACAATTAGCGTGACTAATGTAAATTGTTTAACTTAATTCCTCTTATGGTTTTAGTGTTAATTGTGACAATCAACGTTGTTTGATTTCATGTCGAGCCTTAAAATTATTACAACTTATTCTTAAGATGAATTCGTGATTAAATGATTGTAGCTTGTTAATTGTTTATTCACGTTGATTTTGGACATTATTGTCAACATTAAAAAGTTACTCCAAGTTGAACAATTTAAATTGATAAACTTGGTAAACTTAGCAATCAAAAAGAGTCATTTGATTTGATTGTGTAAACCTTATTACAACGGTAAATAAGTGCCAACGATGATTTATCAATAATAATTAAGGGAAAAGGTTTAATCATTCAAATTAAATTATTTCCTTGATTTAGTCATATGATTCAGTTGATTAAATTGAAGATGGGAAGAAAATAGGAAAAGGTAAGTTATTCAATTTACTTTCCCGCCTCATGATTATCGTCACAATTAAGAATCGACTCAATTTCAGCTTCTAGAGATTGACAATATTACCATAATCAGTTGATTTATTTTGGTATTTAATGTTCATCTTACTTGAGACAAGGCTGATCTTGATTGTAAACATGATTAACCAGGAAGAAGAGACAAACCTTGATTATAAATGATCATTAAATTATCTTGATTAAATAAGAATCAAGGATTCTCGGGATGAAATTGAATCTTTTAAGTATTCCCTTAATATCAACTAACATTAATTCATTGATTGTACATCACTATCATTATCCTTTGAACATAATCATAACTAGAGCAAGGCTAAAGAGGCTTTAATCACTTTAATCGTTCATTTAATTGACACACAATCAACGAAAATAATTGTTCATTAATTGAGTCAAACTATCAAATGGTTTCAATGGTCTACCTCATTTAAATCACTTCCATGTGCATTGATCACATATGTGGTTTTCCAGCCTCATGTTTAATTGTTAAATCTCCGAGATTCATTATCACCATGTTAATCATGATACATTAGTGACAATGAGCACTGATTGTTAGACTTATACAGTGATTAATTGTAGCTTTCTTTATATTATTATCACTAATTGTGTCAATTTCCTTTTTCCTTAATTGAAATTGTAAGTGTTGCTGGTTAACAATTGAATATTTAATTCCATCTAATTATAATCACTTTTTTACCACTTCAAAGTCAAGGTAATTTACTATAAGATTAATTGTTGCTATCAGATGAGAAACCTTTAATAATCTATACGTTTTTGATTCTCTTCTAATCATCAACGATTTAATTATGATTAGAAACCATTGCAATGCTATTAATAGTTTCGTCCAATTGTATTGAAACTTATCAGTTTGATTACCTTATATTGACTTAACCTTTTAGTTTATTTGATTGATTTAAAAATCGCAATTGATTATTTCGTTTACCAGGAGTAATTATTGGGAAAATCTAAACAATTAGTTGATTGTTGAACTTACATTTATGATAATATTCATCGAAAGTGATTACCCATCCAGTGTCCATATGACTATGACAGACAATATGAACGTTAATTGCTCCATCTTTAATTGGTGGACATGACTGATTAATGGAAGAATGGAAATTATTATTAGTTAATTGTTTAAATTTTCATTGTAAATTAATACAATGTAATTTGAAGAAAACTTAATTGTAAGTGAACCGATTAACAGACAATGTAATTTGCAAACTAGATTGAACTTCAATGGGGAAGTTTGAGTTTATTTATTTTCTCTATTAAATTGTTAACAATTAAAGATCATTTTTCAAATGATTGAATTTAACTTCCTATGTATTGAAAATACACATATGGTAAAGAAATAAGGAAAAGCTTCAAGTCTTTTTAATTGTCACAGTTACAATTGATTGTTGAACAACAGAATTACAATCAGTAAAGAGACAGCAATTTACTGTGAACGCAGAAGCTTTGATTTAATTGTTATAACAATACTTTCCTTTTCAATCAAATTGTGATTAAACTTTTACTATTACAACTAAATTAACGCCATAAACATCACTGGAAAGTATTCAATTCATTAAGGTACAATTAAGAAACCTAAATGATTTAAAACTGATCAGGAAACCACGAAGCTTACCAATTGAATTAATTGTTTGGATCTCGAATCAGAAATTGCAAATGCAATCAAAAAGTTATATCAATCAGTTTTTTTACTGATTCAGCAATCAGATAGAGCTAATCATAAACAATCAGTCGTTGAACAGACTGTAAAAGGGTTAAGGGTAATACGAGTCGTCAGTAACAATTAACTGATTAACTTACTTCGTATCCACAATTGGGTTGTTGATTTTGACCTGAAACTAAACAGATGAGCAAAGTTATGATCAAAGTTGTCCTTTGATAAGACATAATAATAGACGAGTTGATTAGTTGATTTGATTACGGTGAAATTGATTTAATTACGATGATTACAAAACTGATGAAGTAATGATTAGTTAATGATATTGATGAGGATGTTTACTTTTTTCGAGGAAAAAACTTTTTCTGATTGTGAGTAAAGTTAAATTGTTTATAATTCCTTTGATAATCAGGGACGATAATGTTACTGGTTCAATGATTGTTAACAATTAATAACTATTTAGATTTACAAACCAAGCGTTTCAATTCATTTTTTGTTATGATAAATTGCTATCAAATTAAAATGATTATTACCCAGAAGTAACCACAATTAGTTAATTGTGTTGCACATTTAAACGATGATGATGAAGTAATCAGATTAATTATTCTATCACCTAATTTCCATGTTGTCACTCTCGCTTTCACCGTAAAATTTAATTGTTTGCAATTAAAGATGACGAACAAACAAAATAGCAAATCAACTTATTGAAATTAACTATTGAATAATCAATTGCTTGAAGATGAAGTTAATTGTTGTTGTTTTGATGGTTTCTTTCAATGGAATTGTAAATAAACGTCACAAATGAAGAAATTTAATGAGACAATTAAAGTTGATGCTCGATCAATGTCATTGTGATAAAAGAAAGAGATGAAGAAACATGATATAAATAGGAAGCGAAAGATGATTAAGAAATAATCAAGATCTGATTAACTTTACCTTGTATTTGAACGAAGAAAAGAAAAGAAAAACTCTGCTGGACTAATGAGAGAAATGCATGAAAAATGAGCTTAGAACTTCAGAATTTTCAGTTTTCTCTCTCATGATGAATTCTCTCTCTCTCTCTCTCTCTCTCTCTCTCTCTCTCTCTCTCTTTCACCTCCTCCTCTTTCATCTTACATTTTGCTCTCCATCATCCTCATCATCCATCCAGTCTCATGGAGAGATACCAGCGCCACTGTTTCTTTATCTTCCAAGGGAGAATAGAAGATGATAAATGAGAGAGAAAAAGATTTAAAGTAGATCAGAAGTTTCTGTTATTCGTTATTATTAATAGTAATCCTTGTCATCTAATTGCGTGATTAACTATTTGGTTAAATTGTTATTTCGTTTATGCTTTCGGAAGATAAAAATATCTTCCATTTTTTCTTGACTTGTTTTCTCTGTCCATGGTTATCATGTTCCCGGAGGGTCTGGTCAGTAAACGGAAATGACCACAACTATTAACGTTCATGATGATTTTGAAGTTTAACAAAGTTATTGTAATTATAAGCTCGCTTTGGGCTAAATTGTTGACTAATTAGTTGTTTGTTGATGTTTTATAGGTGAGAGCAATTATGTTGATTGTTTCATTCAGCAGATAATTTTTAGTCTTCAAAGGTCCAACGAAGGTCAGTTTTGTACTTTTTTCACTTGTGATTCAATTTGTTTACGAATTTAATTGTTTACAATTGATCTTAGCCAAGAAAAGATGACCAATGACCAAAGGAAAGATGATTAATGCCGATGAATTTATTTGATAAATTGAATGTTTATATTCATTGAGAATAAGAATTTAAAATTTTCAAGTTAAAAGTAACAAATTTGAGATCTTTGATTAGAGAATTTTGTTTCAAGTAAAAGTGATTAGTTGACAGGAGAGATTTTTGAGATTCAATTGAACGGCAGAAAATGATTTTTCAAATTTAGGAACAGAAATAAAGCGAATTGGGTGATTTTCGTTGATCTTTTTGACTTTAGTAGAAAATTTCTCTTGATTTCCAGTGAAGTAAACATCAGGTAAATGAGTTAATACGAATGGATCATAATTCGGGTCCGAATAACCATGAAGTGTATCTGGAGCTGTCGGCGCCATGTGAGACCAATGAATAGTTTTCTCCATGATGTCAACTGAGTCTTTTAAATCACTGAATTGGCGAATATTGTCAATTGGTTGGCCAGAATTTCCAATAAAGAGACGAGAGTCAAATGAACCAACATAAGGATTGGTAACTGACCTTATTGCTGAAAGAACACTGCTTCGGGGCAAAATGGAAGGATGAATTGGCTGTTGGGGGAGAGATGAATTGGTAACATCAGTGTAACCAGGCATGATTTCAATTTCAATGCTTTTCCCTAATTCTACAAGATAATCATCAATTGTTGACATGATTTCCACAGTAAATGGTTTCGATTTTCTCAACCAAGGCTTTTTCAATGTCTCATCTTTGGCCTCTTCCTCAGCACGAACATTTTCTCCAATCAAATTACCAACAATAATAAGACGAATTATTCTAGCGGGCTTTCTATCATCTTCTTCAGGATCCAATAGACCAACCAAATAATCGGACAATAAATCAAGAGAAGATTTCAATTTGGAAGACAAATTACGACTGAAACCAAGCCCAGAAACAAGAAGAACGTATTTATCCTCGTTGGAATTGGGACATTTCGACCAAGGATCTGGTAACATAGGGTAACAATAATCTTCGACAGAGAATTCGTTGCCTTCATCGCTTGCGAATCCCATTAGTCCAATTACAACACCAGTTACATGAGAATCAACGGATAATTTTCCATGTAGTTTAACACATTCATTTTCGTCCTGAAGCATCAGGTAATCAGCATCGTCGATATAATTATCTTGTTGGGTCAAAGGTAAAGCGTCTTGGTTTTCCTCAGACGCGATTTCCTTCAAAATAGTTGGTTGCTTTGCCATATTCTTGAATAAGACTCCAGTTATGATCACCTTCTGATCAACGTGATCGACCAACTCGCTCATTTTAACGACCTTAACCCCATCGCCCCAAGTTGATTCAATAGACTTGAGAACCAAAGGTCTAATCGTCCTCAATCGGGCCAAATAGAATGGGAAATATTGAGACGAAAACTGTTTCACTTTAACTCTGAAAATATCACATAGATCCTGATACTCAACTCGACTTCTTTTCACATGAAGATCACTTTGATTCGAGTCATTAGTCATAATTATTAGAAAATAACACAATTCGATCACAAACAAAAACAACAACAATTGTGAAGAAGCAGATTTTTGTTTACCTTCATTTACCCGCTTTATGCTTTTGTACTTGAGGCGAACGAGAAAAGCATAAAGAGCACAAGCCAATGGGAACATTTCAAGCGAAAAGGCGTCTCATTTGTAAATTCAAATTCTACTGGTCAATGGACGAAATGATTTCGTGGTGGAGATTAAATTGAATTTTCTCGATTTTCACTGGATTTGCATGGAACACGAAGGAAAAAAAGGTAAGATGGAAAGTGATGTAAATTGTAAACATTTAAATTGATTAAAATGAGATTTCGTTTTTGTTTTTGCTTGGGTTTTGATTCTCGATTTTGTTCCCAGATTCGTCTCGATGATCTTATATGTTAGTAATCTCTTGACTAATTCATAGAAAATGTTAAATCGCAGTTAATGTTCAATTTCGCGATTCAAAGAATTGGCTCAGCCATTAGTCGTTAAAAGAACAGGTAAAAACAGGCTCAAATTAATTTTCCTCGTAATCTCTGGAGTAATTATTTGGATAACATTGGCCGGCGATGACACAATAGCCTTTCAATTCACCCAACAGGTATATGGATGGTCAGCATCTAAGTACACAAAGCTGTCGACCTTCCTGAACGCCATGCCCGCCGTGTTAACTGTAATCGCTCCTCAAATATTTAAAATGTTTAACCTTCACGATGCGACAATCGGGCTAATCGGTATACTCTCATTGCTCGTTAATTTTTATGGCGTTAATTTTTTCTGCCTTTGGATAATCAAACTAACCATCAGTCAATTAATCTAATTTGTAAATTTTTACTCTTTGATCTTCACCTAATTATTTTTAATCGAAACTTATTGTGATTTCCATTCCCTAATTCAAACTAAAAAATAATTACAACAGTTTAGAAGGTGAAAACTTCTAGATAATCTTGTCATGAAAATCTCTCAAAGTGCCCTCTCCTATGCGGTTTAATGTTCAATCATCGGCACTTAGGCGCACAAATGAATTTGGCTCAACATTTTTTCTATTCTAACGCCACCTAACGTGAATTAACTGCGAAGAGTAAAAGCTTCTTACTCTTTGGATTTGACCCACAATTTGTTGCGTTAATCAAGTTATGCTTTAGTCTAGAGATTACTGACAGTAATTTACTGTTATCATTTTCTTTTCAATGATATCTAATTAGTTGTAGGAAAATCTTAACCATAATTAGAAATGTGGTTCATGGCCATTCTCAGTTGGCTCGCCATAATTGTCCAAGTCTCTTTCATCATCATGTCTTTAGGTGAGTTGGAAGTTTTATTTTTTATCAACATTATAATTGTCATCGTGTGTGTTGATTGTTACCAATTGTCACTTGCTCATCGTTTAATTATCTTTTTATTCTAATTATGTCACTCTCTTAGCCGCTGGTCTTTACTATTTAACTGAACTGGTTGAGGAATATACTGTGATAGCCTCAAAGGTGATACGTGTTATAATATTTGTAAGTAATGACAACTCAGTCTTTTATTGTTGATTTAGAAATGTTTGATTGATTTGTCCATAGAATAATCTAATTAATCTTTTTATCTTTTCTGTCTTTAGATTACTATAGCTATTTATTTGTGCCTTATTATATTTGAAAACTTACCTTTGGGTTTACTTTTATCGGGGATCATCAGCCAACTAGTTCATCTTTGTATACTCAAAAATTTTCCTTTCTTCACCTTTACATCAGTTCCTTTCATCTCTGGAATTAGTAAGTAATTTAATTCTTTCTAATCTTCAATAATAATCGAATTGGCTGTTTGCCAAATTTAAATACAATGTCAATATCAAGTTCATCATATGTTCATGGGAAAATATTTTCACCTTTGAAAAAATTGCGCTACAATCAAAGTTTAAAACCCTAATCGTTTAATATCTGCAATTGTAAAGCTAAATTACTACAAATGAATGGGATGAAAATCAATCAACTGCATTTGAATATTCGTTAGAATTTTTTCGATATTTTATGATGAAATAGAAAATTATTGTACAGAGTTGATACTGATTCTATTATTGTTTTCAGGGCTCAAAATACTTCAAAACAAAATAAGAACTGCCGATGAGACTTGTGACAAAAGATGTTATATTTACGATGATTTTTTTACAATTTAAAAGGTCAATTTTTACATATCTTCGGTTGACCACCGATAGGCCTCTTCTTTTGTTGCTTCTTTTTCCGCTAAACGAGCGAAATATTTTTGTTCGTAACCATTACTACGATCGACACCATCCCAACGGTGTCCTGGCAGAATATTGAATCTATTTGGTGGAGCTTGAACGGATCCTCTCCATGGTATTTTCGCCTTTTTCTTATCGTCAGTTTCACTTTCTTTCTCTTTTGCTTTCTCTTTCTCTTTTTCATTCAAATAAGCTAACATTGGATCACCAGCAACACCTTGTTGAGCACAATATTCATCGAAATCAGCATCGTCTTCATATCGAGCCAATGGTTTTGCCATAACTTTTTCTTCTTCTTCTATTCTCTTTTTCTCTTCTTCCACTTGCTTTATACCAACGGTCATTTCTTTGAACTTTTGCCTCTCTTTTGCGGTCTTGGCTTCCAATTCTTCCTTTCTTGCTTTAGCATCGGCTTCTTCTTTCTCTAAATCTCGTATTCTTCCAGTTTTCTTATCACGATAAACAGATTTAGCTCCTTTACCAGAAATTTTCGGGTCCATAGATCTGAACATTTGAGCTTCTTGCTCTTTCAATTTTTTTCTCTCTTCTCTCATTTCAGCAGCTGATGTTATTCCATGTTTGACTTTATCTTTCTTCTTATCCTTTTTAGTAGATTTAGATGATCTCGAATCCTTAGTGAGTCTATTTTTATCCGTTGTCTCTTCATCATCAACAGATCCCACTGGTCTCCATTTCGACCCTTGTTTGTCTCGATTCTTAGCAGCTGTCGGTCTATCGTCAATTATATCTTGAATTACGGGTTTGTCTTCATCAACACCAAAGTAGATGTCCAAATCATCAGTTACCTTTTTACTTTTCACCTTTTGCATCTCAATATCATCATCATAGATTCTTAAATTAGTTCCTTTGCTAATTTCATCGATTCCTTTTTTTTTCTTTTTCTTCACCTTTCCACTTATATGATCACCATCACCATATTTAATCCGAAGATATTCTTTATGGTCAACTGGACGTATTAATGATTTAGAACTCATTTCAAAAACAACTATTCAATTCACATGAAAACACAATTAAAATCAATTAGAAGAAATAATTTAATAGACAAAAACAACCAAATTGTTTACAATTTCAGAAGGGACCACATACTAATAACAGACAATCTCAAGTTGAGGTTCTCAAATTTTTTAAATTATTTCAGTTAATTTTGATAATTAACGACAAGAATTGAAACAATTACGATAAAATTGACACAATAATCATGGATAAAAATGATTCTCTATTTTAAATGAAAATCTGATTATCCAAATTGAACAAATTTTCTTTTTTTTCTCTTTACAGTTTTACTATTTGTTAATCACTATTTAGCATTTACTTTCTTTGCCGATGGGATTTATCCATTATCACAGGTAATAAATGTCAAAAAGAATTAAAGAAATTTAATTGATTATTAATCGATTCATTTGTCCTTCAGGTCTTAGGATTTTTCACTCTCTGCCTTTGGATTGTTCCATTCGCCTTTTTCATCTCACTTTCAGCAAATGACAACATTTTACCGACTCTTGCCGAAACTCGGCCTCTGGTTTCAGGTCAGTTCTTTTAATGGCTTTAATGTCATTGATTTAAAACTCTTTGACTAATTTCGCGTTTTTCTCTTTGAAATTCAGATGATTCTGATGTAGTTTCTCACTATTTTTCACGGAAAACCAAAAAATATGGACTCTATTCATTTTTCAACTATTGTAAAGACAATTTCCTTGGATCTCGAGTCAAGAAATCGTTTTAAATTAATCGATCAATCTTTTGATTATGCTAATAAATGATCTTTTGTGATGCAACGAAAAACCTAATAAATAACAATTAAAGAAAAAGTTCAAACAATTGAAATCGATTCTATTCCATTAGAACAAATTATTCTTTTCATTTGTGTTTAGAACTCAGAAACTGATGAGAAATAATCGAAGTTACAATTAACCAAGGATTAACTTCGATTGAAAAGATTTGTATTTTTGGGATGAAAAAAGTCTCGGTTTATTTGTTTTCAAATCATTTTGAAACTCGCAAAAGACATGGATCAAATCATTAGTTAGAAAAAAATGATAAAAGGTGAGTGAGTAAGTGAATGAGAAGATGAAGTGAAAAGGGGAGATAAAAGAAAAAGGGAAAAGAGTTCATTGTAAAGTAGATATATGGATAATGGTGGATTATTTGGTTTCACACTCAAACACTTATAAGAGGACATTGATCAGCCTTTGTAGAGAGAAAAGGATACACCGGTGATAAGGAGCAAGAAATAGGGAATAAGAAACCAGACTGAGTTGCTCAGAGTTCCGCATCTTTATAAAGTGATGGTGAGAAAATCGCTGAAACCTGAGTTGAAATTTGAATAAAGGAATGACTTTTCCCCAAAATTGATTTGGTATGAATCGGTGAAAATTTTAAATGTTTTACGTTTTGAAGTATGGAAGGTTATTGACGGAAATTAAATATAGCTCATCAGACAGAGCCTTCAATTTTGACGATCTTCAAAATCCTTGCCATGTTCAATCAAGTAATTGGCTAAGTATCTAGTAGGATCTTCAGGCCTCGCCTTGGCGAGTGATGACAAGCCCTGAAGTAAGATGGGAACTACAGTTTGATCTAGGTATTGACGAGTTGGTAGGGTTGAATAATCAACTTTAGGTTTCTTGCTGCCTCCATTAGCTGCAGGGGTGGGTGACGATGCTTGGACAACTTTTCCTGGAGTAGTTGGACCAGAACCAGCAGAGACTGCGATTGATGGTTGAACGGAAGATGAGACAGCAGCGGCTGGAACTTCCTTTTCGATTTCTTCAACGGGTCCTCTCACCTCCATGGATTGATCGGAGCCATTTGTAATGTTGTTCTGAGCTTCAGCTTCATTTGAAACCGGAGTGGCATCAGATGAAACAGTTGATGTCTCAGCTTCATTGATTGGTGTGGCGTCCATCTTCTCACTGGTATCTATTTCTTTAACTACTTCCTCAGGTTTTTTGCTTTCATCGACAGAGGATCCAACAGAGTCAGCACTAACCTTTTCAGCTCCACCGGGAGGAACAATTTCAGATGTTACAGATGTTGAACCGGTAGAATCCATTTTTTCTTTGCTTGAATCAGATTCAGCAGCAGCAACTTCCGGAACATCACTAGAAGCTTCCATTACTTCAGTTTTCACTACAACATTTGAGTCCATTGGTTTAACGGATTCTTCTTGAGTAACTTTGTCAGATACAGTTGGTTCAGCTTCCATTGGTTGAGCTTCAGATTCACTAGGATTACTTGGATTAGACGATGAAGCACCAGAAGCAGAAGTGGTAGAAATTGTTTCACTAGAACCTTCAGCGGCTTCTCCGGATTTTACTTGTTCACTTGATTCTCCCTCTTTGGGTTCAATTGCTTCAGATGACTTGGCAGTTGATTCGGGATCTGAAAGCATTTTCTTGATAAACGAATAGATATTACAAGATTATTAATTAAATGGAAGAAAAGATACCACAAAAGATATTCGATAATTAAAGCAACACAATTAAACTGATTTCGCCTTTGTTTGATTCCCCAATGATTTTCCTTAGCAAATCTCAGCGAATCAAAAAGAGTTCGACTCTGTCTCCATCTATTACATTGAATTCTAACTTCAATTTTTTCTTTTCCAATAAAAATCAACTTGTTTTCTATTGGATGTTAGTTTAATCATTGGAACCTCATGATTAAATTGATTCATCTTAATTGGTGAAAGTAATACTTTCAAAGTCTACTTTCATCAAAGAGTAAAAACTTTTTACTCTCTGACTTTCATCTAATCTAGTGAAGGTCATCTAAACATCTTCACCTTAAAGTTTACTTCAATTAGTCAATTCTCTGTTTAAAGTGTGTTTTTAATCACCAATTGGGCAAAGAGTTAGAAAGTAAAATTAGTAATTTTAAATTACTACTCTTTAAATGTGGGGCAGTTAAATGAAAGTGAATGTAACTAACCCCAATCTGTATCATTTACTAATTAAGATTTTCCGGTTGAAATTTGGTAGTAAATTAGAGTGATGAGATGTTTGTCTTGTGTTTACCTATGAACAATTGTTTATTTGAAATACAAAGTGTCAATTCAATGAAGATGAAGTTTACTTGGATCACTAAATTTGGAAGTCAAAATGTAAAAAGCTGAAGGAAAGGGAACAAGAAGTAAAATGAGTGAATCCATAACGGGATTTTTAAATTTAGTCAATGAAACGATTCCATATGCATGTAACAACCAATGGCCAAAGAGGATAATCATGCTGCGAATATTTTCAAATGATTTTAGAAACAAGGCTTCCATACTTTGATCTAATCGATAAGCGAAATGAGCAGCGATGGAAATGGTTGAGCTAACAAGTGTCAGAAATGGAAACGAATAATCTGAAAGATATAATGAAAAAAAAAAGAGTAATAATTAGTAAGTTGATTAGAGATAAAATTTTGAATTGACTTACAAATGAGACCAGAAAAAAGAGCATGAGAAACGGTTAAAGCTGGTATAACGTAGAGAGTTAAGTAAATTGTGTTTGGTGCTCTAGAATCGGAGACCCAGCGAATTACCCAAGGTCGAATTGTAATTAAATGGGCTAGACAAAGAAAATAGAAAAGAAAAATCATCGAGTAAAGTGGATAAACAGCTTCCTGAGCACATCGAATTGTGTCTTTGAAATTAACACTCGGATTGAAGAAGAGGGTGTACCAATCGGCTATTCGATAAGCCCCACAGCATTTTAGATTTAATGAGCCGACGGGAGTTGAGAATGAGAGAAGAGTTAATAAAGCAGCAAGACTGATCTCGACAAGAGCACTTAGATGAACGATTAAAACCTCGAAGGGAAGATGACGGCGTCTAATTGAGTAATCGATTATGTACCATTCCATGATTAACAGAATGAGAGCCATGAATCCGAGATAAAACCAATCATGGGCTCCGAGAGTTTCTGAGCATTCGATACATTGTGATGGTACTTTAATCTCGGTCGATGGTGTGAAAGGGTAAGATGTTGAGCTTCGAGTTCCACTTGGACAAGACTATTGAGATGAAATGGAAAATGGAAAAATGAAAACTGTGACAATAAAAATAATAAAAGAAATCAATTGATTGCTTACCATACACTGAGAGATTGTCTCATTGTCAAATATTACTCGACCACAGTAAATACCGGGACACTTGTTAAACATTTAGTAGATGAAAGGTGACCAATTAGTGACCAATGAGTATAAAAAAGGTAATTAAAATAACAGATAATGAGAATTGAAGTAAACAGATGAGGACTTCAAATTTTTCCAAACATCATGTTCACTTGGAATTTTACTTAATTATTGATCCAGATGACTCGTTGATTACAATAAATTATGGTAAAGATGATGTTAATTAGTAATTAGAAACCTGGAATAATAAAAAAATACAAATTAATTAAATGAGAAGAGTAAAAAAAAGGTAAACAAACATTTACCATATGATTGAGGCTTTTGAATAGAAACTGGAAATTGATCCTGAAGAAAAACAAGAATTGGAGAATCCAGAATAATGGAACAATAATTAAGATGGTAAACTATTAAAACTATGATAAAAATTGAACAGAATAATAAAAAATTAAGATAAAATTAATATGAGAATTGAAATGAAATAGAATAAAAAATTAACTGAACAATAACAAAGCAAAAGTGATCAACAGATTCACTTTCATGTCTCAGCTTCATCTCTATAGCGACCAAGTTGGAATTACTATTGAACCGAATGGGCAATTAAGATCAACCGAGTTTTAATTGTTAAGGGATGGAAATATCATTTAATCAGTGATTCCCAAGAATTCAATGACCTTAACATTTAATATCTCGAACCTTGACCACAATATTTTTCACGAATTTCGTTGTTAACATTCATCAATACATTTTGATGAAAAGTTGCAAACAACAATAATAGAATATAGCAGATAATTGAAAGCAATTTGTTCATTTGAGTGTTGATTAGAGTATTTTCTCATCGATAAAAATTAATTGGAAAGAAAAAATTCTAATTAATAAAAGAATTACAAAGAAATTTAAGCAAAAAGGTTAAGTTAGCAGAGCGTGGTTTCGATCCACGGACCTCTGGGTTATGGGCCCAGCACGCTTCCGCTGCGCCACTCTGCTTCTTAGTTAGAAGTAGAGTTAATTAACAATTATAAATTTATTGTTTATTTTTCGTTGATTGTTTTGTTTTCAGCTTCGATTTAATTAAGTTAAGTTTGATTCGAAATAATTTTTTCCAATCAAGTTAACTGTATACAATAAATTGATCATTTGTTTTTCCCTCTAATTTCATTTGAATCAGATTTGAACATTTATCAACTCGATACTTTTGTTTGGCCTAATTGTTTATCATCATTAATCAGAAATAAATAATTTAATTAATCATGTTAACATAGATTATATATTTAATTGTGTTAATAATATCAATAGAATGTGTTAATTGTACTTTTAATGGACAAAAAAAATAACAATTAGTGGTCATTTATGGTCAAAGAAGGAAACAAAATTAATCCGAAGCGAGAATTAAACTAAATAAGTAACTAGGTTAATTATTAGATTGTTACAATTAATTTTCCAGCAAAAAGATTCACAATTAGTCTCGGGTAAGTTAATACACTAATTGTAACGGTAACAATTACGTGAGCCTAGTTCATCAAACCAAATCAGTAATAAAAATAACCCTCTATGCTTATTTAAATCATATCATCACCTTTTGTTAATCAGCTCATTGTTTAATCATGATAATAATGAAGATAATATTTCTGATTACAATTAAATCTTCCACTCTTTTCATCTGACAGTTACAATTGAAAATCAACGTTGGAAATTGTCATACCAATAATATCTTCCTCATCCTTACCTCATCATCAACACGATTAACAATAACAATCTAATCATTATCAACAATAAAGTGATGATTAACTTTTGGCCTTTTATGTCCTAATCCTTTTCTTTATCACCTCAAAGCACTTTGACAATCTAAATTGTAACAGGTCTCGGCACCTTAACACTATTCATAGATCACAACCAATTCATTCATCACCATTCACATCATCCTAATCTTCATCCTCATCACCTTCATATCCGCAATTGGTTTAGGCCGATAAGTAACAACATGATTAAGGCCTTGTAACTTTAAACCAACTACTTTAGTTAAACTTTACGATTGGATTTTGATCAATTGTTTTGATTCTGTTCATTGCTGCTAATCAATAATCAACTTGCTAAATTATGACCAATTCACAGTTAATTGGACTCAATATTTACACTCTCCTTTACTTGTTACTCAAAACTGGTATGGTTAACTTTTTTTTACAATCAATTCGTTTCCTGATCAATTGTGTCTTATTGGTTTAATTGTTTTCCCTTTCCAACAATTAGATTACTCGTTGTGTTTCATTGGATTCGCTGGACCAGCATGTACGGTCACTTCGCTGATTCCTGGTACTCCGAGTGCGACAACTTCTTCAATGATGGGCACTTGTTATTCATCAATTTCATGTCGCTCTCTTGGCGGAGTCGCGATTGGTAAATGTGGCGTTTCCAATGTTTGTTGTGTGTGTAAGTAAATTAATCAGATTCATTTAGTATCAGGTCAATTCATCCTTCTATTAATTTCGGATTTACAGTTCCACGAACTTGTGATGCCGTTTCTTCAATGAACAGTACCTATTTCACTAATCCTGCTTATCCATCACCTTACAATGGATCAACAATTTGTACCTTGACCATGAATCGAGCGGCTTCATTGTACAAAATTTGTCAATTGAGATTAGATTTTGTCGATTTTGAAATTAATCGTCCAATTGGTGGTAATTGCGATGTTGATAAGTTTATGGTCTCAGGACAAAATTCAAATTCACTTGTTCCCCCAATTTGTGGACGTAATTCAGGGACTCATGGTTAGTATCGATTCTATTATATTTTCGGTCGATTTAATGTTTTCACTGTCGTTGATTAATCGAATTTGATTAATTTCAGTTTACATGGATGTTGATGGGGCTCAAGGTCCGTTCACATTCAGAGTGATTACAAATGGACCTGGATATCGAAGGTGGAATATACAAATTACTCAGATCGAATGTACTAATCCATCGAAGGCTCCGTCCAACTGTTTACAATATTATACTGGACCGTCAGGGATGTTTTCGAGTTTCAATTACGAAACTTCACAGTTTCAAGATTTCTCCAGTACTAATCCTCAATCAGGCCAATCTGGTCAATTATTTCTCGATGCGACATATTTGAATGGAATGGATTATGCCATTTGCTTTAGAAAAGAAAACGGATTTTGTACTCAATCGTATAGCGTTAACAGTACCTTCACTCCTTTCGAAATCGTCAATTTCGGTCCAAGTAAGTGAAGAATCAAAGATCTGATATCTTGACCATTGATAAGAACAAATAATTTCATCTTTACCCTTTCAAATGTCCAGACAATTCACCAACATTTGACCAATCGGTTGCTGGAGCTGGACTGACCCGATGTGCTTACGATTATATCCAACTAAATGGAGTCCGATTTTGTGGAAGTCGCCTCAATATCCGAGGTGTCGATCAAAGTCCAAATCAAGATGCACCAGTAATCGGTGAGTAACTAACTTCAACTAATTAACTTTATCATATTAATTTCGTTATATTACAAATAGACACTGGAGCTGGACCTTTTATCGCTCGTTTTGTAAGTGACTCTCGAAATGTCGGCCGAGGATTCAAATTATCGTTCCAACAGAATCCATGTGGAATTAAATTTGATCAAATGTCCACACAACGAGGTGGATAAATCAAATTAACATTTTCTTTTAAATTTAAATCACCGAAATAATTTTTTTCCCACAAAAATGTATTCATATAAATCATTTGAAGCCAACTTTAATCACCATTGTTATAACATTCAGATCGTTTAAGTTAATCAAATAAGCAAATCAACTTGAAATATAAATAATTGTAAATAATTAAAAGGGAATCCAAAAAGACAGTACAATTGATGAAATTACATTAAAAGAATATAAAAAGCGATCCAATTGCTAAAAGAAATTTAAATTAATCGAAAAGAGAATCTTGTTTGGCGCCTTTCGCTTTTTGAATTTCATGACAACCACTTTGTTAGAAAAGATTTTGTTTTCATTTTTTGCTTTGCTTTTCTTTCTCTTTCTTAATTGTTAACAATTAATTTCCTCTTATTTTTTGTTCTCATTTTATTAATTGTTTTATTCAATTTTAATCGATCACCACTCGCACCGATTTATTTCTTTAATCTACATTTTAAATGACATGAACATTTCTATTTTCATCTCCATTAAGAGGTAAGGATGACCCATGATGAGTAAATGCTTGTTACTCTTATTCACTTTTGCTAATTGTTTTGATCAATTTTTTTGTTAATTTTTTTCTTTTTTTTCCAGTTTATTGATTAGTTGATTCTTTGGATGAGATTTCATCCTTTAGTTAAATTGTTTACGTCAAGATTGTTGATTAATCCAGTGTTTAATTCGTTAACTCGTGTTACCATGAGCTCTGGTTCTTCACCGACCAAAGGTGTTTACAAGCCATATGAATCTACCTCAACTGTTGGATATTCATCAGTACCAAGTGACCATGAATATGCTGCCAAAAGGATGAAATTGGACGATGACCATCAAGAGATTGATGATTATGACCCTGAATTTGGTGAAGATGAAGAAGAAATTGGAATTGATGAGAGTAGTGTTGAACGCGATGATTTAAAATCGGAAATGCGATCAGATCATTTGTATAAAACATACAAGGTATCGGAAAAAGAAGCCTTTATCAGTGAATATCTTGGTGACCATCGAGGTTTTACTGGAGAGATAAAACAACGTTACTCTGATTTTATTGTCCATGAGATTGACCAATCAGGTCAAATTGTGAAATTAACCGACACCAAGCAACCAATAGATGACAACAAACCTGTTGAAACCGCAACTGGCCCCACGATGTCCATAATAACCCCTGAGCTTCAACATAAACTATCAGAATTATCTATCGATAAAAATGCCGATAAGGTTGAGATTTCGGTTGATGGATTACAGAAAGATGAAAGAACTCAAATCCACAAATACATCAAAGAAAAATACACTGGTTTAGAATCTAATTACGCCGATAAAGATGGTGTTAAGGTAATTTTGGTCATGAGGAAAGGACAGAATGCTAGACAACGTTCCGTTGATTGGCCTGTTGGCAAACCTAATTTTGTCCATTTTGTGCTTTATCAAGAAAACCATGGGACTTTAGAAGCAATTGAAAAGATTTCTCGATTCACAGGAAGACCACCTAAAGCTTTCACTTACGCCGGTACAAAAGACAAGCGAAGTATATCAACGCAAAAGATTTCATCGTATCGACAGAATTTGGATAAACTATTTGATCTAAATAATATCTTGGGTAAAAACATATCAGCCATCATGATTGGAAATATTACTTTTGAACGAGAACCAATTCGATTGGGTCAAGCGACTGGTAATAGATTCGATCTTGTCATGAGAGATCTAATTTATAACCAAGAAGATGATATTCACCATGCATTTCAAAATGTTCGAGAAAAAGGATTCATAAACTACTTTGGAACCCAAAGATTCGGTATGAACAGTTCACCTTCACATTCCATTGGATTAGCTGTTCTCAAGGAAGATTGGTTAACTGTTTTAGATTTAATTCTATGTGAGAAAAAAGTGGACATTGAATCGAGTAGAAGTGGACAATTGGCAAGTTTCAATCAGTCGATGAAAATTTGGAAAGAAACGAGAAATCCCGAACTAGTCCTAAAGGAATTGAATTATCGTAACAGTCGAGAGGCACGAATCATGAAAGGGATCATTAAAAGTGGATCAAATAATAACTATTTCGCCGGATTTTGTCAAATTACTCGCAATCAAAGGATGTTGTACCTTCATGCTTATCAAAGTTTACTTTTCAATCAAATGGCCTCATTTAGGATTCAACGTTATGGTTTAAAGGTTGTGGCCGGAGACTTGCTAATCAGTGAGAAAGATAAACTCGACCAAACGGATAAACAAATTAAACCTCGAGTTGCCACGGAAAATGATGTCACCACCGCATCAATCGAAGACGTTGTGTTGCCCATTCTTGGAGTCTCGTCCATTTTACCCGAAAACGAGGTCACCACCAAACTGAATGAACTTTTGGAGGCCGATGGAATCACCGTGGAAACTTTTAATATCAAACAGAAAGATCTTCATCTCTCTGGAACTTATCGTAAACTCTTGTGTAGACCAACGGATATGGAAATGGAAATAGTTTCTTATGAAGACAATACTAAACCACTTTTCGCATCGGATCTCGATATTTTAAGGGAAAAACAATTAGAACCAACCCAAGGATCTAAAAAGGCTTTGAAATTATCAATTACATTACCCACCTCAGCTTATGCAACTGTTATGTTAAGGGAAATGATGAAAACTGATACCGTCTAAAAGTTTGACAATATAATCACTTTTATTAAATTTAGAGATTCAATTGATCAAAGTGTATTTCTCATTGCATATCAATTAAAACAGACATGGTACAAAGTGTATTTTCAAAAACAATAAGAGTAATTTAATCAAATTATCAACAATGAATCAGCAGACACTCAGAGGATAATCGTTTGTAGGAGTTTGAATTGGATCTGAAATAAAAATGAGAAAAATGGTTAAAATCTTCAAATTAAATAACTAAAGTGAGTAGATTTCAATTATTCAGAAATAAATCCTAAATACGATCATTTCGATCAGACAAGAGGTGCCTAGGTGATAATCATCATAATAGAAAGTAATCAAAAGTAATCAAAACTAAGATAATTTACTAACCTTAAAGTGAAATTGAATAAATGTTGAATCATAGATCAATCAGCATCAATGGTAATTGGAGCTATTTAGATGAAAAATCATAGTATTAGTAAGAGAGTAAAATAATCTAATTTCTTAAAGGATTGGGAATGATTCAGGAAAGCGGATCCGTTTCGTATCATCATAGAATACAGTCGATAGTCGGGGTTTTCATCATGTTGTCTGGAAGAATTTAAATGATTGAAAATTTGAGTAATTACCCTGATAGAGATTGAAACCATCGCAACGATTCATTGAACCATTTGAAGGCCGAAAGAGTCTTGGAACCTTCATCAAACTAGAAAAGAGACAAAGTGGAACAATTTAAAACAAAATTATCAACAAACAGATGAAAATGTGAACACAGAAAAATGAATAATTATCTTACCCTTATTGCCGATCATCAAGACCAAAACATAACAATCAAGATTTTCCATCTTGAAACCACATTGAGATCACATTTTCATGTAAAAGAGAAGGATGGAAATGTTGACAAGACAACAACTAAAACTAATTTACATATTTAACGATCATCTCCCATAGACAAGATCAGATAAATTGTGACAAAGTTCAACTTAGAAAATTAATTAAATTGTCATCAAGAAATCATTGAGTTTAAATAGAAAAAGAAAAGAAAAAATTAAGTTTCCATTTCCGTTCGGTTGCTATGGAAACAGAATTCGAATTTTGTTTTATCGATCACCTGATGTCGCCACTTTGGCTAAATTGTTTTGTTTCTATTCTCATGTGGTGTCACCTGTGATTACAATTAAATCTTTGATTATTTTTTGTCAAGTGTTTGTTATTTTTTTACCTTTTGTGAATTCGTGGATTAAATTGTTGATAAAATGGAAGCAAGATTTGAGGACGAATATGATTTAGTTGTAATTGGAACGGGTCTGTGTGAATCTATTGTGGCCACTGCTTGTTCAAGGATTGGGAAAAAAGTTCTCCATCTTGATCCAAACGATTACTATGGAGATCAATGGACTAGTTTTACTTTGTCACAATTAGCTGAATGGGCTCAGAGTCATCAGCAGGCTAAACCAATTGGAGTTGTAAATACTCTTGGAAATGGTGATCCACAACAAGAACAACAGTTACAACAAGAATTTTCTCAAGAACCTACTGATCAAATTAATCTAAACACTCGTAGATCCAACAATCATAACTCTAATCTTCGTCTTAGTTTAAGTAGAGTTAATCTAACAGCTGGTGAGATGATTTATCCATGGGAAGAAGGAACAAAGTTAATTTCTAATATGGAGGTTAATTCATATGTGTTGAATGAAGAACCAGCTCCTCAAGAGAAATCACCTGAAGAAATGGGCGAAGATGACGAAGAAGATGATGAAACCGAATTATGGACTTGGTCAAGGTTATCATCTGAAAGGAATTGGGGTATTGATTTGGTCCCAAGGTTACTTTATTCTCGTGGATCTATGGTTAATCTTCTTGTTTCGTCAAACATTTGTAGATATCTTTCATTTCGCTCTATTGAGCGGATTCTTTCATGTTTACCTGGAACTGATGAGTTAATGGATGTCCCATGTACTCGGCAAGATATTTTCAATGATAGTTATACCTCATTGATTGAGAAAAGAGTTCTCATGAGATTCATTACCCTTTGCTTGGAATTGGAACGTCGACCAGATCTAATTGAAGGATACGAAGGTTTTGAAGAACAACCTTTCATTGATTATCTTCGATCAAAAGGCTTCACTCCTCTTCTTCAACATCTTGTTCTTAATTCAGTGGCCATGGTTGATCCATCAACACCAACTCAAGAAGCTATGGAACATTTGAAAAAATTTGTCAGTTCATCTGGAAGATTTGGTAGCACTCCTTTTCTTTTCCCGTTCTATGGATGTGGAGAGATCCCACAAGCATTTTGTCGGTTAGTAAATTCCAAATCAATGTCATCAGAGATTTAAATCAATTCTCAATTTAAATGTCGATTTAATCGTTTCCTTTTCTTCTCTCTAGACTTTGTGCTGTATTCGGTGGGACATACTGTCTTAAGAAGTCAATTGACGGAGTTGTTGCTAAGGACGATGTCATTAGCAGTATAATTATCGGCTCTCAGCAAATTAAATGCCAAAATCTAGTCTGTAGTCTGTCAAACGTTCCCAAAAGTCTTCTTGTTCCTCACCAAGTAAACAGCGTTTCTCGTGCTATTTTCATCTCTGCTGGCTCGTTAAAGTATTCTCAAAGTGCCGAATCTTTACTTCGATTCCCTGGACCTTTTCCAATTTTGGTTGTTGAAGCTTCATGGGCCAGTTTCATAGCTCCAAAAGGACTATTCGTTATTTACGCGTGGTGTGATTCATATACAGGAAACGCGAAAGAAGATTTACTTCCAATTGCTCGTAAATTGTTTAACTTTGAAAGTGGTGACGAAAATAATGTTAAACCAAAGCTTCTTTGGTCATGTTATTACAATCAAGCTACAGCTGATTGTACTCATATTACAGATAAATATCAGAATCTCTATGTAACTTCACCTCCAGTTAATGAGCTTGATTATGATTCCGTGATTGAAGAAGCTAAATCAATCTTCGATACTCTCTTACCAGACGAAGAGTTTCTCCCACGAGCTCCAGATCATGACGAAATAGTGATTGAAGGTACACCCAATAAAAAGAACAAGGATGACGATGATCTGGATTAAACACGCATCCATCTCAATAAATGTAATTCCCTCAATTGTGATCACAATGGAAACAAACACTTTCCAAATTTATATCTACTCACACAAAACTTATTACTTTTTATCTCTTTGTGTTATTTAATCTTTTATTTATTTCCACAATCAAATCAAACAATATAAAAGTTGATTTGGTTTACTTTCCACTTATACACAAACCGATCATCTCCATTATAATCAAAGTCTTAATCAGAAGCTAAATTTTCTAGGACAATCAAAGGTTTTCCCCATACAAAAAGCCAACAACAAAAAGAACAAGGAATCCATTGTGTCAAATGTGAATTAACAATCAAGTAAATTGACCCAATAAGACGTAAAATTTTTCGAGATGAAAACGCATGATTATTATTAACGGATAAAATTCTGCGAGAATTTTTTCACAATCGACAATTTATCAAATGTTCAATGATTTTTATTCCATATTTTTCAATTATTAATAATTTTTTTTCTGTTCCATGGATATTGTTGAATCAATTTGGATACAATTTATCAAACAAGATAATTAACAATCAACCAATGAAATCCAGACGAAACCAATCAAAGCCAATGAACAAATCAACTTCAATTTCCTGATTACCATTGAGATGATGTTGCAACGACAGAAAATATTTTGTAATCAATACCATTTTCTCATCCAACTGCTATTTAATTATTAACAATTTATACGAGCCAATTAATCAACTGGATCTCAAAATCAGTGTCAGATTAACCTTCAAATCCCAATTAATCAATTAATCAACTTTTTTTGCCATTTGTAGAAACCAAAAAGGAACACAACAAACGAAATTGTAAGAATACAATCAAGATTAGTGAACAATCAAATATTTAAAAATTAGTTCCATGATCAGAATATGATTCAGTTCTGATTGTATTAATTTATAATTGAAATCTAAGGGAAGAGAAAACAAATAACAAAGTTAAAAGTTCACCAAATAATCTCAACTTTCATTTTCCCTGATCTATCGGAATACTCACATAGAAATACGAGTATTACACTGAAATTGAGAGGAAAATATTCTTAAAGATCACGGAATATCTTTGGAATCCAGGGAATTCACCTTAACCAAGAATTTTCTCTTATTCTTTTGCTTATTCTTATTCTTTTTCTTTTTTACCATGTTCTCATCTCTTATTCCTGATTCTATGATTTCTCATCACCATAATCATCGTCTTTTCCAGTTATAAAATTGTTTTTCTTCATGACTCTTGTGTTTTATGAATAATGATCAAATAAACAGCGAGAGAGAGAGAGAGAGAGAGAGAGAGAGAGAGAGAGAGAGAGAGAGAGAGAGAGATTTGTGAGTCCAGAATATGAATGTCAAGTTGAATCCTAAGTCAATATGAAGGAAAAAGAGACAAAAATCATGATTAGAGATGAAATAAAAATGAAGATAAATTTGTGACATCATCATCGTCATCACGATTATCATCACGATGAAATAAGAAGAAGCAAAAAGAAATGAAAATTGAATCAACTTAATCAGAATGAATCTCAACTGAATGAGAACAATTTCCAAACGAAATTGAGATAATCATTAACATTTATATCTCTCCATCTTGAGTCTCTCGTGGAATTGCGTGAGAATTGCTTTTGATAATAATTCTAATCATGATAATAATATCACAATAATATCTCAACAATAACAATAATCATGATAATCGAAGACAAAGACTGAGCATCGATAATAATTCTGATCCTTAATCATTTTCCTTATTAACTTCAAGTATCTTCTATTATTTCTGCTCATTCTTTTGCAATTTAATCTTCCTCTTTCTTCAATCATCATAATCATCATTGTTATTATTTTGATTATCTTGATTAGTCTGATTGTTATGGAAAAACTAAATTGTGTAACTGTTATGATTAAATAGAAGACAAATTAAAACATGTTACGTGATCAATTTACTTTGATAAAGCAAAGTAAATGTTTCCCATATTAAATGTTGATATCAAGTTTAGTGGATTAATAGTTTATCATGATTAAGATGATGATTAGTTGATTGATGATCAACAACATTAGGATAATAATCAGACTAACAGTAACCATCAGCATCACCATAATCATGATCACAATTAGTTAATTGTAATAAACAAGAGCCACGACAATGACGGTCCAATGTAATTTGATAGACAAACAACAAAGTTGATTAATTGTTTGTCAATCATGATGATTACTAATTTCATAGAAACCAAACTAATCAACTTATTAAATTGTCGTTATTGTTTTACCCCTTCTTATTGTTACAATGATTGAATAACCAGTTGAATGATGTGACAATTAATAAGTGAAAATGAAACTGAATTAAGTAGTTAATTATTTCATTTCTGTTCACATTGTGATTTAAATTAATTTCAATGGTTAAATGGATTCTCACTGATTGTCAAATATTATCAACTAATGAAAACAAATGATAGTTAATTACAAACATTAACTTCAAGATAACTGTTCAAATGATCAGTATTGTTGTTATATGATAATCATAAATAATTACAATTGAGTGAAAAACTGACAATCAACAATCAAGGTTCAACTTTGATCAAATAAATTGTTGGTTAAAATCCTCTTGATGGCCTTTAAGATGATTACTTTATGTTCATTGATTAAGAGTAAGATTTATTATTTAAGTAACATTGTGATTAACTTTCTTTACGTTAATCAATTAATCTCAACAATAATCATGATAATCGAAGACAAAGACTGAGCATCGATAATAATTCTGATCCTTAATCATTTTCCTTATTAACTTCAAGTATCTTCTATTATTTCTGCTCATTCTTTTGCAATTTAATCTTCCTCTTTCTTCAATCATCATAATCATCATTGTTATTATTTTGATTATCTTGATTAGTCTGATTGTTATGGAAAAACTAAATTGTGTAACTGTTATGATTAAATAGAAGACAAATTAAAACATGTTACGTGATCAATTTACTTTGATAAAGCAAAGTAAATGTTTCCCATATTAAATGTTGATATCAAGTTTAGTGGATTAATAGTTTATCATGATTAAGATGATGATTAGTTGATTGATGATCAACAACATTAGGATAATAATCAGACTAACAGTAACCATCAGCATCACCATAATCATGATCACAATTAGTTAATTGTAATAAACAAGAGCCACGACAATGACGGTCCAATGTAATTTGATAGACAAACAACAAAGTTGATTAATTGTTTGTCAATCATGATGATTACTAATTTCATAGAAACCAAACTAATCAACTTATTAAATTGTCGTTATTGTTTTCCCCCTTCTTATTGTTACAATGATTGAATAACCAGTTGAATGATGTGACAATTAATAAGTGAAAATGAAACTGAATTAAGTAGTTAATTATTTCATTTCTGTTCACATTGTGATTTAAATTAATTTCAATGGTTAAATGGATTCTCACTGATTGTCAAATATTATCAACTAATGAAAACAAATGATAGTTAATTACAAACATTAACTTCAAGATAACTGTTCAAATGATCAGTATTGTTGTTGTATGATAATCATAAATAATTACAATTGAGTGAAAAACTGACAATCAACAATCAAGGTTCAACTTTGATCAAATAAATTGTTGGTTAAAATCCTCTTGATGGCCTTTAAGATGATTACTTTATGTTCATTGATTAAGAGTAAGATTTATTATTTAAGTAACATTGTGATTAACTTTCTTTACGTTAATCAATTAATCTTATTACATTTATTTCAATCCTAATCTTGATTATCGGTCGTCAAGTACATCGGATAAAATATCTACCTTTAAATTGAATTTGATTTCAATTTGTTATCATTTTGTTTGTTGATCAAACAGTTAATTGATTAACTATCAGTTTCTTTATTGATGAATGGCGATGATGAACCTCTTTAAATTAGATTAAATTAACTTCACCTTGGACAAGAAAAGTTAACCGAATCAACTAATTGTTGTTCTTGTCAACTGTTAATACCATTACAATCTATTGATTAGGGAGGATTTTCAAGTTTCCATGGACATTGGAAAGTTTTCTTCAAAAATTGACCACCACAACTGACCACTGGCAGAATAACATTTTCGCCTTCATCATCATTAGTATCATTTTGATCATCAGTTAATGTTAGAATTCAATGTTAACTGTTGATGATGACTCTTGTTCTTGATCATTAGACCACAATATAAATTATATTTTACTCTCAATGGTCAAACAAACAACAGAAGATGAAGAAAAGGGAGAAAATCAAAATAAAATAACAATGAAATGACCAGTTAATGGACATGAACAGAAAATGATGATAATAATATATTTTGAGAAAACTTTTTTAGGTTAAAATTTTCTCTTTCTTTTTCTCAAGTCCAGAATTTGTTCATCATCTCCCTCACCCAATGAACTTCATGATAACATGATGGTAAATTTAGACTTTGGGTGTTGGTGGGGAAAGAAAATATTATATTTTCATCATGAGAGGATAAAAATGTTCAGTTGAAATGGAAGATGAGTTTTTCTAAATAAGTTTTCACTCACTTTCTATCAGATTCTGATACTTTTTCATTACCGTAGATTCATCATCATCTTTTTGAATCGGATGATGATCATGACGGTGAAGCAGAGAGAGAGAGAGAGAGAGAGAGAGAGAGAGAGAGAGAGAGAGAGAGAGAGAGAGAAGAAAAAAACTATCAGAAGAGAAAAAAACTTTTTTTTCGAAATTGAAACAGGAAATTCTGAATTCGATGATAATGGTAATGATGATGGAAACTTTTCCATCATAATCATCGTCTTCCGAATCCATTGCATCTCCTTTGATACGAGGTTTTTATTTGCTTTCCTTACGATTATTATTATTACGAATTGAATCTTTGCAAGTTGTTTGCAATTCAAATTACAATTTAATGGTAACCATGGTGTTGATAATAATTTTATCTCAAATTTTCAGGTAACTTTGAACCAAAATCCACTCCCATTGATGTAATTACAATTGTTTCCTCAACAATAATCAATGTTGCATTAAGAAATGTTTATAATAACATTTAATTGAAAAAGGTTTTAACATCTAATTGTTTCGTTGTTGAATAGGAATTATCATTAACGCAATCAGATTAAATTTAATTTCAATTATTCTAAAAAAATATCCAATTTAAAGAGTAGAGAACGAAAAGAAAAGTGTGAAAAAAAAGTTGGAAAAAATTAATGTTCTAACCGTTTGAATGGTTGAGTTTAATTATTAATAATAAGATCCAATCAAAGGCTTTAATTAATCAGATGTGAACATAGTTGAAAAGTATTTACACATTTTGACAGAGTAAAAAGTGATTATTAAGATGATGAATACACATTGGAATTTGTTGATGAAGATGGAGATGAAATTGTGATGATTGACAGAGAAATGCTTCAGGGTATTAGCTCAACACTCGCAATGTGTTTTATTTTTAATATCATCATTCGTGTTCATCAGAGTTTATTGTTCACCATCATGATCATCATGTTGTTTTTGTTTTTATCCTCAACTCGCCAAGAATGTTTTTACCTCTTCTCTCTCTCTCTCTCTCTCTCTCTCTCTCTCTCTCTCTCACCTACTCACTCTATCTGCCATCTAATAATAATGAGTAATAGTTAGTTTGCTAACGAGAAATTTAATTAGATGAGTTTTTCTGGTTGATTTTATTGTGACACTCAATTCCATGGGTAAGATGAAAATAATAATAACAGAGTCAAACTGAGTTTGGGTGAAGGCCTTTTGATATATGAACAAGTAATCAAGATAAATTGAGTCAACATTAAGATGAAAGAAGAGGGTGGAAGTGGAGGAGAGAGAGAGAGAGAGAGAGAGAGAGAGAGAGAGAGAGAGATGAGGATGGAGATGCTAGAGAGGAAGAAGGGAAAATCTTGAAGTGAATGAGACAAATAGACGAAGGCAAATCAAATCTCACAAAGTAATTAAGAGCAATGTCACAACAATAATGATAAAGTGATGAAGATGAATAAGATGAAGACAGTGGTGGGAATGCTGGTCATGTGGGTGGTTGGAATATTGGAGAGAGAGAGAGAGAGAGAGAGAGAGAGAGAGAGAGAGAGAGAGAGAGAGAGAGAGAGATCATTTCGGATATGAGTAAATATTGAAACGGAAGTTGGTTATGCAAAAAACCCTCAAGCAAATAAGGACAAATTATTATCTTAATCAAAACGATCATTGGAATAGATTTCAGTAATTAGCCTGAAATCTCAATATAAGACATTTCATTCTGATTACCAACTAATTTTAATTTTCTAGATGAACATTTTTTTCAGCTCAAGAACTTTTACCTCGTGGATTTCGGGTCAAGGGTAACGTCGATTAAGCTACAGGTAAGAAAACTCTGAGCTGCTGAACTTTTTTATATAAATTGAAAAATGTCGAGTGAATGATGAGGTGTTAAGGCTGAGAAAAAAGTTCTGAAATATCTTTATATTTTCCTCATCTTATCCTCTTTCATAACCATGATAATAATTTTTCTCTTTTCTTTTTCTTCATTTTCTCTTCTCTATTATCATCTTAGGAAATTTTCCTTCAGTTCCGCGAATTTCACTCCAAGCTATCACGCAATAGTTTCGTTCATGGTCTCTATTCTATTCTCTATTTATTCATTTTCTCTTCTCAATCAAATATAATATCAGCATCCAAAATCCTTGTCTCATTAGGTACCAACAAGTCTCAGAACATGTATTTGACTCCATTGACATTTTCCCTCATCAATCTTTCCCTGAATTACATGATGATGATCATCTTTTCCCATCAGCATCATGATCATGTTGATGACGCTCATCTCATGATGATGATGAGCAACAAAAATGATGTAAAGAGCAAGAAAAAAAAACTTTAAGATAATGAAAAAAAGATGATAAAGAAGAAAAAAAGTTTCAAGAAGATAATGTTGATTCTTAAGTCTTAAAGTTTGTTCATCATGAAAAATCATATGAAGCTAAAGATTATCTCTTTATCCATCAGAGATCCAATTCTAGGATGAAAGAAGATGGAGATTAAAGAAAGATAAAGTTAAAGTTAATTGAAATTACTGTTGAATTACATTTGAATAATATTCATCGTGAGAAACAATCATGAAGATATTCAAGTCACTGAATATAAAGATAATGTTTAAATCAAAAGAGAATCAAAATTGAGACTGAAACATGAAAAGCTGTTACTTGTTTATATTTATATAGATTCACGGATGAAGGTGAAATTGAGAGTTATCATCATCATCGCCATGATGAAGATAAGTATAAGTCATGATGAGAAGGTTGAATGATGATGATGATACCGAAAAAAAGTTCTGTCTTGAGAGTTCTGAAATATATCTCGTTGGATAGAATGAGGGGAATTTTTTTCCTTTTTTTCGAAAAACAAAAACATTAAAGTTCAATCCCAATTCGCAGTTCCAACAGTTGCTTAGTCACTTGATGCTATTGCATGAGTATTCATGGTTATCATGAAAATGAATCTTTAATATACAAGAAACAGAGAAAAAAAAAATACTCATGAACAATAATCTCATAAATAGATTGGAAATTTTTTCTCTTCAACTTTCTCATAATGAATTGAAATTCGTTCAAATTCCCAGGATATTTTCTGAGTATTCTGATATTCATCCATCAAACATCAAGAATTAATTTCCCATGAAAAAACAATCGCATCCACCCTGAAATTCAATCCAATCCAACGGTCAATCACAAGGAGAGATGACAAATTTTCCAATCTCACCATTGAGACTTTCAATTATCATGTTATCATGATTGTCACTCAGGTAACATCTAAAAATGATGATGATGATAATAAGTATGATGAGATAGAAAATGAGAAAAGAAAAAAAATCATTTTCTAAAGTTGAGAATTATTCGAGTTTAGATCATTAGACCAAATCGAAAGTTGAAGTTCTAATATTATTCCAATTCAATTGTTTTCAAGTGATTGGTGTGATTTAAACTTCAGACTGTTACAACAACGATTCTTAACCAGTCTGATATTAAATTAACACCCAAAACTATCATCACCATGATTATGATTGTTGCTATTACCTTGAAATCTCAGATATTATTCTGAGCCTTTAACTTCATTATATGTTACTGAATTTTCAATTTAAGTTGGCCCACTTTTCCAGCTCTTGGTCAATTCTGGGTGGAAATATTTCCAGCACTGACCATTGAGAAAGCTTTTAGAAAAGAATCATAAAAATAGTTGAACAAGGAAAGTAAAAGAAAATGAATTCTTCAAAATGAGACTTGGAACTGAAAAAAAGTTCCAAGAATAATTTTCTACTTTTCTTTTTTTTCAGAAGAAATAAAATCTTTCATACTAATAGTCTATTTCCATGAAATCCATTCTCCTCCCTGATAGATATTATTATTGAACTATTAATAAATTACTCTAATCAAGTATTTGGATGATTGTGGTTGATTAAAATTCTGATTTAAATTAAATTATAAAGGAATTGGATGTTTATGTTGAATGGTTAGAATGTTGAATTTCTTCAATCCTTTTTAACTTTTTTTTTGGTTAATGAATTAACTTTTAATTCAATTGAATTTGATTTAAAATTTAATTTTATGTTATTTTTGGTTAATCATCACACATAATCAACTAATATAATCATAAGCACTTAATAAATTATTCAAGGAAACTTCAATATCAATGTTAATCCAATGTTGATTTAGCCTTTAAATTATGATCAAGTCTCCATAGTTTAATATATTTGGTTAATTTTTTTTGGAGATAATTTGATTCCTCATATAATCAATAGTTAGTTAATTGTATATTTTCAAGTAATTTGCAACTAAATTGTAAAATTAAGCAAATAAAATTTACTCCGATTAACCTGATCATCTTTAAATCCTGATTAACTTTCACCTTGATTACAATCATAATTGTCTAGGACTTTACGATTATTACACTAATTAAATATTATATGAATTGACAATCAGGTTGATTAAAAGGTTACAATTAACTAAATAACCAATGTGTGAATTAAATTTACTTTAATCACCCTGAAAATCAACATATTATCATGAAAATAAGTTTATCCAAAGCTTAATTGGAAGTGAAATTAAATTTAAAATTGATGAACATCAATCAATAAATTATATCCAAAGTTAATTAATGGGGGAAAGGTTTAATTAAATGAAACCCGATTAAATTAAGAATCAAAATCCACCAACAATCAGAGAAATAAATTGTATTGATAAATACAATCACTGTGACGAAATCCAAATGATATAAATAGTAACATTGATTGTTAGTATACAATAAATTGCTACAATCAACAAAAATATCATTAACAATTAATATGAAGATTGGAATGAGAAACGAGCATCAAGACAAAAGGGAAACTCAGTGTTGAGGATGAAAATTCATCAACAATCAACCGAATTGATAAATGAACTGAAATCTGATTCTGTTGATCAATTTATTAGATACAACATGATATCATTATTGATATAATAATATCATGATGATCGTTGTCACAAAATAAATCAACAATGACTTGTTATTTAACATAGAAAATATTAATAGTAATGATAACTGAGCAAAAAAAAAGTTTTGAAAAAGTTGCGATGAATTCATGATAATTCAGTTTGATTATTATTACTTTCATTTTCTGGGTTGATAGTTTTTCTTACTCTTTCTGTTGATCCATTTGCAGCATCATTGGGGTTTGTTGTTAAATGTGAGAATGGTGATGATGATGATGATAATGGTCTCTGGGCATAATCTTCATGCTGATCTCAGGGTAATGTGATCATCATTCATTTTACTTTCTTCATCATCATCATCCCGAAATCCCTGTAAAAGTTTGTCCAACTAAGTAAAATATGCATTCAACAATAAATTGAATCTCCTTTTGAAAGCTTCTGTTGCTGTTGTATTAATAGTACTGTTGCTTTTTTCTTCTATCATCATCATCATCATTATCATCGTCATCATCATCATGTTCCCAGGGTAACATGACTTTTCATTGTTTTCTCTTTCTTTCTCATCCAACTCCTTCTCCCCACTTTATGTAATCTGTCACATGAAAAGCAAAAACAGGAACCGGAAAAACTCTTGGGACCTCATGTTTTCTGATAAAAAATCACTAAATTTATGTCTATTCAGGATAAACTTGGATTGTGTTCATGATGAGACTGAGAGGAAAATAGACAGAAAGCGAAAGAGGAGATGTTTCTTTATCATCTTTCTCTGTTTTCTTAACATTTTCATCATCCAAACCATCATGATGATTATCATCATCGTCATGAAGGATCATTTCAAGATTTTCTTACAGTTCTTTGTTTTTGTTTTTCCTTTTCTTTGAAGTATAAGAAGATGATGAACATGAAGAGAAGAAAAAAAAAGTTCTAACAAGATTGAATAGTACTTAACATTCAGTTCGATATGTTACTCGATTTTCCAGCCAATCATTTGCTTCTCATGGTGATGATCATATCTATTATTTTCTACTTAGATTAATTAAATCGTCATTTAATAAGATAATTGGGCAAAAGTAAAGGTTAAACTAAGGTGACAAATGAGCTGAACAATCAACGATATTTACTGTTCACTGTTTACAGTTAGATCGTTTAATCAATATTAAGTTAACCTTGAATTATTATTTTCCATGTTAGCACGATAATTAATTTCTCATGATGAACTTTCCATGCTATTCAACAATTCTGAATGTGAATCACATTTAATGTTTTGTAAATAATTAATGACACAATATTAACACGATAACTTTATCTGCTTTTCCTTTGGTCAATCGATATTGTAGTAAGCCCATTTTCTGGCCAAGATTCTGATTCCGGGTTAGAGCTCATTATGCTAATAGAATAATAAATTATTAGGTTTTCGAAAAGTTTAAAATAGTTTAGTAGAAAGGGAGAAAAGAGGAAAAGTTAAAGCGCGCGAATTTTGATTGAGAATAAGAAGAAAGAAAAAGTTTCGATTTGTGAATTAAAAAGTTCTTAACATGAATTTCTCATCTCAAGTCGATTGTTATCATGAGATCACCAGAGAAAAGTGATCATATTAACAACGATTATAATTTAGGGAAAATGATATTAAATTGATTCACGAAAACACTTAAAACTTTCATGTTAATTTACTTACTTTTTCTCTCTCTTTGAAAATTTCTTTGCCCTGATCATCCTGATAATCATCATGATCGCTCCCTCTTCCTCTCTGTAACTTATAGGCGGTTCCATATTCACCGAGAGTGTGGGATCATCATCGTCCCACCGAGTAACTGCTAATGCGCAGTTTTCAATGTAATTTCATTTTCTCAGCTCTCAGAGTTTCTGTTGATTCAATCATTGAATTTCAATGGTAGCATGAGAAACTGAAACAACAACAAACATTGAAAATTGTCACAATTCAATTTGTGTCTTCAATTGTGATTCTTTCACCTTTAAATTTGCAATCAACTGAGTGACCATTGCAATTAGTTTTTCGTTCAATTTACTGTTTCCCATTAGCACCAATACAAATTGATTGTTAAATTAATAGCAAATCAGCTGCAATATTAACACTGATTATCTCGTTCTCAGTTTAATTGTTGATTAACTAACTGTGATCTAAATCTCTCTGTGTGTCTGTTTATTATTGACAAGATAATTGATTCTCTTTTGGATTATGATACTTGTGCTAATTGTTTACTTGCTTCGTTGATTGATTAAAACATGATCGTTGTATTAAAGGATTTGTTAAATCAACAATAATTCAACTAATCAACTCATATTAATTAGTCTCATCGTCACATAACTTACATCATCATCATAATCATTAATCAATATGAAATGTTTACCATGAATGTAATTATAATCAAGAAAACAATTGGTCATCTTTATCCAATAGGATTATTATAATAAGGACCATAAATTGTTTACACTTAATCATCAACCAGGATCATCACCATAAAAATTGTCTTCCAACAATTAGCCAACGTATTCTGTTGATTAACTAATCAATAACAATAATCGATGACCAGCAACTGCAAGGTTAGTTTAATTTTCCTCTAATCATTTTTTAATCCTCATCTCAAGTGTATTAGTTGATTTAATCTATTGGATTACCTTTTGAAGGTGAAAAACCTCAATTATGGCTTATAATTAAATAGATTAACTGTTGATAAACATGGATGACACTTTCATGTATGCAATTAGCTAATTGTTGAGAAACTTTTCCTCAGAATTGTTTGTTTCAAATGATTAACGGAAAGAGGAAGTTAAAGTTATCTTCATCCTCATCCCGATATCAGTGAAGTCTGAAAATATGATTTGTTTAAAAATAGATTCAATTCCTTAACCTGATTACATGATTGATATCTAATCTAATTTATCATGTTGATCTTGTAAAAGTTTTCAGGGGAAAGCTGAATAATCTGAGTAAGCAAATTAAGTAAAGAAAGGAAAAGTGAACCTAAGTATTGACTGAAAATCAGAATTTTGCAAATTGAATCGAGTTAATTGACTCGTGGAGTAATTAAAATTAATCAATATTCTCAGTTTCATATCTCAAAAAGTTTCATGTTATTTCATCTCCACATTGAATTTAACCTTGAACTTATCATGAAAATTAATATCATGCAGTTGATTAATATTATTGCTCCAATCTAAAGATAGAATTGACCTAAATTTCTCAAACCATATTAGAGCTGAAAGAAAATAACATTTTAATTGTCAACTTGTTAGTCTCTTTTTCAACACCTATTATTCAATAGAATTGGAAAATGAAATGATAATAGAAAAGAAAAGAAGAATAGAAAAAAAATAGTTAGAGATTCTTCTGACAAGTGAATTCAGCTCCACTCTGAGCTTCGAATTTCTTTCTGGTTTCAACTGGAACTTTTTTCTTCTTTTATTTCACAAAAAAAGAAGCTTTGGCTTTTATTTCTCATTTTTCTTTCGCATCATCATCAGCATCGTCATCATCAATTCCAAAAATATTCCTAAGTATTCAAGAGTATTACCCAAGAAGTAGTTATTGTCATCTTGCATGATAACTGCAGATTCTAATGGCTTCATACCCTTATGGTGGCTTATTGTTAACCTGAAACATAATGTTCCTTGTGATTATTACGCAATAATGTTTTTTTCTAGTGTCTTTTACTGTTGATTGTCACTATTATTATCGTAATATTTATGATTTTGGTTTGGGTGGGATTTTCTGTGTCTCGGTTTTATCTTTATTTCCTCTTCCTTTGGATCATCTTGGTTTGGGTGAGAATTTCTTGTTTACCTTTAAGTCTGAATTTCGTTTTTGCTCAGTTATCAGTCGATTCTTGAACATTTTCTCTGGATACTTGATGAATAAAAGCTACCAGAGAAAGAGGTAAATATAAGATAATAGTAATGATGATCATCAGTAGATAATAAGAAGAAGAATGAGAATGATAATGAAAAGAAGGAGGAGAAGCAAAGAGAATAACAGAGAATTCTATGTGAACTGGGAGTGAAAAGGTTGACTTACTAAGGAAAAAGAACTGAAGAGAAAAAAAACTCGGACGAAAATCGGAAAGAAAGAAAAAGAAATAAGAAGAAAAAAATGAGATAAAGGTCGAAATGATGATGATGAGAGAGAGAGGGAGAAGCAATTTAATATCAGAAGTGTCCATAAAAAAGGAGGAAGATGAAATGATGAAGATGAATAGGAATAGAAAAAGAAATCACATTAAATGTATCGATGTGTTTTTTTTCATCTAGAGCAACAAACTCATTCTAATAAATGATGAAGATGCTCATTCACTTTTAGTCAAATTGTTGCTTTTTAATCAATCTTATCTTTCAGCATATTCCCACTCCACCTCAACCTCTTCCTCCTCCTTCCCATCAAGAAACAATCATTCACAACAATGTCTATGTTATAATCACCTTCAACATTGTCTTTCTCTCTTATTGATGAGTTGTAACTTTCATCATGAAAAAGTCGATATTTAATCGAACTTGTTTTTTTTTGGATCTTCTCATATAAAGTTGACACAAAAAGATTCGAACAATTGTTTGCCAATGTATAATATTGGTCAATATTCTGTCCAAGAATTTAAAATCAATTTTCTATCCTCTAGTTTCCATCGAAAACAATATAAAACAATTGTTCTGATCCATCATGTTTACCATCATCTTCCTCAATGATGATAATAATGTGATATTTTCCCTTCGTTATTTCAATTACTTTAAATCGACTTTCAATGTCACTTGATTCTCAATCAATTCTGTATTTAATATCGATCAACAATGAACATCAACCAGAAATCAATAACCTTCACCCTCCAAATAATATAAAGTAGAATCCGAAATTCAATTTCATCTTCACAATCAGTAAGCAACATGATATTATATTTAAACCATGAGTCGGTTAAACATTCTGAATGAATGAAAGTTCATCAATGAATAAAAAAAAGGGAAAATAAATGATAAAAGAGAAGAGAAAAAAAAATCGAAATAGTAAATTTTTCTCTTCCTCCATTTCAGATAAATCAGTTGACATTGAAATTGAAAAATGAACCGAAATTTGGAATGAATTAGAATCGTGAAATTAACTAAATTCAGATAATATTACCATTCTCCATGAATATATAAATACCTTTGAACTGAAGACCTCACATTTCATCATGAACCTCGTTTTCATCTTCATCCTATTACGATTGTATCATCATGAATCGAGCACTAGTCTGCTTGTTTTGCATCATTATCCTTTCATCCCACTCTCTTCAGCATTATCATTGTGATTATCATGATTATCATAACTTGTTCATTGCTTGTTACCATGAAAATTACTTTATTCAAATTGTTCTCGACAATATCAACGAGACAATCTAATATTTATTTGTTGTCCTTATTTTTGCTTACCTTTTGTAATATGGTTGACATTTAGTGTTATCTGATATTTACTTGCAGAATAAAATTACTCTTAACAATTTACTTCCTTACAATGTAATACAAGGAAGAGACAACAACAAGTCTACCCCAGAACACTCAACATGAGCAACATTTACAACAATAAACTCACAGGTTACACACCGAGTATATTGATCGAGGAAGTTTTTTTTTTTTTCTTTTCTCATGAACATGATGATGAATATGGAGTTTTTTGTTTCCATTATCATTTCTCATCAGATTTTGATCTTTTCTTTTAGTTTTACCTTCATCATTTATTTCTAATTATCTTTGTAAAACTCAATCATCTTCATGTTTCATTTTCTTAATCAACATGATACCGAAACTCATGAACATTGATCATCATGTAATCATTACTATGCATCAACCAACGTTATCTTATTCGAGGGATCAATCAAGTATTACCTGAACACCCTCATGTTACCATGATGAATACATACACACCTTGATAGCTGGGTTACTTTGGTTTCTCTTTCCTTTTGAAAAATTCTGGATCAGGAAATACTTTCTTGGAACTTTCTTTTTTCTTTTTTCTTCTTTCTCCCCACAGAATTATCTTCATCCTGGTTGTATTATATTCTAACTGAGAAGATGAAATGAAATAACAAAGAGATAAAACTTTCAAGTGATGAAGTTTACCTGAGTATTAAGTGAAAGTATTTATATGTATTGAAAGGTAAAAAGAGTTGCGTATGGAAAAGCAAATAAAATGATAACTCAAAGAGTTAACACTTACCTGTGCGAATACTTTAATTTACATTTGATCAGCTATTGAACTGAGTTCTTTTCTCAAAAAGTTTCCGATCATGATGATCATTCAGTTGGTTGAATGAGAAGAAATTGATGGAAAACTTGGAATATTTCAAATTTCGATTTGTAGCTAAGTTTTAGTAGATTTTTCTCTTCTCTTTTTTGCTACATTTCGAAACTTTCAACTACAAACTCATGTATAAACACTTCTTTTACCATGTTAATAATAAAACTAGTCTTCGAGTTTCTGTTTCTCTTTTCGAGTCAATAGAATCACCTTTATCTTCATCATCCTCTTAGCAAGAAATTGAAAAGTTCTTGAAAATGTTGAGATTTTTCTTTCGATTTTCAAAGTTATTATCCTTTACAGGTTTTCTTTCTTCTTCAATTGTTCCCTTATTGTGGTTTTGTTTCGAATCGAGTTTAAGTTTAAACTTTGGAATCATTTTGTAATCGTTTGTTCGCAATCGACGAAATAAACTGAATAGAAATTTGATCTGAACAAAAAAAGTAAGAAAAAAAATAGAGAAGAAAATCTGATGAAATTCTCAGCAGATTTACTCATGACAGTTTTCTTCTGTTCTACTGACCAACACAATGACCCACGAAGAGAAAAAAAAATTTCTAATATAATTTGTCTTCCCTTCTAAATCAACATCTCCAGAACCGAGTGATTATTTTCTATTATCAACACAATTTCGTTTAATTTAATTACATTATTAAGATGATATCAAGTCGAACCATAAATATACATTATCATCTTCTTGTTTTCATCCTCATCTTCATCATCTATTGTCAAGTATTTATCATCTATTATCAATAATATCAACAATCATAATCTTAATCTGGTAATAAATTCATGAAGTTACTCAGCCTCTCAAGTTTTATCAATCATTATCATCCCTTATCATGGATTAGTTACCAAGTCCGAAAGTTTATATCATAGTATTAGATTAACACTAACTACATACTTATATTAATGTGGGCAATTGAGTTCGTGTAAATATTATATTTAATTATAAATAATTACAGAGGAAAAAGAGAAAGAAAGACAGAGAAGTAGAAAGAGAAAGAGAAACTTATCTCCATCATGGATTCAATGTAATTACTATTTGTTTCTAGAAAGATTGAGGTGAAAGTTTGACCACTACCTGGTCCATGACATTTTACCTTGAAAACGGAAGATTATTATTGAGATGATGATAAAAGATGATAAGTTGGATTGGTTGAAATCTCCTTAGGGAAAAATGCTCAAGATTTATTTTTCCATGATGGTCAAGCATTTTGGTCACAATTTAATCATTTTCATGATATTGAAGTTCAATATATATTCAATTGATTCTCTTTTCGAGCTTGATTAACTAAGGAATTTTTTCTGATCATCGATACCATGATCGATACCTTTGGTCAAACAATAATATTTTCACAATTGGAATTGATTTTCGATTTTTCTTTTCATTTTAAATAAACTTTTTCGCGCTTTTCAATTTATTTGTATCTTTTTCTAAAATATACTTTCGCTTCATAAATCACTGAGTTTGATTGGAATCAAATTGTTTGAATGTTTATGATCAACTGATTATCACTATTAGGAAGTGGCTTGGATTTTTATAGTTGCCTCTTGAATTTGTGGTTTACAAATTCATGATTAACTCATTATAATCAACCCTTTTTGTGATGTTAATCATACCATGAAATCAATTTTTAATCATGTTCAGTTAATCTGACAATTACTGATTGCTAGGTGACTCTCAAGGAATCTTCAAAATCAAATAAACCCTTGAGTTTCAGCTAAATTCAGAAGAGGAAAACCTTGAGCTTCATTTAGTTTAACTGAAATTAGTTGACAAATAATTGATTAACTGCAATTTAGCATTGATTGAAAAGTAGGATGATTCAAATCATCATTTTCATGATACATGATGAGATAAAAATAGAGAAATAAAAAAATCTATTCCTTTTGAAGGAACATTTTTTCCCTCTTTGGTGAAACTTGGATAAATTCAATAGCATCTCTGAGAATTCAGTATTATCATCAAGTCTACAAGTAGACATTCAGTATGGATAAAAAAAGAGGAGAATTGAATGGTAAGGAAGATGGAGGAAATTTCTATTCAGAAAGTTCAGACGGGGATTGAGATCGAATGAGCATGAAGATGAATATCATGAAACCGATTAACAACAACTCCCAGTGACCTAAAAATGCAGCAAAAGATTAATGAGAAAGGAAAATCATTCAAATTTTAAACTATGAATTTCCCATGAAAAATAAACATGAAACTTAATTCAACCCACTGACCAATGGGCACTAAAAACCAAATGGAAAACAATAAATAAGGCAATGAATGTTATCCTTGTTGTTTATCATCTAATAATATCCAAGTTATATTATTGATAAAACTCTCACCAGTGTGATATTACTTACTCATAGTACCATGAACTTTGCATGATAATAACAATAAACGATAATAGTTTGTGAGTTCTGTTAATGATCATGATGAAGTTTTTAAAGTGAAAGAAAAAAAAATCAGATTCTAGCAAAAAGGTTAGTGTCATATGCTCATAATTTTTGATACTCAGGGTTGATCAACCAAGCGAGTTCAAAGAATCCAGAATTCTCACCATTCAGCATGGGAATATAATGATGATGAACAAAAAATCATGATAATAATAATGATGATAAGATGATGGTGAAAAAAACAATGATGATCATGACTAGTCAATCAAAAAAGTTCTGATCTCTTTTGAACAGATCGAATCGACAGGAAAAGTTCCATATGTTTCCTTTCATGGTGGAAAATTTTTTCACTCCATGACAATTTCTTTTGTTCCCAGAATAATTATTAATCACTTCTCCTTTTCAACTGAACTGAACTTTTCAAAATATATATTGTTTTTCCGCACTTGGCGTTCGTTCAACAAGCAATACATTAGATGCGAAACGATAATTGTAATTTAGATATTACTGTTAATAAGAGGATCTTTTTGCATTAGATTGGTGATTGAAAATATTGGCAAAAGTTCAAAGGTTTCAGCGTAAAGTTCAAAAGTATTGCAACTTTTCAAATCTCAGTCCAATTAGCAGTTTACTGAGATTGAAAATTAAGTTCTAATCAGCTGAATGAAACATCACTTCGAGGGATTAACAGTTAACATTTACCTGAGATTTACTTGATAACCTTTTACTGAGGTTTTCCAGGAATCACAGGAAAAAGGCTCAGAATAGTTTATCGAGATATTTTATCTTTCCCCTTCAAGGCTTTAAGCTTTGACGTAAAAAAACTGATGCTCTGGCACATCACACACTCGGTGATTCACTTACCCCACTTCATGTGAATTCAAGGTTATTTTCAATCCCAAATCTCAATCCTTTCCCTGGATTTTATCTGATGAAAATCATCATCATGCCACAGAAACAGAAGCTTTTTGTTTATCCTGATGCCTTTTCATGATCCTGAGTGAGAAACAGATTAAGAAGAAAAATAATCGAAAAAGCAAAAAGAATTTTTTTCCTCATCATCATCAATTGGAAAAACACTAGAGTTTGGGTGAGAAAGAGGAAGAACAACAAAGAGAAACTTTAATTTAATTCAACACGAGGAGAGAAAAAAATAACTAGAATTATCCATTAAATTCAAAGTTCAGAAGAACAGCGATAATCCGATTATCCTCATCTTTTCTTCTTCCTCATCACTAATCCATTTTATCATCCCCTCAATATGTCTCTCTCTCTCTCTCTCTCTCTCTCTCTCTCTCTCTCTCTCTCTCTCTGTTTCAATTTTTCTTTAATTTGTAAAAAAACAGTAAATTGAAATTAAACTGAATTCATTCATTTGATCAATTAGATTAATTATGAATTTCCATGATGTTTTATCACAGCATTTGAACAATTTGTTAATCAAAATTATTACTACTTTGATAATTATTAACATTCTACTTAGACTTAGACCATTTTGTTCAGTTTCTTTGAAATTTAAACCTCAATTTCAATTGCAATTAGGCTAATTATCAAAGTAAAAGTTAATTGTTGTCAAATTTATCAAATGAAATTATACTTTTTTTGATTGTCATTTTAATTTGCCCATTGATTTTAATTATTTTCACTTGGATTATTGTTTTGAAAAATTATTGTTAATTGTTATTTCACCAGGAGCTTTGATTTTATCATGAATTAATTGAGGCAGAAATTATTTAATCCAGTTAACTTTTCATCTAAAACTGTCAACAAGATCTAGATTCATCTTCATGACAAATTTTCAATCTTCAGTTGATATTCATTCAGATGAGCTAAATGTTTATCTAGCCCTATTAGATAACTTTAAGATCCAGAGATTAGCTAATCTTTAATCATGTTAATCTAACCAAATTTTCATGAACAGTGAACTTCAATAGCAATTAAGCACAATCATATTTCAGATCAAAGGTGAGACCATTTGTTTAAATTAAATCTTGCATTTCAATCTAAATAGTTAGTTAATTGTTAGTCCAATCCTAATGTGTGATAATTAGATTACATTAATTGATGAGAAAATGATGAAAATTAATGATGACAATTAGGAAACGAGAGACATGAAATTAATAGTAATTTATAAATGACCATGAAATTAGGTTAAACTAAATTAACTCATCATTATGAAAGGTTAATCAGTTTACTTTATGGTCAATCATGATTATTATACATTATCATGTTTTCACCATGAGCTCATACGTAATACTCAGTAATTCCAGTTGCTCATCATCCCAACACCAGCCACCGATTCAACTCTGTTCTTTACCCTGAGCTCTCTGAAAAGTCCCGATGAACATCATCATTATCGTCTTCATTTTTTTCTGCTCCGTTACTTAATCTGAGCTTAGAACTTTTTTTCCTTCCTGGTTACATGTTAACCAAAACTATTCACTAGGAAACATGGTACATGAAACTGAAGAGTAATATCAAACTCCCACAAAAGAAAATAATTTTCCTTATAATCAAAATGTCCAGTGATATGTTTCCCTCTGTAGCCTCATCACCACTTTCTATCATCATCATCATCTCTCTCTCTCTCTCTCTCTCTCTCTCTCTCTCTCCTTTTCTAATTTTATCTTCTCATTCAGTTACAGAGATGTTACATTAAATTGGCCTTCGCTTTATTGATATTGATATCTGTGTTTCTGTCGCTTGAATTAACTTATTTTTTTCTTCCTCTTTCACTGACCAGTGATAAACATCCTCACTCCTCCTTTCATCCACTCACACACCATGTTACTCACAGGAATAACTCAGGTTCATGATAATCATACACATAATATCCAATCAAAAAAGTGAGAAGACACTATTACTTTTGATTATTAGTAATCAGTTGCTGTTCCCATTTCCACCCCTTCCCTAGTAAACTAACCCTCTTTTTCATGACAAAAATGAGCTCTTATCAATAATGTACCTCATCAACATCTTCGTGATGATCAATGATGAATCGTGAAACTTTTACGTTGACAAAAATATATAATTACAATGTATTCAAATCAGGATAAGATTGAATGTCTTCTTGAAACACTCAATGTATGTAATTGTCATTTCCGTTTCCTTGTTAATTTAGTTTTATCACCTTGAGTAGTAGGCGGATGGAATCATGTAATAATTGAGGTTTCAGCTCATCAGCTCATCATCTTCTTCATCTAATTTGTGACAATTTTTTCTCTTTTTTTTCCATGATATTTATACTCTTTTTTTATTCCATTACATTTTTTTCCCTATTCTTTTACCTTCATCTGATCATTTTCTCTCTCTCATTTTGCCAATCTCTTCCTTCTTCTCACTTTCTTTTTTCTCTTCCTTGTCCTTCTTCATTTGCTCCCTGTCGTTAAATGATTACATGATAAATTGGATTGAAGTGTGTAAGTAAACATAATAGACACTAACAAGAACCTGAATTTCGGTTGCAAGAGTTTCAGCTTTGACATTTACCATTAACAACGATAATACTAATACAAGATAACAAAAGAATAGATGAAAAAAACATAATAATATCAGAGATGAGAAGAGTTGATGATGATCATCCTCAAGGAAGATGAAGAAGATGAATATGTAACAGAAAAAGAAATGGTTAAATGTATTGTTACATGGGAGAGAGAGAGAGAGGGAGTTGGAAGATGTGGTGGGAAGTTGATAAAAAAATTGTTCACTTATTGTATGGAAGTTGAATTATTCACTGAAATTGTTCACATTGTTACATATACACTTGTTATCGGTGGGTAAATATAACAAATTAATAGGCTTGGTGTTCATGTATCATGAAGATGAACAACTTAATTCAATATTTAATGTTCACAAAGGAAGCAAATCTTTTCATTGATTCATGATATCGTTTGAATCTCATGATAAATTTGAAATGCAAATACAACATTTATTCATATCTAAAGTTCCTGGTTCATGAATTTTATCGTTCTCCGCCTCTTTATCCTCTTTACTCTCTCACTTGAATGATGAAGGCTTGGACATTGATGAAAAGTGATCTTTTCAATTGGTCAATTTTCCGAGTTGAAGAAAATGTTATTAAATTATTTTTCTTTTACTTTTAAACTGATCCACTTTTTCTGGTTATTGTTTCAAGTATAAAGATTGACCATTGGGCATTTAGTTTATCAAAAATTATTTATAAATAATCATCTTGATGCTCTAAATGTATTGACTTTAAAATGTTGTCATGAAATAAAGGTAAAAGTATCATGGGGAAAGAGTTTCTTGCCCGAGGCCATTACCAGGTTCCAAATCGTTTTGACTTCTAATTTCTGGTTAGAAAATTTTTCCTAACTTCAATTATTCACTTACTTGCTTCTGTTGTGGTGCAATAATTTATCATTATCATCATCATCATTATCTTTACCCTGATTCCATTATAATCATTAGTTGATTATCAGCTGATAATAACTTGTTAAATCTTAGTATTTATTATCATTGGATTGAGTCTCTTAAGGTTGGATCTTCCTCTTTATCAGCCTCTTTCTTTGATAAACTTTGTCATTCTCAGTTATCTTCATCATCATCATCATCATGTTTCTTTCAGAACACATCTATTATTTTGTTTATCCTTGACTGGTTATTCTTGACAATTCTCAATGTTGGATGATAATAATGAGAGTTCGGGAGTTCGGGAGATAAAAGAAAAGGAATAATAAAAAAGATGAAAAAGATTAAGGATGATAAAAGAAAGAGTAGAAATACAAATAAAGTGAGTTTCAGATTGTACTTTGAATGAGGAAGTGCGAGGATAACCTTAAAGTATCAAGAGTTAGGGTTGATGGAGAAGCAGCATTATATTCTGATGATGATAATGACTTTGATCCTGTTGATGATGAAGATGAACATGAAAGATAAGGAAGAGAAATGGTAACATGAAAATGCTTGTTTACCAAAGAGAAGATGAAGAAAAGGAAGAAGAAGATGAAAAAATAACAACTACGTAAATGGTTTATTTTCGTAATCATACTTACCATGAGTTTCGCTCAGTTAAACATTGAGCTACAATTTCCTCCATAGGTCAACGATAAAATCATTGATAATAAGAAACAGAAACAACAGATAACATTAGTTACCATTGAATTCACAGAATGAGAGAGAGAGAGAGAGAATAAAATAATAAAATATCAAAGAAAATCATCTGAATGATAATCATCGTCTTCAAGTACAAAAGTAATAATAGTTTCTTCATAATCATTTACATAGATACATATTTAACAAGGAAACTTGAATAATCAAGAATGACTGATAACCCACTGGTGGGAGTTGATTAAAGGTAAAATGTTATTTATAAACTATCAACTTGTTATTATCTATGTAAATGTAACATTTTCCTTGGTGAAAATATTATTCCTAAGGAGTAAAACCGATTGCATATAAATATCATCAAGTTGACAATCAAATCTGATTAGGTTACATTAACCATTGATTGTTTAACTAATTGTATTCAGATTATACATCTACATGTATATGTAAATGATAATGTTTACCAAAGACTCCTAAGTGTTAATTAATTGTTACTCTCAACTGGAAAAGGTAAATCAGGCAATCAATCAAAGTGAAAATCGATAACAATATTTCATATTCCAAATACCTGAGCCTTTATCAGTTTTCTGTCAATAATAATAACCATGTTTCTTAATAACGATTTATAGTCGATATTAAATTCTAATCGTAATAATAAACATGCAATTTAAGATTTATAATATTACTCATTACCCTCCCACCGATTCCATGACCGCCATTGCTTTTCATCAGCCTCTTTCCCTTTCACGTTCTATTGTTAGAACTCGATTAATGTAATATTTTTCTTCTCATCCTCTTCTTAGTTGCTTTTTATTATCACATTATCATGGAATTGAATTATTATTATTACATAGGAGAAGCAGAAAAAAGTTCTGAGATGTTATCATTCTAATGATTCACCTCCCTGTTTGACTCAAATTTGATACACCATAAAAAAAAGTGCATCAAAAGCTCACCCAGTTGCACCTCCTTCATACCCAGTTGATTGTTCATATGTTTGTTAATATCTCTACCTGAATACCCTCATATAATTAAGATGAAAGATATTATCAGAATCACCATTATCATTAAATCCCTAAAGTGAAACTTGGTTTTTCATACCAATGAAAATAATGGTTATAATCATGATAATATGATAATCTTTATGATGGCTGAATATTTACCCTGATGGTAAACATGAGAGAAAAAAGTAGTTCAGGGAGAGAGAAAGAATAGAACAAATTTTCTAATCTTTCCACATGATGATGATAATTCTTACTGAACTTTATTGGTTCATTTTGAGCATCTAATTCATTAGATTTTCATGATATACACTTTCTATCAACCAAAAGAGTTTATCGCAAAGTTTCATTGAGAAAAGTAATTCGTTTGATTCCAAAGATACTTTAATCGTTGATCTAATTGTTCTTGTTTATTATTAACATTCTTAGAATTAACATTCCGAATTCTCTTTCTTTTCATCTAATCTGAAAGGTGAATTGAATTAACTGTTCAACATTAGATAACATTCAAATTCTGATTTCAGATTGTTATTGTGTTAAAACTCAGTTTGTCTGGAAGATTCAGATTCATCATTGAGTATTCATTTGTTTCCAGGAACCATGTTAATGTTTCTGGACGGAAATACAGTCAAAGTCAATTGCACTTATCAATCTGCAATTATTTTTATTACATTATAAGTTAATCTTATTCACATTAATCTTTGTATCTACAATTTATCCTCTTATTTGCTCCCAATCCAATACAAATATAATCAGAGAGATTATCTTCCCATCCAAACCCCTTCTCCTGTTAATAATTGCTAGAGAAACATTGTAACCATTGATGTCGACCCAAAATAAAGTATCGATTCAATAATGAAATGAAAAGAATGGAAAAAAAAAACTTTTGGGAAAAGATTTTTTTTTCACTTCCTCTTCCGTTTTTCTTTTCAAATATTCCATCAGTTGTTACCTTTTTCATGATAGATCAAAATTTCACCCAACTCCCTAAAGTTCAGTGAAAGTTTAACTGGGAAATCAGAGGGAAAACTATTTCCTTATTAACCTAACCTAATACTCTTTCCTTTTAATATTATGGTGAAAAAGTTCAATGGAATTATCTGAAATTATGTTGATTAATTTAATTTTTTATTCTGAAGCTGCAAAAAATTCCAACCCCTGAATTCATTATCAATAAATTAATGATCATTTCAATATTATGATAACTTATATAATATAATCAGTTACTGATAACCTTTAATACTTTTCATCTTACTAAAAAGATGAATATACTGAATAATGTTCTCATGCTATTCCGATGATTATCTTGATCATTATTAGCATTATCATGATTACTATTAATTTTTTTCTCCCATCATATATTAATACATTGTATATTTATGAAGGGCTGGAGATAATTTATGTAGATGATTTGGAAGAGAAGAAAAAAGTTGTGAGCAAATTGAGGAAACAATATGAGTAACGAATTGTAGATAATGTTATCATGATGAACTTTTCTTTTCTGTCTATTCGTCTTATGTCTTTATTAACACAGAATATGAGAAGAGAATGAAATTTTCAATTTAGCACCTTGGAGTTTGATTGTCATTCAAATGAAAGAATCTCAATGAATCGGGATAATAAACTTTTCTTATTCTAAATAACTTGACCCTTCATCATGTCTATCATTTTGATCGTTTACTTTTTCTCAGCGAAATTTTATTCTCATTCAAAACTCAATATCTTCGTTTCCCTGGTGATAAACTTGACCTTTAACTGAAAACTTTCTCTTTCATCTTCACTATCAGTTATTATTGAAGTTCAGAAGCAACAAATTGAAGATACAGAGCAGGATGAACAGAATGCAGAAAAAGATGAGAAATCTTCCTTTTGTGTGGTAAAAAAATTCTGACATCATCTTAATGGTATCATAGTGATGATGATCATCCATGTATCATCAATGAGCTATCCAACTGGCTCTCTCTCTCTCTCTCTCTCTCTCTCTCTCTCTCTCAGTGTTGAAGTCCTTTATTAATTCGTGGTGTGTGTGTTCTGGGTGATAACTTGTCTCTTACCAGGCTGTTCAACTTGATTTACGACAAACAATATTATCATCACTTGATTATTGCATTTAAAAGACAAAGATGATGTGAAAGATGAAGATGAAGAGGAGGAGGATAAGGTAGACAGAAGATGACAGAAAATTGCTATACTTAAATGTTATATCAAGAAGACTAAGTCAAATTAAATTGGACATAATTGAATTACAAATTAACTTGTTATATTATCCTGTTGGTATAAGAAGCACAATGAAACTGAAATTAACATGACTCAAGCCTCCAGAACTTTTGGAATGATTATAATCATCACGATAATGATTACAATGACGATCATCATCTAGATAATAATATTAATGAAAGTTGATAAACTTGATAGCAATTAGTAGTAAGGCAAAAGCTATTTGAACAAAGGGGGCAATTGAAGACTAATTATCAGATAATTATCATCATCAGAATGCTGATTAAATGCTCAGTAAGAATTCAAGCTTAAATCAAGTGTAAAAGAATAAAACAAAGTATCAGAATGGAAATTTTTCCTCTTCAATTGTCATCATGTTTCCATGATAAAAATCGGAATGAAATCGCCACAAATGATGATATTGTTTCCAAAGAATACCAAATAAATTGATATTAGCCAATTTTTCTGATCATTTAACCTGCTCACAAATTGACTGGTCATTTACTGACCAATAGAAAACGTTGAATAATGTTAACTAAAATTTCTGAGATTAAAAACTACACCAACTCGAGAGAAAAGGTTTTTATTTTAATCAATTGTGCCAATCTCTTTGAAATGAAGGTAATGATTGGAGCCATTTAAGGCTATTGAAATGCTTCTGATAAGGTTCATGATGATCATGAGACTCAAGGATAATAATATTGATTTTGATTCTGCTAATCATTGTTGGTACACATTTAATGATAGTCACAATCCAATTAATAGATTAAATTGACACAAGGGAAAATTTTCTCTGTTATATTTTACCAGCATTTGAAACAATGAGTTCATGGTGAATACAAAGCATATCACCATGAGAAAAAAGCTCAATACGAATGAAGTAAAGAAGGAGAAAAAATTGGCAATCATACCCATGAGAAATAACTGAATTCAATTTGGAAATCTGTTTGCTATGTATCATGGATATTCAGTTCTGGGTATTTTTTTTGAAAGAGGCGAAGAGGCGACACATTTATCCAAATGTATACAAACATTATGATATAATTCTGAAAATTTACCAGAACTTTGGTCTCCCTGAAACCATCTCACTGACTCATTGAGTGATTTCATTCTCGAATATCTTTCAGCCATCTCTGTGCTGTATGTTCAGTTTGCTATTGAATAGGAAATTGAAAATCATCATTATCATGATAAAAGAAGCAATTAAATAAATGACCAATAAAACTCTGGAACCTGAATTTTTTTCTACCATTTCTCTAGTCTCATATTACTCAGTAGGAGGAAATTTTCCATAACTTTTTGTCTTCTTTTAGCTAGTCCAAGGTAGTTTTCTGTTTATTACTCATTCAAATTCTTCACGAAATGAATCTAAAGTTTACGAGCAAAAATGAACGAATGTAAGAAGTAAATTAGTTTATTCATGGTGTATAAAGGTGATAACCTGAACTGTGATTATCTCTGAATTATCAGCACAAAGTTCTTGTCTGGTTTCTCGTTTCTTGTATATAAATATTATCATCGTAATATTATACAAACCTCTTGATTCGTTGTGATCGCAAACCAAATGCTCGTTTAAACTTATCAAAAGTCCAGAAGATTCTTAGCAATAATTCTGAATAAGTAATCGCGACATTCAAAGCATGTTAATATCTTTCAAGTCAAACATCATGGAGTCTCAATGATGGTTTTATGAAAAAACGAACTACTATTAATATTGAAGTCTCGAGAACATTGCGTTAAGAGATCATTTGAAGGTCTTTCAAGAGACCAACATTCGAATATCTCTGATTTTTCCAAAGTTTGTGATTAGTTTTTGACCCTTTCATCCATGACCATCAATGGTCAACTCAGAGGCCCTTAGACTCAAGTGAGTAACTATTATTGTTCACTGAATTTTCAGTTATATTGGTTTTTGATTTTTTCTTTTTTAGTGTTTTGTTTTCAGTTCTTGAACAAGTTCGAACTTGCATCAAGTTTATCCTTTTATTAATATTTCGACAAGGAACTTTTCTTTTCCACTTAAGTATTTCCAATAACCGAAAATATTGTGTAGCTCGTTTCATTTATATTTTTCAATCCATTTTTCAATTGGTGTTACATAACATGAGAACTATCAGTAAATCATAAGAATAATGAAAATGAAAGAAAATTTCCCTCGAATTCTGTTATATTGTTCATCATGTTATTTCCAAATGTCACCTTGGCTTTGGTTCCAAACTTTTGAGAAGCTCAAAGTTACACAATTTATTTTTCTCCCACTTGATGTAATATAACAATGAACATCAGAGTAATAACAATGATAATATTGAATATCAGGTATGAACAACATGGGAGGAGGTGAAGGTGGAGTGGAAAAGAAAAGAATACAAGATGAAAAAATAATAGAAATACAACTCGATATTATCTCTGAATTTCGAATAACATATAGACAGAATATTCTAAATATTTACAATGTTCATATTCTTTTACTTTTTATCTTTCTCATGATTTCATCTTCTTTCAAAATTGACCCACCTGACAGAATATTATATGAAAGGTTTAATCTCATCATGTTTTTTTTCAATTTCAGTTTGAATGGTCAGTGGAAAATATTAATATGTTACAACGAAATTAGGAAGATATTCAAGTAAAATATCTTTTCTTTTTGTATATAAAACTGGACAGAATTTTGATCGAAAAACTAATGTAAATAATTAGAATAACTCATTAATTGATTAAATTCTTTGACAATTTTCAATTTATTCTGATGAGATAATTTCTATTTGAAAGAATTCACAGATATTTCAATTTTCTCTAATATCTCTGTGATTTTTGTTGGTAATACTTTTGCTTTTTCACCTCAAGGTTTATCATCATGAAGATGAAAAAAAGGATTTTCAGGAGACATGGACCAGGGAAAATATTTACCTGAAATTGTTATAACAACATAGCAAAGAATGTCACAAACAAGGAGAAAAAAAAGTGAGTTGAAAGGGGAAAATATCGAAGGCTGAAAGAGAAAAGTAATTCAATAATAATGATCGGTAAATGATCAACCAACCGATTAAATTGATAGATAAATATTATTACTGTAGAAGTCATGAGAAGATGATGAGATAAAAAGGAGACCAAAAAAAGTTCTTAGGTGAAGAATCGAGAAAAAGAGAGACAGAGAGAGAAAAAATCATAACATTCTGTGAATTCTGTCAAGGATTAACTCAAACTTTATCTCGACTCTACCAGGGTGACATTTAATTTCTCATACATTCAAAGATAAACATATTATAATAACACATTAGTTTTCTTAATGGAAACAATATTTTCATGATAACGATAAAACATGATAACTCTAATGGTAGAAAAACATTTGTATATTCAACTGAAAATTTCCAACCTCTCAGAATCTCCCATGATCTTTATATGAGTATATTTCATCTTGTTTAACATTCTCTTGGTGTTTTTCTAGTTATCATCCAAGTGTGTAAATTGTATAAACCAAGAAACCAACAATAAATAATAACAATGATGATGTAATTACTTGAGAAGAAAAAAGAAAACGAACAAAAAAAATAGTAATAATTTTCGAGGGTAAAAGAATAACCATTACATTTACCATTCATATTCCACTCCCAGAGCCAACATTTATCTCAGAATTCTGTAAGCAGCTAATAAGTGAGAAAGAAATTATCGTTGGATTTAATGATAATTATGATGGAGATGAAGATGATTCTCTCTCTCTCTCTCTCTCTAATATTATTATTATGTGAATACCTTGATAGGTGTGTGAACAAAAATAATACTCTTAATTTCACCTTAGTGTCTATTTTCATGTTCTTTATCTCTGGATAACATTCATTTTCCATTGAGCACATTAAACTATTATCATGATCTCTTATTATCATTGTTACTATTACTTAGAATCTCAATATAATTTTAGTCCTAATAATCATCTTTTACCAATGATTTATACTTTAATAGATTGTGATAAGAAGTGAATAACAATTGAAACAATTTGTTAATTTCTCTCGATTGTATAAGACAATTGAATTCTTGTTAAGCGAAAACAATTGAATCAACTGAGTGAATTCAAATATTTCAATCATAATGAAAATTGATAATCATTTCAAGTTTACATTCTCATTGTTTCAGAATAAAAAACTCTCATTGTTTATAAGTTAATTGTTTCGTTAGGTAAAACTTTCAAATTATCTTTATTCAAATCGTTATATTAATAAATCACAATTAACTGATTTGTGTTTTAATTTTTTTCTCTGTCCTTTTGTCATCTAATAACAATGAATCCATTTGATTTACCTGATTGTCCATCAATTCACATTAAAGTGAAATCAAAAGTTTTTATTGATTTTTTAGTTGCAAGTTTTGATAGAAGGATAAAAAATAGTTTTAATTGCGTCACAAGACCAATTTGTAGACAATTAAATATTTATATACACACGCCTGAGTATTACCAACCTAATTGCTGTTAATTAATTGACTTGATTAAGTCAAATTAATTCAGAAACAATTAACATGCAGCTCAAGATGGTGAAGGTATAAGACAAAAAAAACATTGTAGCAAAAACTGCAATGGGATTGGATTGTTATCCAAGGAGTTTGGGTATTTGCAATGTTCATGTTTCTTTGCTTGGTTAATTGATGATCAATTTAATGTCGAGTTAATTGCAAAAGTGACTCGGCTGATTGTTTGTTCAATATTGATTTTAATTTTGTTTTTGGCAACAATTAAGTTTACGGGAATAAATTAAAACGACTATTAGTTAAGAGAGTAAGTCAAGTGTAAAAAGGAGGGAAAAGTTTATTAGAGAAGAAAAAAATTGGGTTAAGTTTTTTGTCTATTTTTTTTTTCTTCTTCATGATAAGATTTTCAGCTTCTATGAAAATTGATAAGTTCAATTCTCTTCTTTCTCTTTTCTCATCAACATATAAGTGATCATGATGGTGCTCAGAATGTTCATCATTGCATATTAATCTAATATTCATGTATCATGAGCATCTTTTGATCCATGTATGGATTTCAATTCTGTAAGAGTAAACAATTAACAGAGTAAAATGAAACTTTCACCCGGCGGAGGTTCAGGTTATGTTGGTGTGTAAAGAATATTATTATTTGATATTTGAGTGAGAAACTCATAGAGAGAATCATTGGTGTACATGGTTGGAGAGAGAGAGAGAGAGAGAGAGAGAGAGAGAAATCATCATGATGAAAAAAGTGATGAGATAATTGCAATAACCTCAGTAAGAAATTGAAACTAAATATTTTCCCTGAAATTGATTATGAATTTGTCTAGAACATGGTTAGTATATATCACATCATTTTCACTTTAAACTCATTTTTGGTAAGAAAATATTAACCAAATAAAAGTTAAAGGTTTAAAGAGGAAGAAATTGAATAAGGCGGGAAAAAATATATCCAAGGTTGAAGGTGGAAATTGAGAGAGAGGGTGAGCCAGGTTTTCTTCATCATTGAACTGGAAGTTGTTTTCATAGAAGATGAAGACGAGAAAAAGCAAAAGAAAATCATGAAAATGGAGAGAGAGATTCTGATGATAGGAAAGATGAAAATGATGATAAATATATTACCAGTAAAGTGGGAGTTAAACGCCGGGAAAAAGTAGCAAACAAGGGAGACTAAAGATGACAGAAAGAGGAGTAAGATTGCAGAAGAGAATCCGGAAAAGCAATTTAAATCAACTAAACATGGTAATTTAAAATACATTTTAACCATGATTAGTTGATTCTCATCAGTTATATTTAATAAGATCGATCGTTAAGTTACACATCTAACAAGATTCACTTTTTTTCTCATCATCTATTAGCATATTCTAACTTTATCTTCCTTCATCTTCTCCTACACTCTGTTCATATCTATCACCACCATCTCCATCTTCATCTTCATCTTCATCTCCATCCTTCATTGAATTTACTTCTTCCACTTGACGTTATGTTTTCATCAATTTCTATCAGCATCTTAAATTAAACATTCGACTAATTTTTTGTTCCATAATTTTTCCCATAATCGCTAATGAGATATTATTATCACTACATTCTGATAAGCTCATTGGCTATTAGAAAATGAAAGTATTCCAGTTAATTGAAAAGAAATAATCAAAAGAAAATCTATTTGGTAGACAATTTCTAAAGGAATTCCTCTGAATACTCAGTAATCTGAAAAAAGTATTTCTATCATGAACCAAAACCATTATCTCAATAGAAACGAAAAAAAGTTTCAAAATTTTTCATCTCAATTCATTTTTCATAAGAAAAATACTACAGCATAATAATAAGCTCGAAATGCAAATGATTTTTTGTATTCACCTTTTTTGCATAATCATCGTTCAGATTCAGTTTCAATTTCCAAAAGTAGTAACTGCAAATTCAGATGTTATCATGAATGTGATGAAAAGTTATGATAAAGATGATTTCATGATAATAATAAAAGTGGAGCAAAAGTTTTCTCTCTCTTTCTCTCTCTTTCATAAAGTTACATTTACTTTTATTGAGTTATGAATTTTATCCTCTGATATATAAGCGATAATAAAACAATAATAATAAGAGACTTGGCATCAGGATATTAGATGAATATCTGAAATTGAGTGAAAATTTTGTTCTGAACTGAGTCGACCTTTTCCCTGGATTCTCAATGATTGTAATTCTGTTTGCACCATTAACATGATCATCATCATCTCCTCATGAAAATGATTGTTAACTTTAAATTGTTCAATTTCTGCTTCAATGTATTAAATTATTTTCAAGTTAAATTGCAACAATTGTGATTACAATGAATCAAGAAAATATTCAAACCATACGAACGAAAAGGGAAAAAATATAAATAATAGAAAAAAAAGTTCTATTATATTTAAAGCGATTTTTTCTGTGTCTGCAACTGATTTTCATGCTTATCATTATTTATCTCTCTTTATTCCTGATTATCTTTCTCTTGCACCGAAATCCAAGCCACCAAGCTTCTTACATGACAAGAACTCTGAGCCATAACTAGTACATTGGCGATCCTCATAGACTCGAAAGCCTCCTCACTTAGCACCTTCAGTTTTACGCTCAAAGGGTTTTATTGGCATCGGTTTACTTTATACAAAGATAACTAATAAATACTGGTGACCTTCAGTTGAGAACCTCCAAGTTCTCACTCATCTTTCAGTCTCTTCTCTCCTATCACTATCCCTTTCTATTCTCAAGACGATTTCTTATTTATCCAAATACTCTCCAGATTCTTTCAGGCTAAAAGTCGTAATATTTTCTCGATCTCTTACTGATTTTCATTTATTGTTTCCTTTACTCAGCTCTGTCTGTCTCTCTTTCTCCAGCTCACCATTTCTATTACCTCTCTGTCATTTTGTTTATCCTCTTGAAAATTTTAAAAGAAAATGAAATCCCTCGTATGATAAAAATCAAGCAAGTCTACTCGTAACTGTTTCGTACTCTTAAATCCAAATCTTCATGAATGTCCATTAGATTGTCTTATTATCCTTTTTTACACTTTTGCTATTTTCTAGGATAATTAAAACTTCTCTTCCAATTTTCATATCTCTCTCTCTCTCTCTCAAATCCTTCTCCTCTTCTTCATTTGTATCAATATGTCTCACTTTCTCTTTATCGAATCCTTATTCTTCCTCATGACTACAAAAGAAAACTAAAAAGCAAAATTAAGTTAATTTTTTGTCTTCCATCTCCAACTTACCTGATTTAGACTATTTCGATGTCATCATTTAATTGGAAGACCAGAAAAAAGCATCAACACTATTGTTCTGTTTTTTGTTTACACTACTCATTAGTTCCATCATGTTAGTTTCAGACTCTCAGGGAGATAAAAAAAGAAACTCAATTCACTGTAACCCTGAAATCTCACAAACAATTTACTAATTCATTTGTTGCTCTGTCAATTCTTGAGTAACAGTTACAATTAATTAAAACTCTAACATGATACAGAACAAGAACCGTTTTCAATCTGGTTAATTTCACCTTAATCAGGTTGGGATAAAAGTAATTGCAGTGGGAAAAGAAATAACCATTTCCACCCTTAGAATCAATATTATCTCATCAAATTAATTGTACCAATGATTGTTAAATTTATTGGCGGGAAAATAACAAAAAACATCAATGATGAGCAACTAATACAATGAAAACTGTTTAAACAATTGAGATGACAAGTTAATGAGACATTGATTGTTCATTTACGGTTAACGTTTAATATTAAATTGATTTTTATACATTATCTTGATCTGTATTGATTAAGCAAATGATGAAACATTAAATAATGATTAAGATAACAAAACAGTGAGAGGATTAGGTTGGATGATGATCAAAGGATAATCATTACGATTGCACTCTATTAATATGTTGGGTCAAGTTAAGGTTACGATTTAAGAGAGAGATTTTTTTGACTTAGTTAAGGTTCCCTTAGATTGTGAGTCCAAGGAACCGGAAATGATCTGTGAAAATAAAGAGAAAAGATCAATAAGGATGAGGGAGATAAAAATAGAGTAAAAGTAGATGAAGATTAGGATTGATTGATAGAGATGATCCAATATAAAGATGTAGATTGTCACCTTGAGGATATCATGTCAAATTGATAAGAAAAAAGGAGAAGATGAACATTTTTACTTAAGACTATGGATGAAGATAAAACTGAGAATTTTTCATCTTCTTCTTCATCTTTCTCTTCATCATCTTTAAGGTTATCATCATGTAAACAAAAACAAACCAGAGCACTTTGGTTGATTGGTTCAAGATTCTCACTGAATTTTCCCTGAACTTTCATCTTTCTCGTTTTTCCATCCCTTTCTCTAGAATCTATCAGTCAGATCATCCTGATCATCTTTATCTTCTTGATTCCAATCTCTTGTCTTCACATTATTGTTGTTGTTTTTTTTCCATGTCAGTAACTGATATTTACTCAATAACAATTTATTATCAAATATAATGTTAGCTTTGTGTCTCATAATCATCATGAAATTTGTTGTTTTTAGTTTTACCTTTTATTTGTAAGGTAAACACTAACTGGTCAATACTAATCATGAACCGATAGTCATGCAATTTATTTATTTTTAAATACAGTTTTCAGTGTATAAAAAACTAAATCAACAGTTAATTGAATTTGAAATATATTATTATGCGTACCGTTTATCATGAAAATGAAAAATCATCTTTATTTAATGGTGATAATCAATCAGCCAACAAAACTGGGACAGATCAACTCATAAAATCAACATGAGCTTTGAGTTATCAATCAATTGATGATCAACAAGATTTAACTGATTCATGATCAGATAAATGAGAAAGTAAATTGAAATTCAATAAACAGTTACATTGACAGGATAATAATGATAAAAAGTATTTATGGAACAAAAAGTTTGACAATAATCGTGTCAAATTGTTATCACAATTGTTTCCAATTTCTGTTAATGAACTTTTCCTCTTCTTTATCATGAGTTTCATGGGTGTAGAAAATTATATTTACTCAGAAATTGGCAACTATTATAATATATATCTACATAAATGGGTTGACTCGATGCTAACTGTAGGCTACCAGTTCATGAGTATTTCCATATGGCATGATAACGTTTCTCAGTAAAAATGTGACAAGAAATTGTAAATACTGACATGATAAATACTCATCAGAGTGTAGATAATGAATTATGATAAAATTGGACAGAAAAATTTGCTTCATTTTATGAGAATTGATAATAATAATAATAATCATTTTCTATCCATTAGAGTTATCATTTTTCAGGCTTAATCATATTGAACATGTAACTATTATTAGATATAGATTTTGATCTACCTTATCACTATCATGATTATTATTATCATGACTATGTAACATTTTTTGTTGATCAATTTAAATTGTGATCATGAATCAAGCAAATATTTGAGATTGAAATGGAAACACAAAATTTACATAAACATTCAATTGAAATGCCATATATATATTTATCTGATTGAATTCTGATAACAGAATCATCAGAATTTCTTATTTTTTATTATCTGTTACCAGGCTATTGGTATAATTGTGATTACTTGAAATTCACCCTGAAAATTATATTATCTATTATTTATATAAAGGAAACAGTTTGATAGCTGAAAGAGAGAGAGAGAGAAGAAAGGGAACATAAGCTTCTTAGTATTTGCATTGGTGGAGGGAAGTGGGTGGTGGGAGTAAAAGGAGTAAAGTGAAATACATGAGCAATTTATGGTGAAAATGGTTGAAGATCATTCTTCTTATCAGAATTTTTCTCTTTCTTCTCGCTTCAAGCTCAGTTTACTTTAGAATTTTTAAAACTTTTTTTCTTCTCTCATTGAAAATAAAGAAGAAAATTTTATAATACAAATATTGCTTTTGCTCGAAGCTATAAACATCATCTTCCTTCACCTCACATCAGGTTATCCTCTTTGTTATCATAGTTTCGGATATAACCAACAAAAGACATAATGACTTTAAGAATAATTTATTTAAGCAATTAGTTTCTTCCATTGTCGTAATTGCAGTTAAACAGATATAATCATCAACGTGACGAAAAAATATTACTCAACTTCATGATCATTTCGCTAAATTTTCCTCTCCATAATTCAGACTATTCAACCATGTAGAACAAAACTAATCTTGTTTCAGTTTGAATTCAAATTTTTCTAATAGTTATCGCATTCTGATTGTTATTGCAACAATTGATTGGCTTAAGAGAAAATGCTCTCAATTTGATATTCTTTTGGATGATTTTTTGAGATTTTCATATGGAACAATTTGATATCTTTACGAGTTTCCATCTATTTCCAAGCTTAACAATTATCGATTGAATAGATTAGTGAAATTTGCTTCGATCAAAAGCTCATTTTCTATTCTATTTCTAGTAATGTGTTCTGATAAACGTATACCTTTGAATGTTCAATGGTTCATCTTGAAAGAACATTTTCTGAATTTGTATTGGAATTGATTGGCAAGGTGAATCGTTTTCACGTTGAATTTTTCTCCTCTTACTGAATGACAATGTTCAAAAGTGTGAACAGCCTGAGAATACAGAGAAATAAGTGTCTGAGTAAGAAAAAAAGTTCTAAGAATCATCGATGATATAAAAGAAAAACTATCGATTATTTTTCTCTTCTCAAGCTGTCATATGAAATCTTGTGAATATCTTTCATGATATCATCTCTTTTGAGAACCACAAGAAGTTCAATTGTGAATGGAAGAAGAAAAAAACTTGAATTCAGAATTATCATCTTTCACCCTAGAATTTTCCACCTCCAACTCCACCCTGTTAACATGATGATCATTCTTAGCACTTTTTTTTCATCCAATTTATGTCTCAATGATTCTTTCAAATCTAATCCACGCAATCGTTTCAATAGTAATCCCATTGAATCACTCATCGATTGGGAAGCTCAACTATTATGATGATGATGATGATACTTATTACTGTTATCATGAAAAAGGCAACAATAACAACATAACTTGAAATTAAGAGATTGAAAGGAAAGAGAGAGGGTGGAAAGTGGGTGGTGGGAGTGGGTAAAAAGGTTCAATGTAAAACATTCAGGATGAAAGTTGTTAAACTGTTATTATTAGATATCGTTACAATAGAAATCAGGGAAGGAAAAATATCTAAGTATCTGCGGGAATTGAACTGAGTCAATAAATTTTCAGAATACAAGAGATAACATTTTCTCTCATCATCATTATTATTATCATTTTCTATTATCATCTTACCTCTTACTCTCACACTTACTCTCTCATTTTGCCATGAAGAAGAAAATTCTGATATATATTATTATTATTATCATGAACAATTTCAATAAATGATAATATGGTTTCTCGAGACAGGGGAACGTATATATAATAACAAATAGAATTGCATCAAATCAGAAATTATTATATAAAATCTCCAGGGGATTTTTACACCGAGAAGAAAATTCATTTCAATCTCTCCATCATTTTCTTTTCACTTTTTTTTCAATCTCATAGGAAAAAAAAGAAGAGTTCAAATGCAAAATCGTCTTTCAAAGTTCCATTTAAACTCAGAGTTTCCAGCGACAGAAAAAAAGAGAAACTGATAACTTTGCAAATTCTCTTCGAATACATATATATCTCTCGCCAACTCATTCACTATTCTTATTTTCTTAAACCTTTCATTCCGGTTGATTTATATTGACCATTATTGACCCTTTGGATGACACTTAACTTTTTCAGCTCCAAATGATAAGAGTTTTTTTCTTACCCAATCCATTCACTGTTTTTATCTCTGGTGCTTTTTTATGGATCAAAAATATTCATAGGCTTATTATTACCATGTAGTGTATGAAGATAAATGCATGATGGTGATCATCATGATATTATGATGGGAAAGATGCTCTAAACAGGGGAATCGATATGTTCTGAAAGAAGAAAAAAACAATATGATTTTGTTGCTCTTTCCATGTAACCCATTTATCGTAATGTCATTTTTCTTACTTAACTTTCATTCTGGTTGTTTTCGTAATAATTTATTGTTCTTCATGATAACTAAAGATCTAATCAGGTAATAGATTGAATCCTATTAAATTGAAATGAGACAGAAAACAATTGTAATCAATGGTAGATGATAATAATGACTGAGTTTTGTCATGATGAAATGTTCAGAATCATCGGTTTGAGAAAATTTTTCATTCTATTCATTTTCTTACGGAAGTAATTTCAATGAATCAATGAGATAGAAAATTTATTCAATATCTTAACTCGATGCTTATATTTTATGATAACTGATGAACTTTTTTTCTTGAATTTTCTCAAACCAATTCTGGTTAAAATTTATATTTATTGTAATGATTATTGTTGATTGTGATTGAATATAAGTTATATTTACACTGGATGGTGAACTTATCATCTCACATTATGACTCTGAATGTTTTTCCCTTTTCTCATCTATTCCCTGAGAAGATGAAATATCTTTATGCTATTTTTGCTCTTTTCAATCTTTCCCTTTCGTCTTCTTTATCATCATTATCGTCTTCATCTTCATCTTATCATGAAAAGTTCTTGTTTTCTAAGAGGTTCATGAAAGAAGCAAAAAAAGAGTTACTTTCAACAATGCTCCATGAAAATGATAGGAATCAGAAAGAATGAAAAAACTCTCAGAACTCAAACAATATGTAATATCTCGAGTTCTGAAAATAGTTCAGAATTTTTTTTATCAAGTTGATGACGGTGATGTGTCTCCTAAATATTTGCAAGGAATAAATAGAAAATACATGAGTGAGTGAGAGAGAGAGAGAGAGAGAGAGAGAGAGAGAGAGAGAGAGAGAGAGATGAAGAAACTGATAAGATATGTTGATAACTCTGAGACTGTGAATAATAAAACAATTGGAGTAGTATGACTTGTGAGGGTGGAGATTGACTGAATTGAGAGTTGAGATTATCAGATGAACATTGAAGATCTTTTGTTCGAGTGATTCAATTTATCATATTAAAACCACGCCTTTTGATTCTCAATCTTCATGAACATCATCAGTTTACATAGATTACGTTTAATTCAATCATTTGTTACTCAAATAATTTCACTTTTCTATTAGAATTGAACTAAAACTTTGTCACCATTTTCCCTCTGAAATACAATTTTCTCATCACCTTCAACTAAGTTCACCAGCCCATCGTCATCATCATCTTTCAGTTTCATCTCATCCCTTGCTCTACTTGATTACCTTGTTTTATCTGATGATGCAGAGAAAAATTCTCATCAGATTTTCACATCATAATATCACCAAGAGAACTCATCATTATACTTTTGAAAAAAAATTTTCTTCTCTGTTATTGATAAAGTAAAGCAATTTTTCAATGAAAAATATCTTATCTCGATCATCTTATCTCGAGATGATGATGATCATCATCATCTTTAGTGATGACTTCCAAATGACCGATTGGTTTTTCCCCTTTCTCTGGTAATATTCCGAATGATAGATAGATATTATGATATTAGAATGATAGCTTTTTTTCATCATCTTCTTATCTTCCATCGATAACTTTTTTCTTTCTTCTTACTTGAGAAACTTATCCTTCGTTTATCATCAAACATTCACAAGATCAACAGATTCCTGTCAGAATTTTCATGGATGATTGATGGACTTCTCAAAGAGCAAGAGAGAAAGAGAGAGAATCGTGAAGAAGAATGCAGAAGAAAATTTTCTATTCTACACCCGCCATATTGTTCCCAGATTCTAGTTTCTTTTCTTTCTTTTTCATATTATATCAAAAACCATTCTAATAATATCATAATAACTTGATAGCTTCTGTCACTTGGAAAAGTGAAAATGTTATTGCTTTTAAATCAAATACAATGAAAATAATAGATGATGATGATGATGACGGAGGAAAAAAACAAAGGAAACTCTTCAGAATATCTTATGAAGCTTCCATGGAGCTCAGGTTTTCATCGTTATCATGGTTGAATTGAGAATTTCATAAATTTCCAAGCAAACTTTATTCGTTAGCACTTCGTTTACCCGAAAATTTCAAAATTAATCTCATTTTGTCATGAAGCTTGATGAAATACATTTGAGAATATTATTATATTTACAGAGGAAAATAAATAGAACAGAAAAGATTCTAATTTCCTTGAAAGTAGCTATTTTCATTAGAGAAAGTGAAAAAATCGAGAACAAAGTTTTTCTTTCTGTCACTGAACTTTTTGTCTTCAGTTTATCATCTCTTTCTCTTTTTATCTTGGTGAGATTTTCCTCTATCTCCATCATCTCCATTTAGAACTCTTGCTCTTGCTCTTTTTCTTATTTATATTTCATTCATTTGTCATCAGATTGTATTGAGAATAATATAAGACTGACCATTTAAAAGGTCCAGAAGATTGACAGTTTTTATTCAGATTTCATTAAAATTCACCATGAAAAGAGTCTGGTGATACGTTACCCTGAATTCTTTGGCTGAATTAGCAGAGAGAGAGAGAGAGTTGAGTGTGGGAGTGATAATATCATTTTGTTTCCAATAATAACATTATCAAGGAGAAAAAAGTTCTCTTTTATCTTGGAATTATTTCCTTCATCTTTTTCCTGATTCTGTTTATTTTATCAACTCTTTCCAGCTATTTACATAGAAGAAAGAAACAGATTGATTCTTATATTATGACCGATAACTTGCAAAGTTGATTTCCCATGATTATCATGAAATACTCGGTGGTCAAGTGTTTATTTATCTGTTTTGAAAGGGAAAATTATTGCAATATAATGAAAGAATATATAATAACAAATTCAAGAGATTTGACAGCTCTGACTTTTCATGATTCTTCAAACAAATTGATATTCTACTAATGAAAAAAACGATTTATTAGAAAATTCCAACAAAATCCAAGAATAGAAAAAGTTTCATTGCTTCTCTTTGCATTTCTTTCATTTTCTCGTCATGATTATTAAGAGTTTATTATTACTAATATTATCATGATTATTTTGTTTTCCAGGGTAGAAATAAACACAGAAAGAGATTGAGCATTTTGAGATAGGCAATCTATTGGTTTGCTTATGGTTGATATTAGACCAGTTTCAGTCCTCAGGGAATTAATAACCTCACTATTTCCACTTATTTTTACTGTTTATTTGCATAATCCGAAAGCTTTCCCGATGTAAATGATCCTGTTTTCATCTGCATCTCTTTTGCTTCCTCATTTTACTCCAATTGAATCATGATGATAGAGATGCAATTGTAATCAGTGTGAAGAAAGAGATAGAAGATAAAGAGAGATAAAAAGTAAGAAAAAGAGAGAGGAAATTGCAGATTGAATACCTTGGAATATCTTGCTGAGAGGAACCCCCTTGGTAGATGATGATGATGAAAAAAAAGGTTACTCCAAGACAAACACACCTAGTGAACACCATGTATCCAAAAATAGGTAATGTAAAGTGGCTTCTAAAAGAGTTCCAGTTGAAAACTAAAAGTTCTAAGATAAAATTGAGCAGCAAGTTGATAGTAAAAATAAACGAAATATCATTTCTATGAAAGAGATTAATATTAAATAGAATAAATAAAAGGAAAAAAATCTGCAGACAGAGAATAGACAATAAAGTTAAAGATGATGAGGTGAAATTACTGTAAATGCATACGGATGATGGAAAAAGTGAGGAGAGAGGTTAATGTCAAATAAGGTGATGCAAAATAATGTGATGATAAAAGATGAGGATGGAGAGAGAAGTAGGATAAAATGAAAAGAAATGTCAGTGCTGATGAAGAAGAGTAACTAATGTGGAACGGAAATTAATATACTCTTCTTTGGATAAAAGGCAAGTGTAAAATATGGAGATGATGATGATCATCATGACAGTGGAAGAGGTGAAATCATCATGAATGAATTCTTAACCTCGGTGAAAGAGACATCTGGTTGGGATGGATTCGAACTGAGAATCAAGAGTTTTAATATAAACACTAGAATCTTTGATAATATTATCATCCATTTGCATTATTAGAATCATTAGCATCCTCATCTTTGTGATGAAAACTTTGGATTCTTATGGATAATTGAAGAAGATGGTGAAAAAATTTGATATTCAACAGAAAGGAAATAGGAAACTACAGTTATGAATTAGCTTCATTATGTATCTATAATTTTCATACAGTTGAATTCAATTCTTTCAGGTTTTTGATAATTAGAACCATGAAAAATTTCAGTTAAACTGTTTACGTTTCAATGATTTTTTTGGGTAACACTTAAATTACAATTAAAACATTTCCTTTTTCCTTCATCTCTTGTGAAAATTTCAGTTGATCATCATGAAAATATCTGAACGTTTCATCATCTTTGATGATAATCATTTATTAGTTTATAAAATATTCAATTTCACCCTTTTGCTTTTTATTTAATTACAATATTTCACTTCCCTATTAACTTTCCTGCAAGAATATTGAAAATTATAACAACCATGAAAAGTTGAGTAGTTTTTTTAATAAGCTGAAACATTTGGGAAAAACTCTCGGAAAACCACAACAAAAATTTCATCCTGAACTCAGTTTTAGATAAACAAACAGCTCTGAAAAAAGTTCTGAATTTACATTAATCATTTCCTCTTCCTTGTTTCATACAATTACTCATTCTGATGTTTTTTCACCTAATCTTAATTAGATAACTAATTTGCTGCAATAAATTGAAACCTTGCTCACTGAGGTTCTTTCATTTCATGAAAAGTTCATGATAAAGGAGGAAAATATCTCTCTCTCTCTCAATTTCAAGAGAAACTAAAATATTAATAATTGAGAAACTTTTCCTCATGGTAACAATTGTTTTCTTAAACTAAAGTTTCATCCTAAAATTGAATTTCTGAGTAAAATCAGTTGGTATAAATTCATATATGAATTTGAAACGATACTTATCATGCTGACCTGTTGATCTTGTCGGTGGACAATTATTGTTTGATTAATAATGATAATAATTTTCTGTTGACTTAACTCATTTTGTTATCATAATAATAACATTATTATAATGATAATCTCAATCTACTTTTGAGGATTATCTTTACCATTGATTAACCAAATCAATCCTATGGTTTTATCAAGATTAAGATAACATGAAGATAATAACTTGAACACAGTGCTTACATTTAAGCTCATCAATTGTTTTCCATGAACATCTTGTATATTATACCTGAGTAATCATGAAACAGAGCAAGTTCAGATTTCATATGAGTGTTATCATCATTACACCATGAAGATGAACATTGCATCATTGAGTTATTAAGAGTAAGAAAGGAAAACATCAAGGTGGAAAAATTGATTTCTCAGCATTTTCAAAACATCAATCAGAAACAAATCAGAACAATTTCATTAACTATTACCCTGTAAATCAACATGAACAGTTAATTGTGGATATTGAACCCAATCAAAATCAGATAAATATTTATACTAAATTGAATTATATTTATTATGATTACGTCCAATGAGAAAAGTTAGTTCATCATGATTCCAGGAATCATGATTATCTCTTACAAATCATGATGATGATGGAAAATTATTCTTATTTAATCATTCCCTAGTTGAGTATTCATTCAGAATTATTTATAACAATGTTTTTATTTTTTTCCTCTTATTCCAACAGATTTACAATCAAGTTAATTAATTCAATTGGATTAGAGTCAGAATTAATATTGGCAACAAATTCGTTTGAACACATTGTAATAAGACAAGAAAAAATCATTTCGACTGATGTGGTTACCAAATGAACATTGAAAATTAAACATCGATTCGATTTGGGTGAACATCGAAAATAAAAAAAAAGAATTGGGAAAATAAGAAAATCGTAAAATTTTCATCGGAAAAGTTGATATTCTCTCAATTTAAACTGCACTTCTGATATACTGTAAGTGATATTTATCATCATTTTGCTTCATCTTCTCTCCTTGGATATTTGGGATCTATTAGAACAAAAAATATCTCGAGTTCTAAGGTTACCTTGGAAACGTGAAAATCATCTCAGTGGATTGTGAGTGTGTGTTTGTTAGTCACAGTGTATAATATAAAAACACTTTCCCACTCCCACTTTCACTCCCAACTCCCCAAAGAAAGTGATATGATGGATAACTCTTGTTTCGTTACATTTACCATGTACAGAACTCGATATCGTTATAAACTCGAGGAAAAATGTTACCCAAAGTAAACTATTAGATCGATAAGTTAGAAAAGGAAAACTTTTCCAGAAAAGATTCGATATTTTATTCTGGATCAACCATAAAATTCCCAGACAAGGTGAGATACTTTATGATATCAATAAATTCACTTTTGACCATTGGTCAGTTATCATATTTTACTCCATTACTCTCTTCCTTTTTTTATAAAATAAGTTTTCTTTTCGTTTTGTATAATTTTTCCTTCTCTCTTTTCTATTTGTTTTGCCTTGTTTCATATGGTCAATGGTTTGTCCAGTTCGATGGGATTAACCAATGGAGTTTTCATTGATACAACATCATCATTATCATCAACCTCATCTTCTTCAACCACATCAACTGTTGTTTCCGCTGTGAGTTCAGCAATTGCTGGTGGTGAAAGTCGAGAGTCAACTGATCCTCTTTGGATCAATAGTTTAACCAATTTTACCTCCAACAATGCAACCGAATCTAATTTATCTCTATCAGCAGCAGTATCATCAACGTCATCATCAACCATCGGGTCAATGTTTCGGTCAACATTATCTGACCAATACAATACATCAGCAGCAACGTTACTTTCAACTCTATCCACTCTCACGTTCAGTCCATTTTCAACAATATCTCCGCCAATAACACCAACATCAACTTCATCAGCTACCAAATCCTTTGCAACCTCCATCACCTCACCCTCACCCTCAACATCAACATCAACCTTCAACCTGGTATCCGCATTAACATCACCAGAAGCCTTCAGAACCAACATAACATCAACCACAGAAGCCTCATCATCAACAGTGTCTGTTAACCACACTTACCTTGATCGTTCCAATTCAACACTAGTTAACTTTTACAGAACGTTAACTAACCCAATTAGCTTATTGGGTGATCATGTAAACGCATCATCACCAACATTATCTTCATCCACAACACCAACACCATTTCACGAATCTTTATTAGAATCTTCAAATGATACAGTTGATGAAAATAATACAAGTGATTCAATTTCCTCTGTTATACCAATAGCATCACCTTTATCTTTCTTCTCATCCTTATCAATCCCATCGGTAATATCATCTTCATCTTCATCTTCATCTTTTTCCTCCCATTCACCATCATCATCAGAGCTGATCAACCTAAATGAAAGTCTATCACCATTATCTTTACCTTCGCCTTCCCTTTTCTCTTCCTCATCAATTTCTCATAACAATTCTCATCATATTAATAGTCTAGGAAATTGGATTGAATCAACATTCTTCCCACCATCAGCAACATCAACCCTTTATTCATCATCATCATCATCTTTCAACAATGGGAACAGCAATAACTCATTTAATCCAAGTAACACCAATTTTGATAATCTAATATCTTTCTGGGAATCAATTCCTTACCCTAAATCAGGATACACTCAATTGGCTATCATTTTATTAGCTTTTTTCATTACAATTATAATGATTGTAATTGTGGTGGGTAACCTGTTGGTCTGTATCGCCATTACAACTGAGAAATCATTGAAAACAGTTCAGAATTGGTTCATAGCTTCATTAGCTGTTTCCGATTTACTTTTGGGTCTTGTTATTATGCCTTTTAGTCTTGCCTATGAACTTATGGGCTACTGGATATTTGGTGCCCTTTGGTGTGATATCCATCATGCATTAGATGTCTTACTTTGTACAGCTTCGATCAACAACCTGTGTCTCATTTCTCTTGACCGATACTGGTCAGTTACACAAGCGGTTAAATACCTTAAAAAACGGACTCCATCTCGTGCCATTTTCATGATTTGTTTTGTATGGATATTTTCAGCTTTAGTGTCACTTCCGCCTTTGGTTGGGTGGAAAAATGATTCAATCGGACCAGGGGAATGTGAACTATCCAAGGATACAGGTTACGTTGTTTATTCATCTTTCGGGTCATTTTATGTTCCCGCTATTGTGATGGTTTTTGTTTATGCTAAAATTTTTGTTGCCGCTCGATCTCGAGCAAGGAAACATGTTAAGAAACGGAAACTATTGGTCGCCGAAGTGACCAATGATATGACCAAAGATAAGTCAACAACCACAACAACATGCACATCAATGAGTAATCCAAGTCCACCCGAAGGTCAGGAAGAGGTTACTGATAACTGTCTCGACCAGAGTAAAGAGATACGTGATAAAATGGAGATTAAATCAAACTGTGATACTATCAATTGTAATAAGCAAATAACCACCACAGGTAATTGTGTAAATATAGTTAATAAATCAAATTTTGATGATGGTGCATTGACACCTTGCTCCACACCGACCACATTGACCACACCAAAGGTAACATTTTCACCTCGAGATACCGTTTATGGTGAAGATAATTGTGCAGATGATAATAATGGTGGAGGTGGTAAAGTTAATAGACACGATTGTTTATCACCATCATCAAATTGTCCACCTCCACAAATCATCATTGAAACTGCCAATAGTTCATCTTCATCATCATCAACCAACAATAATAATCATGCTAATTGTAATAATAATAATGTGTCAACGTTAGTTAACGTTAAAAACAATGTTAATAGTGCAACAAATAGTGGGAGCAATTCAGTAATGATTAATAATCGGGAAACCAATTTATCATCAAGTTCAACTAATTCTTGTGATAATCAAGTATCATCTAAATCAACGGTAGCAACATCACCGACAATCAAGACTAATTATTCTCATTCTGGTAATTCGAGTTCACTTTCTGAGCGTAAATGTCCTAAATTACGAATAGCAATTGACGATTCGATTCACAATTACAATAGAAACAATTCTAATCATCCGGATAACAGTAATTTAGACCTTGATTGTTATCTTAATAGTGCAGGTAACGACAGTTGTGATTACGATATGTCAACGCACCAGATTGCACCGACTTCGATATTACGTTCAAATGGATTAACGTCAATCAATAATAGTAATTATGGTAATCAAACTAATTCCAAATCAAGTATAATCAATGAGACTCGATTAATATCAGCTGATGATGATTCGGATGCAATGGAATCGCCAATATCGAGACATAGTGGTAACTTTGCCTTAGAATCGAAAGCATTTCTTTCACCTTCGTCAGCATCACTTGGTGGTGGTCTTTGTGGTGGTCGATTTGGACCTGTGCCTACATCGGGTGGCAGTTTAAGTGGAAGTGTCAGCGGAGTCGGTGGAGGTCTTACCAGGTCACCTTATGGTTCGACCATGTCAATAGCGGATTATGATGACTCTGATCTGTGTAATGATTCAGGTGACCAACCGGAACAATCATCATCTTCACTTAAGGGAAGCGGCGGTGGAAGTAAAAAATCACCTAAGGGAAAAGGAAAAGTTCAATATCAAACCCCACCAGTGACTCGACGACACACCCCGTCCGATGCAGAGAGGCACAAAAGGAAAATTGCAAAGGCTCGGGAACGACGGGCCACCCTAATTTTAGGTCTTATCATGGGCTCGTTCATACTTGCCTGGTTACCCTTTTTTGTTATGTATTTAACTTCCGGTTTATGCAAAAGTTGTCAAATTACTTCCGGGTTAACCTTTGGTTACTGGTTGGGCTACTGTAATTCAGCAATTAATCCAATCATTTATACAGTTTTTAATCGAGATTTTCGCAAAGCTTTTCGCAAGATACTTTTTAGATAATCAGTTGATTGCTTCTAATTTAAACGTAACAACAATTGTCTTTCCCTGTTAATCAATTCAACCTCAATTCAATTGCCTCATTACCTTTTCCCTCTCCGAATGCTTGTCAAGGCTTGATAACTTTTTTCACTCTCTTCTCACCTTTGATTGTTACTTCATAAGTAACTACAGAAGTGTCTCAATCTCTATTGCATTGTAAATATTAAACAATTATCAAACCAATCACTCTGATAGATGAATAATATGCTTATGAATGGACAAAATTGTTCAGAATTGTCGCTCGAAACTCTAGAGAAAAGATAAAAAGTTACCTTGGAAATTTTATCAATCGTTTTGTTTGCAATAAGAAAAAAAGAAGAAAAAACTTTGTAAAGCCAACAATTTAATGTGAATTAACTCTAATTGTTAAATGATTAAATTGTTATTGATTCCAAATTCATTGTTTCAATTATAAACTCATTTCATGGTAATCGAAAAGTTAATCAATTTATAATCAAGTGAACAAATTGTCGATCAATCAGATTTTATTGAACGAAAATATCCAAGACGAAGATTAAAACATGTCCTGGAATTTTGAAAGGAGATAAATTCATTAGAATTTGCTCATCAAGCTTATCGTCTTCATCTTCATCTTCATTTTCATCATTATCACCAACCCAATGAATCGATATATATTTTTTGCTCTCATTGTTTCCACTCCCACAAGAATCCACACTGTTTATTATACACAAGAGTAATTAATTTTAATTGTGGCCTCATTTGTAGTCGGTTCTTGAGCTTAATGAAACGGAAAATCTGTTAAATCGAATCAAATTCCAATCAAAATGTTCCTCATGCTCAACTAACACCAATCACCATGATGATGATCACCCAAACTCTCATGAAACAATCTGATAGACAAAAAAAATAGTTCTTGATTAAAAGTTGCAGTAAAATCTAATATTAATAACATGTAATTACTTGTTGGTAACAATGAATGATCAAAGTTTCCAATCATCTAATTTAATCTCGCACCCAATTTGATCATCCAACTCCCACTTCTCATCATTGTCTCTCTCTCTCCCTCACTCTCTTTCTCTCTCAACGCTCTAATACAACAAATGAACCGGATAATAAATTAATTAATTGAAAGTGAAAATCAAACAAAATCAAGAGTAAAATCAATTTCTTTCAAACAAAAGTCAGTGTACACAAAAATCCATAGAAAATGTTGATTCCCAAATCATGAACAAATATACACATAGTGAGAGAAACAAAATCAATATTCAACCATCCAGAGTTCATGATGGAATCAGAGAATCAAGATTAAATAGAAATAAAGAAAGAGAAAGGAAAAGGAAAAGGGAAAATCAACAATCAAATTGGATTTAAATCTCATTATCATCATCAAATTTTTACCAAACAATTAGATGAGAAAACGATTTATCACCTAAATCAACCTAAAAATAAATCACAAACTAATTACTATAAAATTGTATTTGCATTTTAAATCACTTACCAAAATCTAATTGTATTAAATCACAATCACCATAAAACAATAAGCTCATTAGATAACAATCAGCAAAGGAAAAAGATAAATAAATCAAATCATCAACCCAATCACTGATTAGATAGACAATTAAGACGATCATGGAATCGATCAACAATTATCAGATTAGTGGTAATCAATTATAATCTGCTGTTTAATTATAATCGATTGAGACAAATAATCAAATCAAGTTGAAAATTTCTGCGTTTGAGAAAATGAAAGTTCACAATTTTGAACAGGAAATTCAATTCTCCATGTTATCAATTTTATTTAATATCTTTTAACTTGATTACTGAACTTTTCTCCCTTCTTATATCATGAAAACCTTCACATCCCAAATGAACAACTTATCAGTAATTTTCCCCCTTCTCTCTGGGTATAAACACAAGAGTAAATAAAATTAAGTATCATCATGAAATAAGCTTGAAACTTAAATGAATTATTATTGAATAACATGATGATGATAAATTTAAATTGTTACGATTATTAGATAAACAGTTGAGATAAAAGTTGAGTGGAAAGTGAATCATGATTATTTGTAATCAAATTAATCTTCCACCAGTGAAACTGTATATCAATTGAATTGATTTCAACCTCTTCCTCCTTCAACTCACTTCACCACCTCTGCCATCATTGGATACAATTAATATTGTAATGATGGTGAAATTGATGACAAATTAAGGTTAATATAATTATTATCATGACATGTTAATTAAATTGTTGATTTTCCTTTCGTTCTGTTGATTATTTCTTGGCAGTGGAATAGCTTAAATGTAATACAATTTCCTACTCCCCCTTCCCTGTCCAGTTACCATGTAATCTTGAGCATTCATGAACACTAATTCATGGGTAATGAATTTAAGGAAACAGGTTATCAAATTACCTTTGAGATAACAATTATTCAATATTCAGAAATAGATGAAAGGTTATCTGATCACATGATAATGATGAGAAGCATGAAAATGTTTCAAGAGAAAATAATTTGATCAAATTTCATTCTGACAATAATGATCAGAGCTTCAAGAAAGGATGAGTCCAGGGAAAAAAATTTCCATGAAACTGAAACAGGAATTTCACTCTATTGAAAAAGTCTGATCATCGCCATGATGCTCATGAATAATAACAACCTGGAATTTTAATAATAATGGCAATTTGATATTGGACTTAAATTTCCCACTGATCATAATTTCATGATAATTTAAGCTTAACCCATCCTTAGGTTTACCTTTGCCACCTCTACAATACTCAACTATATTATTGTTAAATTTTCTTGACAATCAAATCACAATTTCAATTGATTTTCCCAAATTTTCAACAGGTTATCATGACTCTTGGATTCAACCTGATAAATTCAGTGCACTAAGCTCATCATCGCTCTCCGAATGGTTCAGTGGCATTTAAATGAGTATGCTAGTTTGTTTTATCCTTTGGTTGTGTTTTCATCATGATATGATCCCAATTGTATCTTTATCATGTTAATTACTTTGAAATTTTGTCATGATGCTGGTTGTTATCAGGATAGGGAGGATAAACTGGTTAAGTAAACGGAAGAAAGTTATTCCTCATTCCGGATTCACATGAGATGAAATTTCCGATTGAGTTTTTTTACTTCTCACCTTTTCTTTACCTACAGAATCTTCATCAATACCATCACATGCACATCATCATCTTCATTCTTTCGTCATACTAGATCTTGCACTCTTTTCATCAGCCATCACTAGAGTTTATCTTTGCCTCCATGAACATTATCAAAGTCACCTTTCCACTGAATAACCTTTTCGCATCAATCTTCTTCTTCATCATCCTCATCATCTTTTTATTGAGAACAAATTTTCTTCTTATTCTTATTATTCTTCTTATTTTTCTATTCTCATTCTTTTCAGTTTTTTATTATCATATTCTCATCCATAGCATCTTCTCTCTCCGATTTATACTCAAGTGGACTTGATATTGAAGTGTTTACTTACAATCTAATGATGGAAATGTCCTGCAAGAATGTTGACCAAGGCACATGGTCCATTGGTCCATCATCTTTGCTCAAGTTATCACTTCCAGTTCCATCATTCAGTTGAAAGTAAAGGATGTTAACTTATCACCCATTGACAATGTTCACCTTAATTTCCCTTCCCTGTGCTGTTTCATTACACATGATAACAAACTGATTCTATTTACAAATAATAACAAAAGTTTTGTCTCTGTGGTTTTTCAACAAATAGATAATCAAAAGACAAGAATTAACTCTAATTAACAAACCGAGGAAAAGCAATTTTCCAATACTAATAATGATTAAAGTTTATCAACTTCCCTAATTATTATTACTATCAACTAATACCAGAAACTCTGAAGGGTCTGAGAATCCAATAAAATAATCATAACAATAATGAGCTAATAATCATGATAATATGGTAATAAAATTGTCATTTTTGTATTATGTTTATATGGAAAACTGTTTGAAATTCAATTTACATAATATTCAGGTTTCTTATGTATATACCATGGGAGGTTTTGGTGGTTATGGAAGATATTTTCTCACCATAATCAATATTTGCTTTACCAATAGTCAAGCACAAACACAACACATTGAGTTAACTTTTGAATCCTTGAAAAAATGTTTTAAATTGATAATCAATTTGAATAGAAATTATTTCTCCCATTGATTATTATCATTCTCATCACGCCATCTACAGTTATTAAGGATAAGTTTCTAAAGTGAGAATCGAGGAGTTGGATTATCATGTTTTCATCATCATCATGAATTTATCATTTTTCGTGTGTATTTGCTGGTGTGTCCACCTCTTTACACTGACAAGTATGTAGATCAGGTTTGGTTGGGAGGGTGAAAGTCTCAGTAAAACTGGATTGCCATCATGAATGAGCTCGAAAACTTTTGAATATGTGAGGTTGAATGAATTTACAAATAAAAGTTATTTTTCAATATATTGGATTAAATTGAATTGTTTTTATTTACATATTAAACGTTAGTTTCCAAGTGAATTAAGTTAAGTGGGTGATGAATAAGATGTTGTGAGTGGGAAATGATTTGGGTGTGAATTAACTATCAAGATACTTCAACGATTGAAAATTAATGAACCAATAGAAATGTTATTATTTTAATAACTCTTTGTTATTTTATTATGATCGTGATTATTATTATCATGAAGGTGGACAAATTTTGGTTGAAAAATTGAGAAAAGTTCATCCAAGTTTTGAGTTTCATGATGAATGAATGATTCTTACACCTTATTGTTATTGAGTATTATATGAGAATTTTTTACAGAATTTCTTTACTCACAATAATATATAGTTCCAGGAAAATGATTCTGATATTATTTTATCTCCCATGAAGCATCATGAGCTTCTCATAATTTCTCATGATGGAAAAGTTTTTCGTTCTGTTCATTCAAATGAAGGTTCTAACTTCCGTTCCAAAAGAGAGCTTCATTTGCATGAATAGTTGATATTCACATGGAACTCATTCAGAATTTATCATGGAAAAAAAGTAAAAAAAAAGCTTACAGATTTTCTGTCAGATTTTTCTCTCTGTCAGTTGATATGATGATGAGAATGATGATTATGATGATGGTTTAGTATGATTCACCCCATGGAATCATCTCCTTCTTTCATGGGTTTTATTACTTGTAATAATTATGATTATTCAGGATTAGTAATTTATTATAAATGATCAACAATTTGATTACCATTTCAAATCATGTTGTTTGTTTATTGTTTTCACTTTTATCTTCGAACCTTGTTCAAAGTAATAATTCAGTTTATTATCCAACTCGTTTGAATCACCATGATCATGATTACATTGATTGTTTATTGTTGGTTATTTATGGTTGGTTATTGTTTGTTGTGATTACTATTGATATTTTTATTTGGGTTACAATCATCATTTTTTATTGTTATTATAATGATGATAAAAAGTGATAATAATAATAATGATGATGATGATGATGATGATGTGCTTTAGAGAGAGAGAGAGAGAGAGAAAAGCGGGGAGTTGATAAATTGTTATCACTGATTTAGGATTTTATCCATTAGCGATTAATTGTTAATACATTTGTGAGCTAAAATAAGTAACCTGAATGCGAATCTGTCATTCGTTGATACTCAAAATGATCAAGACAATGAGGATAAAGATGGAGATAAGAAAATAAGTCAATAAGATTTTGATGAAGTGAAAATGAAGATGGAGTAGATTAATGTTTATTAAGATTACGGCAACTCGATGGACTTGATGATTGATAACCTAAGAAATGATTTTGAAATCCATTTCATCCTGTATTTAAAAAGAGAGAAAATGACGATGAGGGTGATGAGGAGCAGTGAGAGTAAAGGACTGGGAGGTGGGGAAATAATAAGTCTTTAAGTCTCGAATTCTGAACTTTTTGTAACCTTCAATGAGCTGATTTATATATTTACTATAATTTTATCATGGTTATCTTCATGATGAACTTTTTTCATCTTTACTTTCCCCTGGAAAGGAAGATGGTGAAAAAGCGATGAAACAATTTTAGCAACTGAAACATTTTCTTAAAAAAACGAGGCAGGGGAAGAAAACGGAAGAGAATCATCATCATCACGATGAAGAATAGAATTCCAAAAACTCGGCCCTTATTTTTTCTTCAGGATGAAAGAAGACAACAAATTCATCATCTTCTATTTTTTATCTTTCCTCAAGACTTCATTTTTTTTCGTCATCATCAGTCTCTCTTTCTTTTACAGGATGAAACGTAATGTTCAGTCTCTCAGAATTCTCTTCCTTCCATGAATCCACATGAAACTTGAAACCGGAAGTTACATAATAGATATTCACTTTTTCTCGCTGAAATTCGAAGTTGAAAAAGGTCTTATCCAAGCAAGATTTCAATTCCAATTCCAGCATAAACAATGATAATCAATCAAACAGCCTGTTGATGGTTTATTAATCCATTATTATGATCATCATAATAACCTTCATCACCATAATCACCATGAAATGCACCATCATCATGATAATTATTATACTCATCTGGTTAAAAGTAGATATAAAACTTACATGGGAATTCATTTATCTCATCAGATTTTAATAAATTAATCACTTCATTTATCTTTTTTGATAATTTCTGATCGACTCACGAAGATAACAATTATCATCATTAATCTTTGCAATGGAGAACGAGGAAAAGTTTCATGTTTCATCATCTTCCGGTTTCTTGGGAAATCAAATTTGATAATTTATAATTGTGATTAAAAGTAAACCAGTTACAGTTTAGACATAATCAACTATTAATCAAATTATTCGATGCTTTTAGATTGAGTTAGAACTTTTCTTTTTCTTTCGAACTATTTATATAAAATTAACTCAATCAATTGTGATGATGATCAGATGGAAAAAGATAATGAAGATGATGACTGATCAAATTAATTTATTGGAAAAAGTTAATGTCCAACTGATGTGAATATAGTTGAACCGAAACATGAAGAGTATTACTAACCTTTTTTCTGTTTCTCATTACTACTTAATTAACAGCTCGATTCTGTTGGTGAAAATTATCTTCATCAACAGAATCATTCATCTCAACGTTACCCTCTATCTCTTTCAGACATGAGGAGTAAGACTAGGAATAGTGAGAGTAAGAATAAAAGGATGAGGGAAAAGAATGTTTTCAGAATAAAGTTTTCTCTTTTTTCCTTCAAATCCTCATTTTCTCAATTAGATTAAGATTCTTTCTCTTAATCAACAGCAATAATACCCAATCGTTTAATTGTCAAGTTAATTTAACTTCCTCATATAATCTAATTTATCTGATTCCAAATGTATCTCTTTGTTCACACAACCAAAATTCACTTTGAACCTTGATACAGTGTATTTAAAAATACACTTTAACTGTTTACTTAAATTCCAAGCGCTTTTGAACTTTGGCTTTTTGGCTACCCTAAGGTCAAACTTAGAGGGCACTGCAATCGATGTGGCGTACCCCCGTTTCTTGTATGAGTCATCAATTCATAAATAAATTTTGGCAGTTTTTTCCCACATTTTTTTAATTGTTCAAATCTATTTTTATCAAACCTATTTAAATTGTATTAAGGAAAGTGTGATGATAAACACAGTGTTTGTTTGGAGAATTTTAAACCATATGCTTCTATTCAAAGCTTACAAGATTCAATTTTTTCAACAGCTTGATGAGCATGATATTGAAAAAAGACTACTATTTGCATCTAAAATAATCGGAAGAATTGAATTAGAAACACTTGCCACCAAGAGAATATTGTTTACGGCCGGAAGTCATGTTTATCTTCACGGGATGGTGAACAAACAAAACTGTAGAATTTGGAGCACAGAAAACCCATATCAATATCGGCAAAAGCTTCTACATTCACCTTATGTTACTGTCTGGATGGGGATAAGTGATAGTGGTAGGACCTTTTTTATTGATGGTATAGTCCGTGCTTAGAACTTTAGCTCAATGTTAACGACACAAGTATTTCCTGTGCTGGAAAAATACAACTGGTTTAATACTTTTACCTGGCAGCAGGATGGATCAATCGCACACAGAGAAAAAAGATCAAAGAAATCGTTCGTTTACGATTTGGAAACCTTATTGGACTAAGGCTCGAGACTGACGAGGGAGAAATAGCTTGCCCCATTATAGCCCGGATCTGAATCCGTGTTATGTTTTCTTGTGGGGTGCTATGAATGATAATGTCATTAGAAATAATCCAATCTATCTAATGCTATAATCCACATCATCGTGGGCTCCAAAATGTAACAATACTTTTGTAAGTTCTGATAATTATCACAATAACTTTCCAATCGTCAGAATAACAATATATGCTTTTAGTAGTGAAAGTGAGGATAAAGATATTGTTGAATAGATAAATAACTTTGAATTTAATGCTTAACTTTTAAAATGGCCAGAAAACAATATGTTTAGATTACTATCCTTTTATTTAACTCAAAATGCCAAAAGATGGTAGTAGTTCTTTTCAGAACCTAATGCTCTCTCAGAAGAACCTGTTGATTAACTTAAAACTAAACTTGTTCAAAATTTATATCCAAATGATTACAAAATTAAACTTTCCACTCGCTTAAGTAGTTTAAGTCAACAACTAGGTCAATTTTCATCAATTGCGAACTGTTAGATTTTTGTCAAAAAGTAGATGATAAGATGCCAGAGTCTATGATAGTAGGGGTGATTAGAGACAAACTTCTTTTCCAAATGCAATATGGAATTGTCACAAAAAACTTAAGAAAATTAGTCGTTATATACTTAATAGTATTGTAGCCAAAAGGGCCAGTAGCCAGTTTAATTTTTACCAAACCTCGAATTACAATCATTCTAACCCTATCAACAATTCAAGCATATTAGAAACAGTCCACAAGTTACCAAAAACAATTAATCACTTAACAAACAAATTACAATTATCTTTCAGAGCTTAAACCTAAACTTTCAAATATTATTGTAGATAACAATATTGTGATGTTGATAATTTTCATCTCTCTCTTTCTCTCTTTCTTTTTTTCTCTCTTTCTCACCCAAATTCCTTTCCCTCTCTCGCTCTTTCTCATTTCCTTTTCTTCTCTCTCTCTCTACATTCCTTCTCTCCTTTCGTTTTTCCTTTCTACTTTCTCTTTCTTCTTTCTCTGTCTTTTTTCTCTCTCTCTCTTTCTTCTTCCTTCAGTTAATCCATTTGATTATTAAATGAGGTCATAGTCACCAAATTCAATCATCGACCTTAGCCGCCGAAATTTAACAATCAACCTTAGCCGCCAAAATTCAATTATTAGATCCCAGCTATTATAATTCAATTGCCATAAACTTAATCTCAATTATTAACCTCCAACCGTCAAGTTCAATAGAATTTCATCATCAGAATCTCAACACTAGAATCTCATCATCAGAATCATATCACCACTAGAACTTGCTCAATTCAAATTAACGATGTTTAATTCATTTATCTCAAAGGTCAATATAGTAATTAGCCAGGTAGCCTGACTAATCTCTTTCCAATATATCTTTCCTTTTAATTTATTCAATTTTATCCTTTTTTCTGTAAAAGATCAGTTAATCAATAAGGTGATCAAACAACAATTAATTAAGATTATTAGCCAGATAATTGATTCAGGAAACAATAAAAATTAAAGTTAGATTATTAATTATCGGAAATCAGTAATAGTTAATTCAGTAAATTACAGGAAATCAAATCAATTAACCAATTTGCTAATAATCAATTGATTAAGATTCGCAGGATAATTATATAAATAAATTAGTGAAAAGTTCAATTAATTTAATCGAATAGGTGAAGGAAATTCGACATCAGTATAAAATCAAAAGTAAATCAATCAGAATCTTCAGAGTTAAATTTTCATTTGACTACTCAAGTTCACCTTGTTAATTAATTAATCTTCTTTTCTTTTTAATTTGTGTTCAATTGATTTTCATCAATTCTTTTCTTTCTAATTTGTGTTCAATTGATTTTCATCAATTTCCTTGTATTAATCCGTATTCTTATATTTTCTTCTCTTTTATTATATCTTAATCTCTTAGTTGTTCACCCTTAATTATAAATCAATTCTTAACTTGTATGTTCTTTTAAACATTACATAAAATCACTTACATTAAACTTTAATTTGCCATATAAAAACCGTCAGAAAAACAAACGTGACAATATCATACAGAAGAATTTTGTCGAAAAACGTTACCAATTCACTACAATAAAACCTCACAAGTTCACCTTTCAGAACCAGTTTCCATTACCCTAGAGGAAAATAGCAGTAGCAATTCATCTTTTAAAATCTTACACAGGTCCTTAATTCGATGTCAATGAAAATACAATCAAAATCTTTGTCCAATTTGCCGCAAACCTATAATTCAACGATGGTCAGTCAGCATTGTTGATCGTTAACGGCGTCTCAATCATGGAAGAACCTCAAAGCAAATAAGTTTATTATTGGCAATGACTTTCTCTCAAGGGCTAAAATAAGTATCAACTGTCATGTTGGTTATAATAGCTTAATTTGCGCTTATTTAAGCTTAATTATTACCAATTTATTCGTTGATTATATTTATATGAACAATTTCAACTTTTCGATTTTCTCCCATTCACTTAACATGGGAACTCATTAGTTTGTCCCCATCTTTTCGCGCCTATTAGCTTTTCACTCATTCTAATGCTATCACCTTGTAGAGCTCATCAATTGCAATCGATTCGTATATTATGATAATTGATTGATCATTTGGTTCTCGAGCAATTAACCAAAAACCTTAAATTTTCATTATAATTTAGCTTCAAGTAAACTTTTCGCACACATGATAATTTTGATGAAATCATTACAATTAAGACATGAACAGGATATCGTTAGAAAGACGATTAAACATAGAATCGACCAATATACTAATCATTAATTTAAGTTGATTAGTCTCTGAGATATGACCCTTAACATTTGGTTGATTCCCAACAATTAAGTTAATCATTTTTTCTTAATTACTTTCATCTCTTTCTTTCTAACCTAACCATTATTTTATATTATTATTATTATCATAATTACCAATAATTATTGAGATGATCAACCAACTAATGACCATCCCTGTCCATTAGTTGACAGATAAAGGGTAAACTAAGTTTTACCATTTTCTTTAATCCTTTCTTTTGTGCCCCAGACTGTCACTCACGTTACTCTCTCTCATCTTATCTTCTCTCTCTTCACCTCCTTTCATCTTTCTCACGTACACACAACACTTTCAACCGCCAAAAATAACCAAACCCAAATATTGACCAATTGGGTCATTTGATTCAAATCTTTGTAACGACCAATCAACAGTATTTAAACAGAACCCAAACTAATAAACCTTGTCTTTAGTTGATGACAATCGAAGAGATAACATCTCTTAGTGTATTTTATTTTCATTCTTTTAAAATCTAAGTGTTTCCTTCTTAATACAAGAAGAAGAGTTAATTTGATTAACAGTTTTGATTAGATTTAATTGTGTTTTTTCCAACTAAAACCAACATGTCAAAATAATGCGACAAAAATCAACCACCAAACCATTTCATAACAACTTTGTGTTCGAACTTTCTCTGTGTCAGAGGATTCAATACTCTAATTATTGTAATGACCGAGTCTGAGAGAGAATATCTATGAAGTTTCCTTTCTTATCAATAGTAGTATTTGTTCTTTAGCATTAATTAATCATCAATTCATCTTCATTAATTCACACATTTTAGTGTATTTGAGTTAAGATTCTAGATTGATGAACTTAAATTCGACTGAACTGTAGAGTTAAATGATTAAGTTGTTGTTATTCTTGTTTTGATGTTACGATAGTTATAATAATTGATTGATAGATGTAATGTCTACATGATCTCGACTTGTCTCATCTGATTTTGTGTTAAAATTGTAGAGAGTAAAGGTGGAGTTAAGATTCTAATGTTTGTATTAACGTTTACATCTATTCAATTAGAACCGCGATTATAGCTTAGCGTAGTTTAGACATTAGACTATTTGTTTCATTTGTTCAATAGTGGTTCATTAATAGATGTTAAGCGATAGCAAATGTTGGGATAATGTGACGAGATTCGACTGAGTTGTGATTTAGTATTATAAAAGTTCAAGATAAAATATTTAATGATTACAAGAATCATTTTAGGTATTGTGATTTGTTCTTGAACATGATTAACTGCGCTTCTGAGAGTTGGCCAAAGATAATTTTTTGCTACATGATGAAATTAAATACTCCACTCAACTTTCACGCATTTAGCATTTGGATGAATTATCACATTTCTCACTGACAATTTATGTTACAATATCATCAAGAACCTTTCACAGTATGAGCATATGTTAGGTAGCATCACAACACTGCATTGATGTTACATTGATGTTATTCGATGTAAAAGAGCGAGCATTTGGGACATTGTTCAATATCAATGAAATCAACTAATTCAAATTTCTTGATCTATGGTTATTAACCATCTAATTATGTTGATAACAGTTCTATCCGTTTTGAAGATGATTCTTCTTTCCCATCCTTCGTGGAATCCGCTTTAATAATGATTTTCTCCATTTGCATAATTGGTCTGTTGTCAATTTGGTAGTGCTTATGATAAACAACAAACCTTTGTGCTCTAGTGATCAAAACTGTCACTTCCATTGTACTATCACGCCACCAGAATCTATTACTTAAGCACCTGATGAAATCAACATTCCGACAAGCAAACACACCCGAATGAATAGAGCGGAAGCTTCGTTGTAGAGATTTACTTCCATATCCATTTAGAATACCTTTGCACCTTAAAATAGCTCAACCTCTTCCGGGTGATCTTGTGCTTGTGGAATAAGATATTTGTAGGGAAAATAATTTCGATTATGGTGATTGAAAGATATTCACATATACAGTAAACTCTCGGTTAATGCATAACTCGATAAACGCATAAAGTTGTGGGTTAAATCGCAGCTAATTCCCACTAGGTGGCGTTAGAATAGACGAAAATGCACAGCCAAAGGCAGAAAAAAACTGACGCCATCTATTGTAAATTAACTGCAATTAAACCCACAATTTTATGCATTAACCGAGAGTTTACTGTAACCACGACATAACCAGTTATTGATCATTTCTGCAGGGCTATTCAGCTTTTTTCGCCGATGTTTTTTGAGATTTTCTCAGCAACCAAGAGTCAAAGAGACTCGAGACTTGCGTGGTATGAGTTTGAGCGATACTTAATTGTCATATCAAAAGATCAAGGTCATTCAGGACACTGGTAAATTAACGCTTTTCAAGGTCATCAAGGTGATTCAACAAAAAAGAATATTCAGTTATACTGTTGACAAGTTTTGAGGTTTGTGTGAGCTTTGCTTTGCACGTTAAGATAAATTAATTGAATAGAAGATTTCAACAGTTATTGAATTAAACTGTAATATCTCAAGATTTGTGCCAACAACGATCTCTAAACTCATTTGGCAGCGTTGAAAAATGTGGAGTATAACTGAGCCACCTTCAGATGACCTTGAAATTATCAAGGAATCAAGTTAGTGCATGTTTCAACTTTAAAGAAAATATTATACAATCTTAATTTTATAATAACAAGTTCATCACCATCATGAATAAAATTACTCTTTCCCAATATCAACTTGCAATACTTGTTCAGGCAATCGCTCATCTCAGATATTTCGGCCGATTGACAAGTGCTAAATTGTGAATCTATCACACAATCCTTAGGAACAATCTTTGAAAACTTTGTCCTTCCAGAAGATAATCTAAGTGACCAACTACAGCAGTCACAACCTAAGATCTGGACAACCCAACTCCAAGACCATCAGGAATTCAACAGTTTATCAAAGTTTCATTTCCTTTTCCATCAGCACCTCCACCATAGCAAGAATCAGCACAAAGATACACACCGCCACTTTATGATCCTTCACCTGCATTGATTACAATTTATGAACCTGTTCCAGATGAATCAATTGATGTTGAACTCAATTCAGACGAACCTGTTTTTATTATTGAGTAAAGTGACTCAGGGAATGATGATCCCATAAATGATCCGGATGAATCACCAATGAGTACATCACAAACAAGTTCAATGGCATCGTTTAACGGTTCATCGCCAAGAATCTATAGGAGGCGGCAAAGGACACCAGCAATACCTGCAGTAAGACTCTTCATGAATCATCAAAGTGATAATTTAATTACCCCTGTAGATAATGTCATGCCCAAGCAATTGAAATCATTGATAGAACTCAATCAACGCAAAGGAGTGTCCGAAATCTAAATCTTAATTCGATGTATCTACTGGGAATATGTTTAGTGGTTCATCGTGAAAGTTATCACACATTGGGAAAATGGATACAGGCCGTTAGGGTAATTTCTTGTTCTGTTAGGATAAGTTGGTTTATTTTTTAGTACATATTATCTAATACACTAATAAGAATACGGATATGATTTATTACAATGACAAAGTTATTATCTATGTTATTAAAGATGAAATCTTAGTTATCCTTGAAGGTGATGCGGACAATCCTTCCTCTCTTTCAAACAAGAGATTTTTATATCAGAATTGACGATTTTTGTCGAGTGGCGATTCGAATCAACAGGAATAATTTTACAACACAAGTGCATCTCCTAGTATATTTATTCGAACATCGATTTATGATTCGTTAATTACCAAACTTTGTCAATTTGCGCTTCAAGGACCTAAGAATGGAAAACAATTTTATTATTATTATCTCAAATATAGATCGAATCTTGTGTTATCAATTTAAAAATTAATCACCTTTTTTCATTGAAAGATTAACTAATATGTTTGCAAATCGACATACACCTCGTTAAAAGTATAATCAGTATTTGCCAACTTCCGTATTATTTGCTTCATTAAATGTGGACAACCAGGTGGACCTCTTTCGTGTAATAAACCACAAGTCATACAACGGTTGTTATTATGTCCCCTTGGACAATATTTGATGTGACCTGGACCACCACAAAGATAACAGACTCTAACCGATCCGCAGCGTTGAGACTTCCTTTCATCTCTATTTAGAGAAGTTTAATAATATCATTCTTAAATAAAACCGAAAGAAAAATAATTGTCACTTACTTGATTTTAACAAATCTTTCATAACATCTCGGGTTACGGTTAACGTTATCAATGTTTTATGACTAAAAACTGCCCTTCCTTTATATTTAAAACTCTCAATGGGGTAGCCAAATGAATCTGCCAGAAGATCGCACGTTTGACGATCGGTGATATCTCGATCTTCATCATCATCACTGTCCGGGCGATTAAAAGAAACTTCCAATTCAGCCATTGGCACTCGTTGAATGGGTTGAATAATATAACTCCGGCTCTGTAGATTCTCGTAGAATCGAGGAACGGAAGCTCGATAGAGATTTATCTTCACACCATCACCAACAATTTCAACAAGAGAAGGCACTGCAATGAGAGCAAATAGAAGACTATCCCCCTTCAACCTTTAAAGAAATAAACTTAGATTAGCAATCAAATTTCTAAATCGAGGTTTCACCAACCAATATGAAAAAACCATTGATGGTCGAAGCTTGATTTTCAAATTTTTTAGGGAATCCATAACCCAATAAATAATCAAAAATAAATAAAATTGATTAATTAAAATTAAATTGATTGAGGTGTGATTTGATTTTGTCTTTCACACGACGCTCTTAAAACGACCTTTAAACGCTACCTTAGTTAAATGACCTCAATGACCTTGAAAATCGTAGGGTCGAGCGTCGCAATTTTGTTCAGTCCTCTGGTCAAGTCTTACATTCATATGACTCTTAGCTCTTTAGATATGCGGTTAAATAGCCGTGGATTAAAACTCCCCTGTATAACTGTTGGTTGGATATAAACGGAGTTGAATTTCTTGAAAAAATCTTAAAATGAAAATAGTTTATACAAAAATAAGAAATGATAAAAAGTTCAATAGAAAAGGAATAATAATCTTCACTCCTCATTTATTGATGGCAAGGAAAAGAGAGAGATAGAAGAAAAGTGAATTTCGCCTGAGTGTCACCTTTCTTCATGATGATCTTCTCATCATTAAACATCATCTTCGTCTTCCTTTTTTCTGTAATTGGATTCCAGAAATTGTTTACCAACTATGTTTACTCTATAAAAGATTCAATGATTATGATGATCATGGTGATGGCTAACCTGTGGATGATGATGCTTCCAATCATCATTTTTCTCTGTTTCATAAAAACCAGGAAACTCTCAAATTTACACAGAAGAAAAAAGTTAAGAATTTGAGAAGAAAATTTTCCTTAATAATTGGGGTTTCCTCGTGAGTATAAAGAATAGTTTAAAAAGGCATGATCGTTCTAAGAATAAAATCGAAGCAAGAGAAGACGAAAAGAAAAAATGTTCTGAGAACAGAAAAAAATGCATCATCTATTCAATTTGAACTTAAAGACTTTAGGTAGGCGAGATGAGGACGATTCAAGAACTAACCAAAGATTGTATTCATTTAAATTCCAAAACTTTTTTTTAGCCTTTTCAAGATCCATTTTAAGATCTTTAGCTAGAAAAGTTTTTGTTTCTACAGCTTTATAACTCTTCTAAAAATTGCTATCATGTAAACAACAGGATAACAATTGAAATTTGAATCACAATCGAGATTGAAACAAAATTAGAATGATTAGATTAACGGGAAGTGATATCACGAAATTATCGCATTCATCCAATTTCCATCTGATGGGGATAAATAACCTAAAGAAAATGAGGAAGTGAAAAGAAATATAACTTTTTCTCTTAACCCACTTAGTGGTCAAGAATCCACTTCCTCTTTTCTTCAATCTCTCCTTCATTTCCACAATTCCTTCCAACTCTGTAACCTCTTTTATTGACCCAACTGACCTTCTTACTTTAAGGAAACAAATGCAAATGAATTACATTGATGGTCATTGATTTTTTATCTCAAGTAATTGAGTAAAAATCCTCTTGAGTAGATAAAACCTCAAAGCTAAATAAGCAAAAAGCATTGAGCCAACAAGAAGATTTCTTATCTTCTCCATCACCATGATTCAGTCTTCTGACTACATGGTGTATATTTAGCATCCTCATCATTCTGTCACTTGGATAACGATATGATTCCGTGACATGAAGATGAACGAGACAAAAAAAGTTGAGTGAAAAGTTTTACTTTTTTCTGGATAATTTTATCATGTTGATAAGATTTCATTTTCCAACATCATTCCAAACGGAACCGGAAATTTTTGAGTTTAACATGAATGACAAGATGGATGGGAAGTGAGAGTGGGATTGAGAGTGGGATTGAGAGTGGGAATGTATTAACTACAGTTATCATTATTATTAAAAATAATTCACAAGAAAAAGATGAAGTAAAGATTTAAATTATAATAGTAATCATGCTCATCTTCATGATAATAACAATATACTTGGAATCTAAACATGTCAGAAATAAATCATTCTGCTAATCAACATAATTCTGGTTTAATCAATTTTATTCCTAATGAAAAGTTGAACTCTTTCAATTTAGTTCCTATCATGGTTTCCATCGCATCCTCATAGAAATACAAATATATATTTTTACGAATAATTAACGTGGTGAATTCATGTTCCCAGAAGAAAAGGAAGAAAATTAAAATTGAATTTCTATCTTTTCTTCAACTCATTTAACTTCAATTTAATCATGATAATTATTCAAAAATATGAATACTTGAAATCGTCCGAGATTCAGTTTGATGATAGAAAAGTTTTCACCCAATAGATGAAACTTTTTCATTGCGATTGTAAAATTATATAAAATGATATGATTATTGTTCATTGTGTCATTCATGTTTATAATGTGTACTCATGATAACTGAATTATCTGTTAATCTAAATCTTCAATAACCATCATGATTAAAATGTTGCACTTATTAAATTTATCAACTGAAATCAACATGACTGAAGTTTTTGATAATCTGTTGTTTTTGTTATTGTTCAATTTCATGTGGGATATAAATTGAGTTTTCATGTCAAGTTGATGATGATTATCATTTATTGTCAAACTATTTGAATAAAATATTATCATTGAATATGGTTAATACTGATTAATGATGATAATTGTGATGATACCAAACTTTTCAATGAACTTGAACTGTCCTTTAATTCATTGAGGTTTAGTTGATATGATTATGATGCTAAACTACCTGTTGAAATTGAATATTAGCCTCTTCTGGACAAGATAGATAAAGTATTAATATATTTGCTGACCATTACTTAGAATGACCATTTATATCAATAGTTATTTGTATCAATGTCTTTTGAACGTAATTCTAACCATGAAACATTATTATCTTGAGTAGGGTTAAGGTGGGATGAAAAGAGTAAGAATTATTATTGATAAATGTTGATTCTAAGCTGGAGTAATGATATTTAATCATGATTAATGTACATTGACCTGAGTTCTGGGATTCAGATTGAAGTTTATTACTATTTCAGTAACAGGGGGTTGTGGATAAGGTTCAGGGTGAACACACAGGTTGGTTAAGGAATTTGAATTCCAAGCTGAATAATATTGATAAATATGATTACCCTGAGTTCTGGTGTTAGGTTTTTCTGTGAAATAAATTCTGTTTTTTTTTCTTCTTCTATTCTTTATTTTTTTCGGATGTAATTTTGTTTTATTTCTTTACTTTTCTCCTTCATCTTCTTTATCATTCGAGTATATTGTTTTCTTTTCGTTTTCTCTTCTCATTCATGGGAAGGATAAATGAACAGAACTTTTCTTTTTTTTTCTTCTGGATCAATGAATTATTGAATTTTCCAAATTGTTATATTCTTGATTATTCATATTATGTGTTTGGTTCGCTATTCTTACCTTTGTATTTGCTGGAAAGTTTCAGTTGGTTGATCAATAAACAAATTTTTCCAGTAACTACCATCAAAATAATGATGATGATCATTGCTTATGATGATCATAATCATGTTGATCATCATCATCATTTACTTTTATTCAATCTGTTTGTTGATAAATTTCACTTTCTTACCTTTCAAAGTTTATTTTCATTTCTATTTTTTCTCGTTCGATATCATTTTCAAATCACAATCTATTTCCATCTCCTGCCATCCATTTCCTTTTCCTATCTCATCATCTTCATCATTCTCAATTTCTGGTTGGGTTTCAAATGAGATTTCATATAATTTGATAAGATACCAAGAAAAGATGTTGATATTTATCTGAATAACCATGAGAATCTTATCCTTTTAAAGTCTCACAATCCCTTACAGTTTAACTCCATCATCATTATTATCATCATGAGAATCCTAATCATCTTCAGAACATTTTGTTACCCTTTTCACCTCATCTTCTAATCGTGGTTATTATGGTTCGATGGAGACACAAACAGAGATGATAACATAAAGATGATTGTGATGAGCATCCTCATCATCTTTCTCTTTCATTTCTCTCTCTTTTTCTCTTCATTATCTTCATCAATTTCTTTAATTATCTTGTCCATTCTTCTCAATGTGCTAATGTCTCTTTTTTCATAATCTAATTCTCAGTAAACTTTTCTTTCCTTTCAACTTAATCATAGAAATTAAATGTCTTTTAATTGTAATTCTGAACTTTAATTATGTCGCTTTATGAGTTTTCTTAATTGTTTCGAATTTCCTTTTCTTGAGATTGCTTAATGGAGATCATTTAAGCAATCAAATGACCAGTTAATTTGATTTAATTTTAATTCTTTTCTCTCATTTCAACAATGAATTCATGTTAATCATTCATTTGGAAAAATTCATTGTCTTTAAAAACTTTTTCCTTTCATTGTTTTTTTCTCTCTCTCTTTCCATTTAAATTGTGATTATCTAATGATTAACTTAATTATATTCACTTGTTTGTTTATTCTGTTACTTTGATTAATTTTTTCTCTAACATTTAAACAACACTAATTAACTTCTGCACTAATCAATTACTCATTATTAACAATTATGAGATTCAATCTCTCTCTCTTGAATTTTAATTACTCATTTTTTTTCATTATTTCAAGTTAATTATTACGATTAAATTAAAATAGATGAACACACAAGAAACAGTTTCCTTAACAATTCATATCACATTAATTATATTTCTGTTTCTATGATTAATTATTTCGACTTTGATCACCTTTAATTGTTATGGAGATTTAATTATCTCAAAAAAAAGATTCTCTTTCTTTTACTAATAAATCTAACTATCATTATCTCTTTGATTGAGTTGCTTTTCCAAAGTTAATTGTTAAATTTGGTTCTATAACAATTAGACAATTAAACGATAATTTAATTTGAATATTTGGTTCAAAATCACAATTTAATGTTCGTAATTAGGAGACGGTCCCTTTTTCGGTTTTGTTTTTGTCTCGCAAATGATTTGCAGTTTTGTCTTTTAAATTGGTTTGATTTGGTTAATTGTTTTGAATTGTGTTTTATTGTTCTAATTGGAATTCGAATTTAAATTTGGCATCATGGTCTTGGAAAGTACGATTCTATGGTAGGTATTGATTTCTTGTTTGTTTCAAGTCTCTTTTTGATGGTTAATTTTGATCTGTCATAAAATGAGAGCATTGAGTTGAATTTTTTCTGGTTGATTGTTTGATTGTTTTCTTTAAATTTTTTGTCCTGTTTTCTTTTTATTACCTTTCAGTATTGACAGTAGTGAATATATGAGGAATGGAGATTTCGTTCCATCTAGATTACAGGCTCAACAAGAAGCTGTTCAATTGATATGTCACTCAAAGACGCGATCTAATCCAGAAAATAATGTTGGTCTTATTACTATGGCTCCATCACCTCAAGTATTGACTACTCTAACTGCTGATGTCAATCGGATTCTTGCTAAACTTCATCAAGTTCAACCCGCTGGGGACTTAAATTTAGGTAGGTCTTTTGTTCATTTAGTCGGTATCTCTGAGTGAAAAATGACCTTTTTGTTTTTGCTTTTACTTTTTTAGTTACTGGTATCAGAGTTGCTCACTTAGCTTTGAAGCATCGACTTGGTAAAAATCACAAGATGAGAATTGTAGCTTTTGTTGGCTCCCCTGTTGCTGTAGATGAGAAAGAATTAATTAAACTGGCGAAAAGATTAAAGAAAGAGAAAGTAAATGTTGATCTAATCAATTTTGGTGAAGAAGGGAAAAACACTGAAAAACTAACTGCTTTTATCAATACTCTCAACGGCAAAGATGGAACTGGGTCTCATCTTGTCACTGTCCCTCCTGGTCCTCATCTTAGTGGTAAGTTAATCGTCATGATTTCTAGATTTATTGATTATAGATTAAGACCTCATGGTTCATTTCTTTCAATTCCAATATAGTTCCGCTCAAGATTAGCTAAAAATATTTACTTAAACTTGTTGGTTTGTTTTTAATTTATTTTCTCTTTCTCTCCTCCTCTCTCACTCAAAGATGCATTGATAAGCTCTCCTGTAATCCAAGGCGAGGATGGAACTGGTGCTGTAGGCTTAGGTGGTTCAGGCTTCGAGTTTGGTATTGATCCTAACGAAGATCCTGAATTGGCTCTTGCTCTTAGAGTATCAATGGAAGAGCAAAGACAACGTCAAGAAGAAGAGGCTAGACGAGTTGCCGCAGTTTCTGCTCAATCGGGAGAAACCAGCGGTGAAAAGCCCAAGGATGAATCTTCAGCTACTGTTGCGAGTAGTTCAAGTGCCAATACAGAAGAAGCGCTTCTCGAAAAAGCATTGGCAATGTCATTAGAAAGCGAACAGCAAAATACTAACAAGGATCAAACGATGGCTTCGAGTTCCACTCCAATGCCCAATTTCGCCGCAATGACCGAAGAAGAGCAAATAGCTTATGCTATGCAAATGTCGTTACAACAAGCGCACGGTGGAAGCAAATCTGAGACAAAAGAATCAAAGGAACCCGAACCCATGGAAACAGATCAACCCGATGAAAAGCAAGAAGGAAAAAAATAATTTGATAATAAATTATCTTTAGTATCTTTAATAACTTTCCATAATTCTGATTGTATAAATCACAAGGATAATAAATCCATTTGGCTTCTATGGCAATTTAATTGATTTTATTTGAAACGTTGTTTGGACAGTTATTGACACAAAGTGATTAGTTGATCATATAGAGTTTGCAAAAAATGGCAATGGCTTTTACAGAAACAATTTATGGTCTTGATTTGGATTATTACAAGGAAATTAGATGAAGGTTTATGATGGTGGAGCATAAATGTGATTAACTTGATTACTTAATGTTCCATATTTTGACTATTCCATCGTCACCACAGGAAGCAAGGAGATTGGACTCAACAGGATTCCAAGAAATTGAATTAACGTCACATGTATGAGTTTTTTCTTTCCTTGTAACAACTTCGAAAAAGTCTGGCTGAGTTTCTCGGTAAATAACTATCGAATTGTCTCCAGCAGAACTTGCGATCAAATTATCATTTAATGACCAGGAAACATCATAAATTGGTCGATTGTGATAACCCGATAAAGTTGATATACATGTCCATCTATCATCTTGGGCTTTCCAAATTCGCACTGTTTTATCATCTGAACATGAAACTAATCGATCACCCGATTTATTGAAATCAACTGCCCACACCGTAGATTCATGTGAATCTAGTGTAAGGTAATACGACCAATCATCATTTGTTTCCTTGATGAATCGAATGGTGTTATCATAGCTGCAAGAGACCATGAAAGGCTCCTTCGGATGCCATTTGACTCTTTTAACATCTTGACTGTGACCGGTGATTACACTTACACATTCAAATTCACTTTCTTCAGTCTTCTCCCAAATCCAAACAGTCTTATCACGGCCACAAGTAGCCAATAGTTTGCCCGAAGGTGACCAACTCACACATTTTATTTCGTTCTCATGACCCTCGAGGTTAGTTGAACACTCCCATTTACCTGATTTGTTTTCCCAAATACTCGTCGTAGCATCAAAACTACACGCAGCTAAGTAATCACCATCAGCGGACCAATCAATGTTTCTAATTGTTCGCTGATGTCCCTCAGATAGAACAAATTCACAAGCCCAATCATCTTTATCTGCAAGAAACCGAAAAAAAATACAAGACATATTTGAATTAAATTAATACAATGAAACCAAAAAGGGCATGAGAAAAAAAGTGAAAAAATAGTCATTTCATTGATCCAATTGTTTCTGATGCAACTTGGGGTTCAACTTACTTTGTAATTGTTTCCAAAGTCTAATGTCTTTGTCTGATGAACAGGAGGCTAAAATTTTGCCACAATGTCTCCATTTAACTGACCAAACACGATCTTTATGACCAGTTAATGTACTTAAAAGATCACAATTCATTTTGATTGTTTTAAAATCAATTCAATTTTTAATCAACAAACAAAAAGGTTACTCTAATTTCATCACAGCGAAAAAAAATACTAATCAATGATGTCAAAGTTTAATGGCACATTTTTATAATCAATGGAATGATTGTCAACATAAATAAGGTTCACTATAAAAGGAGTAAATTATCAACAATTAATCTGATTGACAGAATTACATAGTGATGAAATTAAGGAATATCTGTAAATAGCTTTTTCTTTTATTCTCACAGCAAAGAAACGATTAGGGACCAATAAAAAATTTCTCTTTGTACCAACCAATTTATTTTCTCATTCGTTCATCAGGGACCGTTTGTATTTTCTGTTTTCAAATGTTCTTTCAATTTCTATGCGGTCCCTTTCTTCGTGTTTCCATTTCCGCTTTTCACAATCAAGCTTTCCGTTTTTGAAAGACTAAATTGAGATTTTTAGTTGAATTTATTTCGGTTTTCGGTGTTTAATTTAATTAATTGTGAGTATTAATTTTATTTTCTTGTGATTATTTCTTATCCGAAATTGAGTATTAACGTGATTTTAATGTTCTCTTTGGATTTTTTCAGGTAAAATGGCTAAAATGAATAAATTAGTTACCTCTTCCAGAAGGAAGCAAAGGAAAAGGCATTTTAATGCTCCATCACATATTAGACGCCGGATTATGTCAGCACCTCTTTCAAAGGAATTGAGGACTAAATATGGTGTAAGAAGTATGCCAATTCGTAAAGATGACGAAGTTCAAGTAAGTGTTTGTTACTCTTGTTTGTCTAAATCTGGTCTTGTTTCAACTCTCTCCAGTTGGACCATGTGTGTTGGCTAAATTTATTAATTTTGCTTTTGGTTCCTTTTTTTCTTGTTCAGGTTGTGCGAGGTCATCACAAGGGATCACAAGTTGGCAAAGTAGTTCAATGTTACCGAGCCAAATATGTTATCCACATTGAAAGAATTCAAAGAGAAAAGGCTAATGGTGCTTCGGTTCATGTTGGTATTCATCCTTCCAAAGTTGTTATTGTCAAGTTAAAGATGGACCGTGATAGGAAAAATATTATTCAAAGACGAGCTAAAGGCAGAGAAGCTGGAGAAGGCAAGGGAAAACACACTGAAGAAACCATTGAATCATAAATTTTGAATACATTCAATGTAACTATTCTATCAATAACAATTTAAATACCTTCAAGTGTATTTACAGTGTTTCCTCAATTTATATTTACTTGAAAACAAAATTTTCACTTTTCCCTCTCTGTGATTAGCAAATATTGAATCAGTCTAAATCTGGTGATTCTCGTGAAAATTCATCCCCTGATTCTCAGACTCATATAAATAACAAATTTGCTCGTTATTTATGATGAATTTAATCTCTGCCTAGAGCTAAAATCCATAATCACCAAGTTCTACAAATTTTCTGAATGGATCTACTCTAGAAACAAAATTCCCTCGGATCTATTCATTGTTATCATTTTGCCAACAATGTTTCAACTCTTGATAATCCGAATGAATCAATGAAAACAACAATCGAGTGAAATTAGTTAATTTAATGTTCATTTTAACGTTTATTATACATAACTTTCTCCAGGTGTAGATTTTTTCAAACTGTGGAAAATCAAATCAATAGGACAATCGTTGACCATTAATTCAGGTTCCATTTTCTTAATTTTCTCTTGTTGATTAAACTCTTTCTTACCATTAACCATCGGAGAAGTAGGAAGAGGTTGAGCATTTTTATTTAAACTATTATTCTTCAACGAACTCATTAACATTGAACTCGAAGTTGTATTAAATGTATTCTGTCGGAGTAAAAGACGTTTCGTCTTCTGGCAACAAACAGCCGCAAGGAATGCATCACGAAATTTGGATGAGATTAAATTGTAAAGAATTGGATTAAGAGCCGAATTAAGGTACAACATGATTCTACAAAAATACAAGGTCGTGTAATACATTTCCATTCCGAGTGATTTAACTTGATCAGTGGATGAAAGGAGTAACCACAATGTGAATAAGCGAAAGGGAAGAAGACAAATAAAGAAACAAGCGATTACAGTGGCCAACATGTAGACCACTTGCCGTCGGGCTCTCATTTGGCTGCATTCGTGACTCCCCTGGTTGGTTGAGGTTCGAATACTATCATTGAGGAAAAGTCGTTTGGTAATCATTATGTAGATAATGATCAAGATCAAGAGCGGAGACCAAAAGAAAGCGATCATTGTCCCTATGAAGTACAATTTATGCCAAAGTTTATTGGCCTGAGTTAAACAAACTGGAACTAAACTTCCATCGATATAAGTTTCATGAGAAAGCTCAGCGATCCAAAGGATCGGAACAGTTGAAATGACCGCTATTGTCCAAACGGAAAATATAATTATGACCGCTCGTAATCTCGTACACTTGTAACCGGCTTTCAATGGCTTACAAATTGCATAATAGCGCTCGAAGCTAATGGCCATCATCGTTAAAATGGATCCATGGGCAACAACCATCTCGACGAAAGGAACTGCTTTACCTGAGGAAAATTAAAGAGAAATTAATTAATCATCTAAATGAAATTCGGTACATCCAATAAGTTCAATGAACGATCCAATTCAATTTGATCAAATGTAATCTCCTTTAAATCGGTTTAATTATTAACAATGATCAGGGTAAATCTTCAGTTATTTAATCGTTAACTACTTTAGTTGTTTCATTTAACTCTTTTGATTAATTTCTTTCTGTTAATTGCTGATAAACTGTAGATGTGTTTGATTAAAACATTGATCATCATCAGCAGTTGAAATTGAATCTTATTGATACGATTGAATTTACATTCTGGTTTCATGTCAATTAGTTTAATCAACTTAATTCGTGGACATTAAGCTCGATATTCAGGTTCTAAAGTTTCAATGATAATATTATTACTTTATGTTTCCTCTTGAGATTTTCGGTAAATTGTTAGCTGATTGTAATTGACAAAAAGATGTTAATTACACTCGATTGTAATTTGATTCGATTTTACTAACGAAAATTTAGCAAAATTAAATCTATTTCATGTTATCTCATTTAACGATAATGTTTTTGTTTCCATGTCAATATCCTAATCACGCAATAACAATTAACTAATAATCTATCAATTATTCAATAAATTAAAATCCCTTCAAATCCCTTGATTGTTTATTTCTTAATTGTGAAGCGATTTTCATCTTAAACTTGGCAAAGTAAACGTAGTTAATCAGTTAATTGTAGACATTAAGTAATTTACGATTAAATCTGTCAATCTGTTGAGTATTTAAATTATTTTCTCAAAGTTAATCGTGATTTTGACAAGCTGATTTGATTTCGTGTAATTGAATTAACAAATTACCTGAAAATTTAGCTTTTCAAACGGATGAACAACTTTGATTCACTTTTTCAGTGAAATTAGTTAATAGACGATTTAATTTGGTGCAATTAAATTTACATCAAACTTTAATGTTTCTAATAAATTCAATGCACAAGTAAATTAGTGGATTATAATTATCCTGAAAAATGATTACTCTGTAACCTTAAACTTGTCAACAGCAATCAACATGAGCAATTAATTGACAATGAAAAGTTTAAAAACTGATGATTAACTCAATTTGAATGAATTGCAATCAAATTGTAATCAAAATTGTCCAGAGTCAATCGATGATAATTAAAACCAAATGGTAATTAACTTTCCTCCAAAATCACTAATTGTTACACGTTAATTGTTTCAAAAAATTGAAACAAGATTAATGATTTATACTTAATTAGATTTGATTTACTTGAAAAAGATTCAATTTTCCAGAACATTAAAAGTATCTTCCAATTTATCATCTAAATGATGAACACAAGGAAACCTTAGATTATCAAATGTAATTGATATTTAATTACTATTCAGATAATGATGATTAGTATTACATTGAAATCGATAGATAATAGTAACATCAAACCGAAAAGTTTAGAAATGTTTTCATCAATTCTGTTTCCGGTAATAGGCTAATACTTTCACCAAGAAATTGGAGTATAATTTACCATGAAAACTGTGAATCTAACCTGAATTTCATGATCTGATAACTTTGGTTAGTTAAGAGTTAATCATGAACCACAAAAAGTTAATTGTTAACCATCAACATCCTTGAGAATCAAGTGATTGACTTGAAATCATTGAATTTTCAGTTGGGAAAATAACAATCTAACAATCGCCGCAATCGATTCACTGACAGTTTATAGATTTAGATGTTAATATGAATCAAATTAAATAGTTAAATGATTTAAGTTAAACATGATTGATGTCGATTTAACCAAAGTAAATCATCTGATTGGTCAAAATCGAGAAAAAAAGAAGCATATTCAGCTTATTTTCTTTAATTTACTTTTCCATCTCTCATGTAAGTTTTCAGATCGATTAAGAATCGTAATATGATAACATTTAGCCTGAGGGGACGAGCAAATGTTTAGAAATGTACAGAATTTGTTATTATTACTATCAACTGATTGGATCCTGAGCTGGAGGGTCTATGGGGTGGGCCTGAGTTTAATAGTTTACAATGAGATTGATACTTTGATATTTTTCCCATTAGAATCAATCTTGTCAAAGGTTAACATAAAAATTTGATCATCTTAAATTGTGAATAACATTTATATCATTATAAATAATCAAAGAGCAATTGAAAATCACTTATTGTCTAATCTGTAACAATCAATCAACACTAATCACTATTGATGAAATCGGTTTAATTTTCTCTTTGGTTTCCAAGAGCAAATGATTGATTCAATTAATCAACTTTAATCTTATCAAATCAACATGGTGATTTAGTTAACACTTGAAGGTGAAATCTTTTTTTTTTCAATGCTTCAAAATTTACATGTATTCAAACAATTAACTAATTTGAATCAATTTTTTGTATTTTAGACAATCAAGGAAATCATTTTGCAGCTATTAATAAAATAGATACAATTGTAATACTAACAATTTAGGTAAATACATAAATGTTACAAATGTATTTGTCTTACCTTACAGGTAATTTGGATGCACCTTACAAACTGTTGTAATTGTATCTCAGTTTAATAAAGACAGCAAATAGCCAAGTAATATATTCAACTAATCACAACAATTGGCCAATTAAAAATGCAAAATTTAAAACTAACAATCAACGTCGATAGCCTGAAGGCAATAAGAAGCTAATGATTGACATTAGTTAATTACAGCAACAACAATCAAAAACACATCTTGCCCATCAATACAAATGCAACTGTATGAATTGTCATCATGTATTTTAATCAATATTAACACAATGATTAGATTAACCAACGTTGATCATTTGCCTTTAATTTAATACATTAGAAAGGGAAATATTTGATTACAATGAGAAACGATTTGATCTGAAAGTCATAATTACCATTACAAATATGATTAGATGACAATTATCACTATTATTAATCATTCAAGATTTTCATCAGTCATCATCATGTCTAATTATGGTAATGATTATTATTATGGTGATTTGTTGTTCATTTTGTTGCTGTTCAGGGTGAAAATCATTCATGGAACCAGAATTTTCTGATTCAATGAGAAAAAAAGATGAAAAACTTTGGGTTGACAACAAAAGCGATTCAATATTATCAACATTGTCCATCAAACAAATATCATCTGAATTTCATTAACAATTTCATGTTACTCATCTTTAGCATCATCATCATGTTCACGATGACATTTGACTCCAACGTTGAAATAACATGAGGAAAGAGGAGGAAAACTTCATGCATTTTATTAAAACACTTTTTCTCTCAGACTTTTGATCTTTTTCTGTAGCAAAAAAAAACCATGAAATGATTCAGTGTGAAGATGAAGATGAAGATAAGAGGTGGATGGGTGATGATGATGCTGAAAATGATGAGGAAATAGCATCACAAACCTTATCATCATCTTGTTGTGTTACTTTGGAAAAACCCGTTGACATGAAAATTGTCATCAATTGTAAGGGAACTCATTTGATCTTCAGAAATCTCATCATCTCTCTCTCTCTCTCTCTCTCTCTCTCTCTCTCTCTCTCTCTCTGAAAATTCATTCTCTCACTCTTTATACACTAGTGACGATCAACCATCTTCTCTGTCTATTTATCTTTCTTCCAAATGATATTTTTGTCTCTCTTCCAAATCATAGTTTTCATCATCATCTTCGCAGTTTAACATTGATTATTGGATAGCCTTTTTTATCCTCATCTTTTTCATCATCATAATCATCATCATCCTCATGCTTCATCATCCGCATCATCTTCCTTTTCATCAACATCATATTTCTTGAAACATCATTTTGGATTTGGATTGACAATTTATAACTTCAAGTTCATGTGATTCCATCAGTTAATTATCATGTAATGTATACATTATATTACATTCACTGAGTTTTTATTAGGATTCCAATGAGTGAGATAATCAACAGATAGTTAAATGTTATCATACAATCAGTAAATTGTTTCTCAATCTTCAATTGAGTCTTTTACAACTCTTTGATGTCTCATCAAGTTACGATAATTAATCTTAACTAAATAGCGTTTAATTAAAATGATTGACAGCAATTAAAAATGAGCGACCTTTTCAAGCTCGTACCAAACAATCAAAGCAAATGGGAGCCAACATATAATATCATAAACTATTTCCAATCAATCGCAATTATGGATTTTTGTTCAGCAATCAAATCAGTTAACAAGATCAATTTATGCATTCCAATTGTTGATCTCAACTCATTAACTAGACTCTTAATTATCTTATCATACATAAAGATTATTGGAAGGATTAACTTGGGAATCAACATGATAATCAAAACAAAATTAACAATTAAAATGAAAAACTGTATGTGTATTAATTAGTTTGAAAAGATAATTGCTGAGATGGTTTCTTCAATTAACCATCAAAAAGCTTTAATTTTTTTTTATTTGGAAACTCATTTGTAACAATCAACACTTAGCAAATCAATTGATTGTTGATTTAGAAAAACAAAACAATGAATCTATTGTTGTTAATGAAAATGTTACGATAATTTTGATTTCACTGTTTGCTTGATTATTTAACCTTCTAACTGTTGTTGTCAGAAACAATTAAACAAAATATATTCTAGAATTACAATTAACTTTGACAGTCTCACAGTTGATTGGAATCAATGAACTGAATAATCAGTTCCAATAAGGATTAACAATATGTCTTCCTCATCATCTACAACACATCAACCTACATCATCTTTCGGTGTTTATCAATAGATGAGAAACTTTTTCTTCTTCATCTTTTTCTGCAAGAGTTTCATGTTTCTTGTAATTTATTTATTTTCCATTCATTCATATTTCTTTCAATGTGTATAAATATCTTACAGAGGAATTGAAATAAATCTCCTCCAAGGATCGACATCTTCATCTTCATCTTCATCTCTCATCCTCCACCTCCTTCTTATCGTATCATCAATTTTCCAGCATCTTCTTAAGATTCTGACTTTTGATATTATCATGAAAATCAACCCACAAACAACAACATTCATGTAAACAAAAACCTTTCAATTCTTTTGACCACTTTGCCGTTTCCAGTCTCTGGTCATCCTTGTTGACCAAATGGACTTCACATATATAAATTTATAATATGTTGTTTTCCTTTAAGTAAACTATATATTTGGTCTGATGATCATAATCGAGTTTGTTTTTCCATGAACAAAATTATTACACCCGAATAGAAGGAGATTTTTGATGAAATATTTCTTGTTCATCTTTTTTTTGTTCTATTTCATTTTCTCCTGGCCAATACTGACCAGCATCTTGTAGCATTCGTCATCCAATGACAATTTAAATCAATGTGAAAATAACAAAATCTATGACGGTTGTCCGATAATCGAACTGAAAACAAAAAGTTCTAATCAATTTACTCGAGTTTAGTTTTAGTTTAGTGATAAGTTACTAATATGAAAGGAGAAATATAATGAAAATCCTTGTCATGATGCTCCATGAAATATATCTTTTCGAATCTTTCTTCATCTGAACTAATCTAATCTTCTGGACATGTTAAATCACATGGTTGAGAAATTTTCAAATGTGTAACAAGTTTCAATGTAACTGTTTGAAAAATTTGTCACCATCATGAAGGAACAAATCATGAATGTTATATGGAAGAGTCAGAAACTCAAAATGAAAAGAAAAGGTTGAAGAGATTTAAATGCTGAACAAATCAACATTTCCATGAAAAAAATATCGCCTTTCGATTGATCAAATACATGAGTGGAATATTATTAATACTTGGGTGAATATGAGATTCATTGATTGTTCATATATAAATCATAAATTACTCAAGAAAATGAATTGAAAAATAGTATTAGGAAAAAAAATCACCTTCAATTGAGTAAAAAAATTGAATTTATCGTAAAACTTTCAATCGAAATGTAAAAAGTTATTTCTGAATAAAGATGACATTCAATTCATGAAATATTAATCATTTACTCAAATCAATTAGAAGACAAGATTTCATTCAAACGCTGAGATTGTTTTTATCACCATGTTATTTAACATGATATCTCATGTACATGTAGATGAGAATTATAAATGAATAGTTTACTCTTGGGATGATCAGAATACTATGAAAATTGATACAAATTGAGATTGAAACTGAATCCAATGATAAGTATTAAAGAAGCTCAAGATTAAATTAAAGTAAAAAGTTATGTGCATGTAAAGTAAAAGAGGATGATAAAGGATGATGAAGATGATGAAGATGATGAGTGTGTTGTACCTGCGAAAAGGTTGACTGAACTTTTCTCGAGACTAATGACAAAATTTCCATCGTTAATCTCAAAATAACCGAGAATAATTATCATGGACCATTCGATTTATCTAATCTAAAACTGACCATTAGCATTACCTCTGGATGAGAAATGATGATGCGGAGGCAGATTAAGATTCATCTTGTTTCCGATATCATTTTCATACTCTTATAACCCTAAGGATGAAAAAATAATCATCATGTACTAATACTCAAGTCTCTTCATCCTTTTCATCATTTTCATCCTTCCTTTTCACATCATTTAACCATAATCATTATCATCCTCATCTTCATAACCTTATCTTCATTTATAATCTTTACTTTGATTTCACTGATTCTTTCATTATTTTTGTATCATTTTCATCATTTTCATCATGTTTGTTGAGTGTTTTTGTCACCAAAAGATGATAACAAGTTATCAATAAGATTATAAATCAAAGTTTCCGCTCGAATGTGTGGGAGTCAAGTTCTGAAAAACTGTCTCAAGTTCGAGTTTTTCGAAAAATTCTAAACATTTTATCTCTACGTGAATACTTATTACTAATTCAAAATTCTGATAAAAGCTCAGTTATTGTTGATTTTTCTCATATTCTTGATATTCTATCTGATAATAGGATTAAATATGTAAATATAAGTTTAATCATCTTCGTAAATAATAAATCAATGTTAACAATTCAACTTGATAATACAATACTATGAATGAACATTTTACAATCAAATACAATTCTAAATTCCAATAATTAAATTGAATATTGTCATAGATATCATGAAATATTAGAGTTTTTCAATATTCTTTACTTTTCTGCGAAGAGAAAGAAGAGATTTCCATTCCAACTGAACCTTCCTCGCCCACCAAACTTGATATTCAAATATTTGTAACATAAATACAAAATTGAATGGAAAATCAATCCGCCTCAAGGAGCAATATGGTTACCAAGAGGAATTTTTTTCCCCTACCTAAGAATTTGAATGAATTTCCACCATGAAAACCTCAGAGTTTTTTTCATCTCTCATTCTCTCTCAATAAATATACCTCTTCGTAAATTTCTTTCCTTCAAAGTGCGAAATTCTTATGGTGAAAATTTAGAAAACAAATCTAGTGTTCAATCTGATGGTTCTATTGAAAAAGTCGATAGCTGAAAAGAAAAGATAAATATTAGAACTTTTCCTTTCTTATTCCATAGGAATTCATTGCTTCCTGTTTAATAACTTTTCGTACCAATTTAAAGTTCACAATTTAAGTTAATAGTTATTAAATTTGGTATCAGTAATAAATCATGAGCCAAGTAATTGTTTAAAATTGAACCTAATGAATTGATTGAGATTTCAAATGTCAACTTGATCTCTCATGGATTATTTTCATGAACCACTCACATTAAATCACTTCAATCATCGTAATCAGATAATAATATTAATTAGAGTAATTTACACTTTCAATTAACTTTATGAGAATAATAATTCATCAACTGATTAATGATTATCTTTGTAATGGTCGATTTTTTTATATGTATAAGAACATGAAATCTAAGGTTAAAGTTTTCGATGATTTCATCGCCATGGGAATAAAATAAAAGTTCATTGACTGAGACATTGAATTAATGATTGGAAAGTGTAATTAAAATGATTAACTTAAATTACTAGTTCTTAAATCTGTTCATTATCAGTGGATCAAAATATAAATATAAATAGTCACAGAATCGCCACCATTCAGGGAATTGGAAATGACCAACGATCGGATCAAGTTTCTAATAATGTAGTTGTAACTGTCATTAGAAGTGATCAAATTGTTAACAAGAAAGTTGATTATTTCCGATTTGATTGTTACAATTTAGAGCAATTTAATCATCTTTTATTAGAAGATGATTATCATCATAAACTTAGACGATAAAGTTAATCTAAAATCTAATTTACTCTTTCTTGTGTTTCCTTAAGATGCTAATGAACAAGAGATAAAAAGTTCTAATGATCTTTATAACTTATTCAGTAATTTCGTTAATTTGTAACAACAATCAACTAAATAGTAGTAACATTGTATGAAATTCAAAATGTCAACATTATTTTTGTGTTGATAACAAGATAAACAAAAATATTCTTCTTAACCTCTAATTACTATAGTATTTTGTTTCCATTATCATGATTATCTGAGTGTTGCCCACGAATATCAGTGCAACTGAACCAAAACAGTTTCTTCCATCTCGCTACTAATCTGAGGCTACTCAGCATTTGTTTGGTCTGATTTCATGGTAACTCTTACTTTTGAGAAATGCGAACGTGAATTTAATTGTTAGAACTTTAATGAATCTTCCTCTGATGACACAATTACATATTCCAATTTAGGACAATTAAATTTCTGTACTCAGCTCATTCACCTTATGACTCGTGAATGAATCATGTAAATAACATGAACCGTAACAAAACCTTGAATTTCCAATGGATTCAGCAACCATGCTACCTCAATGTTGTATCTCCATAAGTTAATTGTTACCATCGATTGGCTTAATAGAGCTATATTAAATTTTCCATGTTCAGTCTAATTCGTAAATTTCATGAGAATCCGATTATTTTTTTCTCTATTCTGATACATGATCATTAGATTCACTCATTTACCTATCAAATTACAATCGAAATTGAAACGTTTCTATCTCATGAATCTTATCTTTTTCGAAGATTCAATTTATGTTCAGAACTTTTGTTCAGCAACAAAAGGAAAAAGTTGATAATCTTTTCCAATGCTAATAACAAGTTCGCTGGCATTTTAAATCTTTCAAATCAATCAAAGTTGTTTTTTCTTTCGAACTCATAATCAACAAACAATTTGCTTAATTTGCAGAAAGTTGAGACAATTGAGAGAACAGAATTTAACTCAATTTAAATGATGGTGAAGAAAGAGAAAAAAAGTTCTTCATGGTAACTGAATTTTCATGATCATCATGAGGATAAAAAACACCAGCAATTTGTCAAGGTATTCAATTGATAATAAAAGAAAAGATTTGCTCAAGTAAATTGAGAAGATGCAAGATGATAGTTAATTCACAGAGAAAAAGGTAAAGAGAATCATCATGAAAAGAACTGAAAATTGTCATGAAGAAAAAACTGAAAAAGGGAAAAGTGATGATGAAGAATAAGATGAGGATGAAGATGATTATATTTCCTCATCTATTTTACACCCTTGATCAATCGTGTAATTGATATTGTAATGGATTTGAACACTTGAGATACTTTATTGTCAATTGATTGTTACTGTAAATCTTAATTGTTGTCTATTTGATCATTCGCTGAATTGATAATATTGAATAACATTTTTATTGATAATCAATTATAATCGTGTCACAATCACTTCAAGCAATTCAGTTGTACGATTTTGTAAATTGTTGCCTCTGATTCTTGTTAATTGTTCTAGTTGATTTGGTTTGTTAGATTTACTTGAACGTTTTAAGCTGAGTTCATTTTATGCCAAATTGTGTTTTAGTTTCCTCAGTTAAACAAATAATTAACAACTTAATTGTTGTCAATTCTGTTGATTTTTCTTGTCAATTGTTCTCGACTAGTTAATACATCTAAATTAATTAAGGTTTAGTTTAACAATGTGTAATGTTATTTCTTGATTGCTATGATTAAGGTCACTTTAATCAGTTAATTAATAATCATTTCAATGAGAAACCATTGAAATTGTTGCTTAATTGTTTCACTGAAAAAGGTAATAACCTTTATCAATGAAGACTTTTAAAGTTAATTTGTCAAATTAATAGATTTGATTGTTTCAGTTGTAGTTACATTAATCATAATCAATGTGAAGATCAATCAATTGACCCAAATATGTTTCAGTGGAAACAATTAGTTGATTGTTGTAATGACAAATGATCAAATTAAGTCTTTAATAAAGTTTCTCAATGAAAAAGGCAGAAAAGTTAATTTGATCAAGATGATCAATGAGATAACTTTGATTTGTTGTCAAATTGATATCAAGACAAATATGATGATAATGATGATAATATTGACGATTGATCAAAGGTATCGTGTCCAGTCAATGGTCAGTAATTGTCATAGTAACTTGCGTGCTAAAAGTAGGAAAAAATGAAAAAAGAAAAAAGATTCCATTCATATCAAATCTTTTATTTTGCTCATTTCCGGAAGTTGTAATATAAATAGAAACTTTCATTAGGCGATTCCTGCAATTTCCTTGAGTTCCAATTGTCACCGTAAAGAATAAGCAAGAAGAAGGAATCGATCATGAAACAAGAATTCATGTTCAGATATTCAGAGCTTGAAGAATAAGGTTTTAATTTTCTTTTTCGCTGAATTCATTTCACAAGTTCTGTTTCATGATTCTTACCTTCGAGTCTCTTTCCCATCAAGTGAAGATGAGAGAATACAAAATATGATATTATTTTTCTTTTGGCATTATTACAATATTATTATTCTGATTACCATTATTATTAACACCATTATCATAGCTGAATTGAGATCAGGTTAATTCAAGGAAGATATTAATATATCTATGGAACAGCAACTTTTCATGTCTCTCTCTCTCTCTCGTTTTTTCACCTCTTCTTTTACCATCCCAGTCTTTTAATTTTATCGAATCAACCAGAATCATACCTCAAGTTGAATAGGATGGAAACTGTTTCTGTTCAACTTTATTCTCTCAAACAGGGAAGGAGTTGTGAGTATCAACAGGAAGTAGATCATCAGAATGATAATATAATAATAAGTATCATAATGGAGCTTCATCGTGGTGGTTATCTTAAGATGTATGAGTGACCTTTAAAAGTTTTTTACAAGTCACTTTGATAGTAATCAAATCATGAAGATCATGATCATACTCATAATTTGATTGATTGTGATTCAATTTGAAGGGTTAATCATTAACGAGACTATAGATTAGCTTGGAATCAATGTTTTTCTTTGTCCAGAAACAGAAAACTGACCATTAAGAGTGAAAGTTTCACTTGGAAATTTTTTCAGAACTTTTTTTCGAGGTAAACATTAAACAGACAAATTTAAGTTGAAAGTTTCTTTACTCTCTCTTCAAGATATTCGATTCCATGTTTGCTCATTGGTGTATCTTCGTTGATTCATTTTTATCTGATTCATTCATGGATCAATTGGAATCAATAAAATCTATCACCATCATCTCAATTCCTGAATTCATTCAGTAAAATCCAGTATATTTATCAACAACATATGGGTGTTCATTATCATCATCATTAATAATCAATTGTATAATTTACAATCAACTAGAGCATTGAAATCATGTTAATGTTAGTGAAACCCGGAAAAAGCAAAAAAAATTGGTAAACAATTTACTAATTGAATCTAATCAATTGCCTTTGCTCTGACAAATCTTTCTGTCTCTTTCTTGATTACCTGAAATGTTACATAACCAGCTTTTAATTCACTGAATTAAATCAGTATTGCAAAGGAATAAGGTGTAAAGTAAGATTGATCGAGGAAAATATCGAATATTGGAAAGATGAGATGAAGATAATTATGATCAATGATAATTAAGAGATTGAGAGTAACTTGATTTGATTGTTCTAACGATTTGTTTTCCTTTTATTATGGATGGAAAACAGTGAGATTGGACCATGAGAATTGATTGAATTCGGTTCAATATACTTACACATCTCTTGACCGAGAAGCCAAACTTCAGGTTTGGAATGAAGTTCGATAAGAACTGTGGGCATACAAACGATAAGTACAAAGAGATCGGCGAAACTTAAATTGATAAGGAAAATATTGGTTGAATTTCGTAGCTCTTTTGTTCGGCAAACTACAATCGGAACCAGAATGTTACCTGTTGTTCCGAGAATTAATATAAGTGCACAGAAAATTGTCGCTGAGGTTCTCATATAATAAGGAAATTCGGGACTGATCATTTCACTTCCGTTCATTTCGAGAGATGAAGATGATGATGAAGATGAGATCCAATCTGAGGCGATCGCTGGTGGTGAAGTTGAACTAATGCTTGATGTGTGAGTGCTGGATGATGGTGTTGTCGTATTAAAATTCAAAGGTGAATGTACATTAGGTGCCGATGACGTTAACGGTGCCACCAACGGCAATGAAATAACGGGCAATATTATTTTGTACATTGACTCGGAAGTGGCCATCAATGTATTTGATATTGAGCTTATTGTAGGTGGTAATGATAGTGGTTGTGTTGTTGTTGAATCAACACTTGAATTTGTATCAAATTTATGATGGTTGTTATTGCCGTTAGCAATTAAGGTTGAAATTGTTGTTACATTTGAAGGTAAGTAGGATAAATTTGATTGTATCGATGAGGCAATTGAATGAAGACAATCAGCTGATAACATTATTATGATGATGATAAATATTAACCATTAATATTGAGAAAGTTAATTGTTTTCACATCTAATTGAGTATTTATACATTTCAAATTGTTGTTTAAAGGTAACAATTTAATTGATGGAAATTAACTGTTGTCATTGGCAACAAATAGTTTATTTTATTATCACAGTTACGATGATTAAAAAACGAACATGAAATAATTGAGTCCATCGAAAACAATCGAGAAAACTAATGAAACATTTAAGTGAAAATCATGATGAGAATTTAAATTGTTGATTGATTGTTGGTCAAGTTTAGTCAAATAAGATGATGATGATGATGTTTACAATTTAGATGATCAAGTGGGTGGATTTGTACATAGACAGAGAGGGCAAAGGTAAGAGTGAAGGAGGAAAAACAAGAGATGATAAATGTAAGTGTGATGACAATTTTTGATTATGACGAAGACAAATTATGTTATCAAAAAAGCAGAATTGATAATTAGCGTGAGGAACAATTTAATGTTGATGATTAACTGTTGATGTCTTTTACACGATCGTTAATGAATCAAATTGAAATGATGGCGATGGAAACATGATGAGAATCAAGAGACAATGAAAGAGATGAAACTTTTTTCTTCTTCTCTCTTTTTTCAAGGAAAACTTTTCAATCCAAATTTTGTGTTCTCACAAATTCATTCATCATCCGAGGTGAGTATTATTTCATCACCACCATGATGATCATCATCATTTTCAATCACCTTAACCATTGAGTCGACAATTGAAACTGGATTAACCATTCACAGAATAAGTTGTTCATCAATGTTTTCCTAACGCATGGTTAGTGGATCAATTTGGTAGGGATGATGATAAAGATGATAAGGGAGAGAGAGATAGAGAGATAGAATCAGTCTTCTCTTTCATTTATCTTCCTCTTTCTTTTTCTCATCTTCTCTTTCATGTTTTCTATTTTTTTTACAAGTTCCATTGATTCTTAAGATAACTTGAATTCTATCATTTGATTGACAATCTTATTTTGGTAACACGTTATTTAACTGTTAATTATCAGCAACAATTTAAACGTGATTCAGATTGTAATCAGTTGATTGTGTAAATAATTAATTGATAAAAATTGATCAGGTAAAAAGGTGGAGATACAATTAAAATTAATTATCATCTGATTAGACAGTTGACACTTCATTAATCATTTTCGCCTTTTATCAACAGACCATGAGGAAATTATAATTGATTACAATTGGAAACAATTTAACAATCAGCAAACTGTTATAATCGCAACATTAATCACATAGCATTTAAATTGTATAATTAATATTCACTTGTCACCAAAATTGTAACAATATCTAATCTATGATTTAAATGAATGATCTCATTGATTGGATTGGACAATACGAGTTTTTTATGCAACAATTAGCATTAACTGTATTGGACAAAGTGTCCAGTTTGTTTGTCTTGACAAAAAAAAAAGTTTCTCATAAAAATGAGATTAATTTCAACCTACACAATTTAAGAGTAAGTGATTAACATGATAATATAAACAAATCATCACGAATTAATCGTAAGTGCTAATGGTTTAATCATGATGATGGATTAATATTATTACAACACGAAGGAAGCAATAAAATAGGAATAATGATTAGTTGATTCATCATGAATTTCGTCGACACGAAGATAATCATCAAAATTTTATAATTCCAAGAGGATTAAACTCTTAAACAGTGAAATATTGGATTAGACTGGACAACTGGACAGTCTTTCAACTTAGAACAAAATTGGGAGAATTTTTTGCAGTTCGAAAAACTTTTTTCGAATTAAAAATTTTCTCTTCATTCAGTTGACTACTATGAAAGAAAACAAGACTTTTTCATTTGATTTTCTAATTCGAGAGAAAGTTCTAATGTAATTCGAAAAGCAAGTTAACGGTTCAGAGTAACGAATTTCAATTCGATTAAAAATTGAGTAGATTAATTGTCAAATATCATAGGGCAATAAACGAGGTAATCTATTAATAAGAAGCATCGAATTGTTTAGTGAATAGAAAAAAGTTCTAATGATGAATCTTGTTTAATGTCATTCGATACATTAAATTGTTATCATCAGTATTACAAGAGTGACATAAATTACCATGAATATTATCACATGTAATATGTTATCATGTTCATGAATGATGATTCAAATGATTACATTGATTATGGTGAAAGAAACAAAATAGAAAGAAAGAAAAAACGTTTCGATGATTAAGTTTCCTACTATTAATTATATCGTAACAATTTAATTTGTATCCATTGTGTTGAGGGTAATCAATTGTCACAATTAACCGTTAGGAATGATATTTGGTATGTTGGTCAAGATTCATTGTCGCAAGTTGACCAGAAAAATAAACAAGAGACATCATGATGATTGTTATTGTTATCAAAAGCAATTTAGTTAAACAAATTGAATTAATATTGTTTAATCAATTTCAATGGTCAGTTACAATTGCTGATGATACATTTTCAATCGCCATTACAATGACGATTATGACCAAGACAAATCAAAATAAAGGTGATCAACTGTTTGATAATAACAATCAAGATTAATGTGCTACAGTTAACGATTTGTTTCTTGCATCATTATCATCGTTGGTCATCATTTAGTTGTCCAGTTTTGTTGTTATCTGTCTGCTCGGACACAATGTACTAATAATGATTGTCCAGCATTTTGTTTTTCATGGTACATTTAACTATTATAAGAAGCTTAATCATTTCTGTTTCAGGTAACCATTAAAATGATATAAGTCAAATAAACAGTGAATAATAATAATCATCATGATACATGTTCAATGATAGTCAAACGAATGGTCAAGCATTAAAACAAAATGGTCAGAAGGTTATCTAAGTTGGAGGTCATTACAGGTTAGTATTTTTATATTTGAATGAAGTTCTCTCTCTCTCTCTCTCTCTCTCTCTCTCTCTCTCTCTTATCATTTCTCTGTATTTTATCAATATGCAACAAGAGTATTGATAAAATTATCAGATAAACGTTTTCATGGACATCTTGTCAATGGTCACTAGTGGTCAATGGGTTTTCAATGTTACCTTGAAAGTCTCAATGTTAACTCACCTTCAGTAATGTTACCATTACAACGAATCACATTCTGACGTGAGAGGGAAAATGGAGATAATAATAAAAGAAATAAGAAGATGATGGAGATGTAAAAAACCAATGAAATATAAAAATCCAAAGTAAAAGCTTGACCATTATAAGTATTTATATTACTGTCCATCTCAGAAGATTCTAATATCAACTTTATCCTTTTTTACTTATTTATCTTCATCCTCATCACATGTTGATAAAAAAGTTTCTTCGTGTTCAAAATCATGATTACACTGAATTCCCATGAATCTTCAACTCGTTTCTTATATTATTTTGATATCGTCCAGGAGATTTACTGATTATCAGAAAGAAGATAATTAATGACTATGATAAAAAATAGTCTTTCTATTAAATTAAATGATTGACAATCGTTAAATTCAATTGTGAAATAAGTGAAAAATTAACCAGATTGAAAAGTTGATAAGTTTCTCAGTTCATGATATGAAAGTCAAATGAGATATCTTTTGATTAAACCATTGGGTTACATCCTAATGATTATTATCATGTAACTTCATGGGACAGATGAAATGAATAACAAATAAACTATAAGAAAAGAAAAGAGAATAGAAGAGAAAAAATCGAATATTAAAGTTCTTTCTCAGATTCATATCTCCTTTTCTTCATGATACTATAGTATCTATCTTATTATGACTTCTTTACACCACCATGTTCATTTAGATTACCTTTAACTCTCATGACAAGATCAATATTGAATAATAATTTAGATGATAACTGAATCAAGAATCAAATTATCTTTCGACACACTATGGTTCAGGTCACAAATTCATGATCAATTCATGATATGTATAATATCTTTACATTATGGAGATGATGATTATCCAATGCGGAGAAAGTTAATCAATAATCACCAATTAAATCAATTAAAAGCGAACAGTTGATGAACTGTATCGACAATTTTATTTGAAATATATAAAGAAATTCATGAGGAAAATGAACTTTCATGGAGGAGAAAAGGTTGAATTTCAACTGAATCATTATAAAAATGATTCAATCTTAATATCAAATATTATTCATCGAAATTGTAACTAAATATTAGCAGAAGTAATAAAAAAGTTCTGTTGGCCAAAATAAACTATCTTCATAATAATGATGATAATCTCATTAAAATTTACAATTCAAACGATAGCCTGTAGCTAATGATTGAAAATAAAAACTAATTGTTTTAGTTTGTATCGAACAGGAAATAAAAAGTTCAGTCGACTTGAATCTCAGTTTCATATCTTTATGTTGAATAATTAAATTTCATATCAATCAACCAGAATAACCTTGAATCCCAGGCAATTAAAGGTAAACATTGGTCAAGATGATAATTATCACCATGATGACCATCATCTTCACATTTATATTTGATTAGATTTTGATAACCTTGGTTATCCTCACTGGTAATCAACTTTTCCCAATAATTTATCATTATTAACCAGCAGCTCTTATTAACATTAGTTAATTGTATCATAACAATTAATGATGGTCACTGGTAGTGTCCATCTTGTTACAGAATTATTGATTTAGAAAATTTGAAATTCGATAACTTTTTCATTTCTAACTTTTAAGTTTCTATTTTAATCAATAATTTGCAGCTCATCATAATTAGCAAAACATGTTAACTTGCCAATTTATAAATTGCTGTTGATAAATTAATTGTTTTCAATGGAATCTAATCCGATCATGAATTATTATTAGACTAGACTTGCCAATTAATCTGGTTTAGGTGATTAAGGATCAACATGTTTGTTAATTGTTGTTGGTTAATCTTGAAAAACAGATTCAACAACAATCAAATTGATGTTAAACTTCACAAATCAACTAATCACTCCAACTAATTACTATTTCATCATACCCATTGTTTATCACTTCTCATAACCTCAAAGGAGTATTTCCAGTTTCCAATTACATTGATTGTGAATAATTTATTAATTGTAAGTATTGAGATTGTCAATTATTAACATTTCATGTATTCAAATTTTAATGGGTAATCAGAACCACGATAAACAAACACAATGAACATCGTAGTTGATTAATCATGTCAAACAATTTACACTAATTTACAAAGCAACAAAGTTAAACAATCAAGTGGAAAGATTAACTGATCAACTAACAGTTAATAAATTGTTATTATATTAGCATTGGCAAAGAATCAAACAAACAATTAATACACATAATCAGTAATCTAAAACCAGAGAAATATTTGAACATGAAGATGAATTTTGTTTGATTGTTGCCGTTGATTTTCATTTTTTGATCAGTTAATCCATCAGGAGAAAAGTCTTAATCTGATTGATTCGCTTTGATCGATGGTAATTTAATCACAATTAGCTATCAACTAAATTTTACAAAGAGCAAACTCCGAGATAAGCTATACTTTTAACCTGAATAGATCGGTAAAGTTTCAAATCGATTCTCAAGTGTAATCATTTAATCAGCTTCATGGTAACCTGAACATCATGTTCAATGATTAACATCTGATAATTGAGAAAAGTTTGTAAACATCATCAACAATTTAAATATTACACTTATGGCCAAAATTAGTTCTGTAATCTTCTCAGCTCGAATCGGTGAATTTTTCAGTTCGAGAGGTAAAAGTTCAGTGGAAAGGAAAAACTTTGTCAAAAACATTAACCGAAAAAAGAAATTTTCGAAGCAACAGAAAAAAAATAACTTCGAACTGAAAAAGATTCCAAACGGTAGGATAATAATATTCAACTATTGTCATTATTATTATTCTTTTTGAACATTTCGAGTTGAGAACTAAGTTCGCAATCAATCAAGGGAATTGCAGGTTGAAGGTGTATTTCTGTCCCTAACCTTTAGTATCATTATCATTTAGAAGACACCAAGGGAATTTGAGAAAAGAACAAGTTTTTTTTTCTTTCTTTGTGTTTCAAAGGATTCGAAACTCAGTCTCAGGATATAGTCTACATGGTGAAAGTTGAATGTTCTCACAGTTGATGCTCTTGAATTCGAATTCAAAGGTAGAATAGAACAAAAAAACTAAAATAACCAAAATAGTGTCGAAAAATTTAGTTGTAGTTATTTTTAGAACTTTTTTTCACCACATAACCTCAATGGATCAATAAAATTGAAATGATATGTTGGGAAGATCATATAACTTTCAATTGAGGTTTTACAGGTGAGATACAATTGGATGAATAATTTAAACTTCATATTGATTGATTGATTTTTTCGACTTTTGTTCAATTTTAATTGTGATTTACATGGAATCTATAAAGAGATATGATGAGATTTCTTTCTCTCTGTAGTTTATTGCATCATTTAGATTCTGTTGAACTGATAGGAGTTCTGGTGAAAGTGATTAGCTGATTTAATCAATGGTTCAGGATGTTTCCTGATATTTTCACAATTAAATGAAAATGACCATTGTCCACCATTAACCTTTTATCTGATTATTACTTATTGCTATTCTGGTCATTAACTGGCCATCGATGGTCAGTTAAATTCAATCTAAAAGTTTAATCATGATTTTCAGTCTCAAGATACATCCTGGTATCATGGTCTTCAGCATGATAATATCAAGTATCCTTATTATTGTTATTATATTTTTATTTTTGCTAAACAATAGAGGTAATCTCATTGGACTGACCAACACCTAAATCACAATCTAAATTGGTCATTTTAAATCAACAATCTAAATCCTCTTAAATTTAGATACCACCTACCGAGAGGCTTTGGTCGTCAAATGGTCACCGTTATTGATCACATCTACCATCAGATCACATTTGATGGAGTTCAAATCAAAATAAACCAAATTGATGACCATTGGTCATCGTTAAACAAAGGGGGGAGGATAGAAAAAGGAAAAAAGAAAATTTCAATAAACCAAAAATCGATAACAATTAACTGATGTACAGCAGAAATGATGATCAACAAACAATTAAAGGACAATAATATTGCTAAGGTGTGTTAACCCAATGATATTTACATGAAGGTAATGGTCAGAAATTGGGTCAACTATTAAATTAATCATGGAAACAGAAACGCCATAAAAAGTTTCATTGTTGCCATAAAACCAATACAGAAAGTCAATGGTTTGTGATATTATATCTTTAAAAAAAATTCTAACCAAATTATTCGTGAGATTAGGGACAAATCTCGATAAAAGTTCAGTCAATTGTGGTTATTACAGACAAATGAATAATATTCAGGGTGAAAAAAGCGCAATAGATGAGTGAAAACATGAGAATTTTTTAATATTATTGAAGAATCTGAATAGGTTATAAGCTTGAACTTTGTTTCATATCCATGGAGTGATAACATGATAACTTGGATTGAAGATTATCATGAATAATGCCCACGCCCTAGAAGTTAATTCTATTATATTATATTTGAGAAAAAAAGAGAAAATTTTAATCTCATTTTCAGATGATTGATTAAAGTTGAGATAATAATAAGGTAACAATCAAGTTCACTGACCTTTGCCTGAGGCCTCCATGGGACATAATCTTAGTTAATTATTGATTCTGATTCTTTGGATACTTTGACATTTACCTTGATTATCTATGTGAATTGTTAATAGGTTGATATGTTAAAACTACGATTAAATTGTTACCTTTGCTATTTCTCAAGATATTGATTGTAATTCATGAGCTCTGATTATTCATGAATCCGAACTCAAGTTCAATACCTTTCACTATTTTTACCTCATTATTTCAGTACTTAAAAGATCAAGATTGATAATTTAATTATAACAATTCAAAAATAGATGATAATCAATAATTGATTAAATTTTTTTTTCCATTTCATTAGATGAAAAAAAAACGGTTCTCAGTAATTAGAGTTAATTATTTGGCTGAAAGAAGATTAACTTTTCAATGTTGATCTTTTTTCTAGTTCGCAATTTTGTTAAATAATTAATCCAATTTGAGCTAATTAAATTGTTTACAATTATATGAATTATTAATTTCCATTTGTTGGAATGACACAATTTTACTCTGGTTAATTGTTATTATTGATTATCGATTGTATTATCATTAATATCAATCAACGGAATTGATACTATTTGTTATTAAAAGGTTTGGAAAAGAAATCAAATTAATCTAATTGTTTGTGTGTCAGAAAAAAAAATGATTTAAAAATTAGAAATCTAATCAATGTTAAGTTAGAATGAGAGAAAAAGTTTTCCAATCAAATTGTGATTCTGATGATCAAGAAAAGTAGATTAACTTTCAATGTTAATCAGAATCAACGTTTTCGTTGATCATGAACAATCAACTAATTAAACACAAATCGTAATGTTAATCTTGATTGATGAAGGAAAAAAACTTTCACCAAATAATATTTGTTCCTTTGTGATAAATTTACATGATTAACTTGAATCAATAACCTTAACAGTTATGATAAGTAGATATTAATAATTACGATTAAGTTAATCATCTGTACCATGATTAACATATTCAGCCATCAGTTGTATTTACAATTAACTCTTAGATGAATAAGAAACTCAGGTGAAAAAAAAAATCCAACGGAAGTGACCGTTGAATAAATTACCATAAAGATCATTAAGTTAATCAGAGTCTCATAAGACAATCTAATGACCATCGTTAATTTAAATTGAATCAACATTAGAATATGTTAATCAACATTTCAGAGTCAACAACATTTACCAAGTTAATTGTTGACAATTCAAATGATTTCTAGTGTCACCTGGTGCTGGCAACAATTAACCTCTCATGGGATTCACCAGTAATTGAATTACAATCTGATCGTTATAATTTGTTTTTAATCATCAAATCAAACTAATGAAACTTGTACACTAATTGTTGATTGTTTCCGATGCTCTAATCGAGGTAAACTTGAGTAATTAAATGATTGATTGTTAATAACTGGAGGCTTCATCTTGGAAGTGTAGATACAGTTGATTGTAATGGTGATGATTTAGTTAATTGTGGATATGGTAATTCACGAAGTTGAGAAGTGGCTCTTTCAATTGATTTGTATTTAGTTAATCTGGTAAATGGAAAAATTAAAAATTGGATAATAATTAGATTTAATTGTCACTGATCAACAAAAAATAGTTTACTTACTCAGGTTCAATTAGCTCAACTGGATCAATTGTATCTTTGGTAAATAACATTGGTAATAAAAGGATTGCAACAATTAAGCAAACACCAAGTGGAATGTAAATACAATACAATAGATCATCTTGATAATTACGATAATTAAAACTGATTATTGACATTGGAATTAAAATTGTCTCATTATCAGGCCAAATTGGTCTAATTGGGGATAGAGTTATATTGTTGTCTAAATTGATTAATATTATGTCATCAATCTGATGGACAATTGGTTCCTATTATAAAGAGACAGAAAATTGAAAATCAGCTTCACAATTAATGACCAAAAGTGGACAATTAAGATTAGCATTCAATTAGCACGATAATCCTTGTTAGAGAAAGAGAAAGAGAAAGAGAAATGAATGAGAAGGAATTTTTTTCATTACATTAATACTAAGAAATTAGTGGCTTTCGGATTAGCAGATTAATGGAAATTGTGACTTACTTTAATCATCTTAAAACTGCACCAATCACAAAAGAACTTTTTGTTTCGAAAAAAATGTTCGAATCGAGTGAACTTATATCGAGATGGACAAGGGTCTCGATTCTTAATTGGCTCAACTTCTCGCTCTAAATCAAGTAAATCTCGCGAGAAATTATTAGTACTTCCAATTCTTATGATTACTCTAAATATTACCAAAAAAATAAAAGAATAAATTAAAAGATTATCAACAATTAACTGGATTAATTAGATTTACCCTTCTTTCTCTTTAGGACTTGCAGGTAATTGTCCACCTAAATCTCGAGGAGAAACGATCTTGGTGAAATAAATGTCCTTCGATTCCTTCCAAAGTAAATCTCGATAAATTGTCAGTAATTCAGTTAATCTTTCTTGATTAAAAATATTTTCTAAATTGAGATTAGTCAATTTAAACTGTAATTCGTAAAGAGCCAAATCTAAAGAGAAATTAATAAAAATACGATTTTAATGATAAGTAGAAAGCAAGTTAATTCAACAATTCTCAGCAATTAGATTACTCACTTTCTCGAGGCGAAACTTGAATTCGAATTGTATCTTGATAAGTATCGTAAGAGCGTTTGTTGATTGCAATCACTTCGATGGTGAAATTGCCAGGGGACTTTGGTGTTCCATAGAGATATGCAAATTTAGATCCATTTGGAAATCGATAGTTAATCCAATTTGGTAGATCAGGAAAACCTTTGATTGTTGGTATGAATTCAAATGGATCGGGTGAGTTAATCGTTTCTCCAAATTGTCCATCGTTAATTGTTAGGAAAAAAGCTTCAGTTGTATAAGCAGAAAACACTTTATCCAAAGATGATCCTAAATAGATGATAATTAACAAAAAGACATGAAGACACAATCAACAGAAAATCAATTAAACCAACAAACCTGAATGAATATAAATTATGAGCCAAAGTGTGGATACAATGTAACGGGAATATGTTGATCTCATAGTTATCAAGGGAAAGGAATAATTTAAATTGTTGGATTACAATGATTAAGGATTAGATTACTTGAGAAAAAAGAATACAATTAAATGTGAGGATTAAGATTCCATTCAGTAATTTTTTCCGGTTTAATCTAAATTTAGATACAACAAGCGAAGCCTAAGAATTGGCAAAGAATCAAATTCATCTTCATCTTTGAAATAATTTATTTCCTCTTTTTTGAAATATTATTTTGATTTCTGAGTTGATTTTTGATACAAATCAGTGAGTAAATTTTTCAATCGTTTAACAAAACTATCGATATCATCTTTGGTTACACCGAGTCCAGCGGCAGCGGTTAAATATGAGTGACCATAATTGTTACAATGTGAACACCAATTGGTGAATTTGTAGCCCGATATATTTTTGGTTGAACTATTGGCGGCGATAACTCGAGCTCCGGAAACACCGCGAACGAATAACATTGACCCAATGGCGGTCTCTTTGCCATCGGGCTGAGAAAAGTTGTCCAATGTCATTGCGACTGAGATTTTATTTTCTCGAGTCTCTAAAACCCGTTCTCCAAATTGTGAGGCCACTAATTTTAATTGTTCCACAAGGTAGTCCATTTGTACTCGTCTTTCTTTAAGGTGCTTTTGGTATCCGTTGAGTCCTAAATGTAGTATTGTTATCAAAATATCCATTGATGGTACAGCTGATCCTCTACCTGGATAATTGCTGCTGATCTTGTTGACAATGGTTGAATCAAATCCCGCAATAATGGCCCCACCAACAGGAACCAGGAAATTTTTGTCCGTACTTTGGATATAAATGTCAACACGACCTGAGCGTGAGGCTTGATCAATAAGTGACATGCATTTGGTTGATGCTATTCCATAAGCGTTGTTAACTAAATGAGGTATTTCGTGTGAGGCAGCGAGTTTGGACAGTCCAATCAAGTCATCGGGAATTCGTGGAGCAAATGAAGATGTTGTTGACATAATAGCGACAATTTTGTCGGGTCCATGTTTCTCAATCAATTTAGATACTTCATCAATATCGGTTGCTAATGAATCGCCTTTTTTAACATTCTCAACAATCAATGGGATCAAACCCGCGGTTATAATTGATTTGAAACAAGATTTTTGGTCAATCCGAGGCCAAATCACGAATTTGCCTTCAGGTCGAGATTGTTTGAAAGTAAGTAAACAAAGTGTCAAACTCATTCCAGTTGCTAATGGGACAATAAGAGCACTTTTTGTATTGGGAGTTCCAACCTTTTTGAGGATATCTAAGAGAGATCATGACGAGACAAGAGAAAACAATTAACCGATATAATTAAACTTGACCACTAATTATCACACGAACACAAATAACCAGTTAAACCTTTTCTCACCCAGAACAAGGTTATTGGCCAGAATGTTGACCAACGATGAACCAGCAGCTTTAGGTTGGATTTCACTGATATCTCCTGACCTTCCATTCCATGACCCATGTTGAAATGTCGACGAGCGACAATCGAAGAGAAAAATCTTGATTCTCTTTCACCAATTCCACAATTATGAAGGAAATTATTACTCTCCATCAAGGATAATCTTTGCAATAACAGTTCGATGTTCATCTCATCCCAGGCTTCAATCGGCGATCGTCTTTTCGACAAAAGTTCACTAATCTGTTTCTCACGAGTTGCGATCGAATTGAACGCTTGTTGTCCATAAGTCGAACCAATCAGTCGAATAACATTCTCAATATTATCCATAACTCGCGTGTAAACAAAAAACGCACCAAACAGATGAGAATAAGATGAGGATGAGAATCCAAGTCACACCAACGGCGATCACCAAATTGAAGACAAAAAGAGATCACAACCAAACAGGTTCTCTCTCAATCAGCTACACAATTAACAGAAGAAACAAGAAGAAAAGGAAATTGGTTAATAAAGGAAATCAAATTAAATTGCAGAGTCACAACGCTCTTCAGAGTTGATTGCTTTTAAATCTCTTACAATCAAGTGAGATCCTTAAGATGAAGGAGTATAAAACTCATACCAGAACCATAAGGTAATAATAGTAAAGGTGAAAAAATCACTTGGTCAAGAATCCGTAACAATCAACATCATCACTTTGATAGAAAACAGAATCACCTAATTTGAAGCTAATAAAATAAAAGGAAAAGAATGAAAAAAAGGTTAATGAATGGAAGGACATTTCGAAAACAGAAAACACGATTGTAAACATAATTACCTTTTAGTTGCTAATTATCTTCATTGAGAAGACCAGAAGTTAATCAATTCCCATAGAAAATGATAAAACTGAATAACATGTGAATGAGAAAACAAAATAAACAAAAGATCCTCTTGGTTACCGAAACTGTTTATCTAATGAATGGGAGGGAAAAACGTTGTCAGGCTCAGAGAACCAGGAAAAGCATGTCATTCAAATGAGAAGCGTGTTAATTGTTGCCATTAGTTTACAATCAACAGTTGGATTGTCATTCGATAGGAACTTTAATCATTAGAAAAAGTGTCTATTCGGGTGATTTGATGATTAACATTCTCCACCTTTGATTGATAATCTTTGTTTACTCTTTTTGATTAGACAATAAATCGCAATTGAAAAAATTAGTCGATTAATTAATGGAAATTACTATCTTATAGTAAAGATAATTAGAGTTTTTATCTCATGTTATGTCTCAATTGAATTGATTGAAATCGATACAATCAATTGAGAAAAGTTTAATCTTTACTATCGATGGAAGGTTTTTTCTTTTGATGCAACTTGATTATGATTCCAATTGATGGAAAATAGTCATAACTATCATTCTATCATTGGAAATTTGATTAATGCAACAATTAAGTTTCTCCTTTGAATGATTACTTTTAGGTGGTAAAGATATTTTGTTAATAGAATAATTTTATTATCAAATTACCTTTTTTTTTCTCTCTCGTATAATGTAATCGAAACGAAATACGAGCCATGATTAATTGATAAATGACCGTTAGGTTGAAATAAAATGGACACAAAGAAAAGAAGTTAATTTAAATTAAATTATCGTAACAGAGAGAAGTTTCTCTGACAGCCGTTTATTAAATTTCTCCTTTTGAATCTTTCACTTCGTGTATGTTTTTTGTTGGTACTTTAGTGGATTTTTAGTGGAAAATCTTTGACGATCGGTTGTTAGTTTTGTCCTTTTGATTTTAGTGGTTTTTTCTGTTTTCAGGGGTTTCAATCCATTTTTGCTCCTTGCTGATTGTTAGTTGTTTATAGATCGTCCAGGTCAAAATCTTCCAAATCTTCATCACCTATTTCTAAGCTTAAAAAGTCCACTCTGTATCGAAGTAAACCTGGAGAAAGTAAGAAAAAGTAGAAAAAGATTAACATTAGATGAACATAATGAGTTGAGAAACAAAAAGTAAATCGAGCAAAGAGATTGAGAGAAAACCTGTTGGTAAAACAAACTGGTTAATATGTTATCATTTTCACTGTTATAGTTACTCATTTATTGTTAAATTGCGCAATTTAATGTAGGTTGTTGTGCAAAAAACACGGAGAGAGTAGTAGCTAAACAGGCAGAGAGTTAAAGAGGCTACACAACCAGCACCTCATTTTGTATGGTAAAAATGACTGACGATTTTTGTTGCTCTCTCATAAATATTAATGTCCACATACCTCCGATTCCTCCAAATCCTTTGACAAATTGTGATCCTTCCTGAGACCTATCGGTAATTATTTCTAAGGTTGCACCAAATTGTTTGTAATTGTTGGCTAACCATTCCAATAGCGGCATAGATTCTACTAATTCTAATTCTACTCCAGTTTCTCTATCGACGAAATGTGATTTATCCCTTTCTTGGACAGGGGTTAAGTGTAAAATCTTTTCTTCTCCCGTTGTATTATTCTTAAGATTATATCGCATGATATCTAAATTTTCCCAGGCGATCAGAATTTCAACTGATCCCATTTCCAATCCTTTTAGCGTATCCTCAATACCAAAACAATATTTTCCAGTCTCTTGAGAAATTTCATCAAAATAACGTCCTAGGAGTAGGGAAAAAAAAGATAAACAACAATATAAATATCAGAACGTATTTAAACAAACAGAATTTCATTCTTTTTTCGACAATTCGATTTGGAGATGATGAAATCAGTAAACTTACCAATGAGCTTCTTTTCTTGGATAAATTTGACATTTGATAATACTTCAGCTGACAATTCTATTGCTTGATTGAACCCATTCTCTCCGCCGTAAGAAACATCGACTAATTTTAAAATTTTTGCTTGTAGCCTCTGAAAATAATAATAATTAAAGAGTTTAGATGATTAGTAAGATGAACATTTCGTAAATCAAGCTGTAGATGTTAATAACTTACCGGATCAAACATATCCGATTGACTTAATTCCGTTTTAAAATCAGCCGAACCAGCTAGAATTAAACCAGCTATATTGACCTTATCATTGCTAATATAAAGTTGAGTAGCAACCTCGGCCACTTTTCTTACATAGTTGTGACGTTTTTCCATACGCAATCGAGCAAAACGTAGCGCAGATTGACCACCACGACCTGGAGGAGAAAAGAGAAAAATATAAAAATAGGAATGAGTAAGTGATCAGAAGGGAAAATTGTTCACTTGTAACTCCCATTATCTCATTTCCTGTGATAAAATTGTGATGATATGAGATTTTGTATTTCACAACTTATGAGATTTACCATGTGATCGTTATTGAAACAAGAAAATATCAATAACTTACCATGTTTCTTAGGTAAATCTACGGTAAATTTATGAAGAACGTCCCTTGCATTTCCTTGTAATGTACCAAAAAGGGCTCCATTACCATCCATTACAATGAAACCAAACTTATTATCATCTGCGAGAAGCGCCGATAAGGCCTCGGTATGGAATTTATTATCACAGAGGTACAATGATGTGTTAATTGGTTTAAATGGTTCAAAGTCAATATTAACTTTCTTCTCCTTCCCTTCATCTGTTACAATAGTTCCACAATAGATAACTAGACCATTTGTAGGTACTCTGGTATAAAGTTTAAGACGCTGTTGGACTGATGTGATGGCACCCAAAACGGATAAACGATTAACTCGACTTTTAATATTTGATGCTGTTCCAAATTCATCAGCCAGCATTTTACTAACTCGAGATATTTGATCCTTTGGTGGTATAATAAGTGAAATCATGCTGGTTCCATTCCTACCAGGTGATGCAATGGAATTAGAGAAGCAAAGAAAAGAGAGAAAAAAAGAAAAGAAAAACAGTCAGACATATTATATAGAATATTGTTCTCAGTGTATCTAAATGATAATGTACGTGGCAATCTCACCCTCTGGCAGCTTCCAAACTCTTGATCAACTTTTTGATCTTCCAAATTTCAACATTTCGATCAGCATTGGTCTCCTCACCGTTACTGGCCATTTTAATTAAACCGATAAAACAGTAACAAAAAGAAACAGAGATAATCAAACTAATATGCACTTTCAGCAAGTAAGAAACAAAATCAACAACCTCACGAGGTTTCGATAAACTGACACTAGACGTCACCACAAAGAGACTTTCATTCGAACGATTTTTCTAATTGTCAATAAATCGAAACAGTTCATCGATCCAATCGAATAAATCGATTTTCTAAATTCTCTCATTTTCCATATTCTCTTAGTTCTCTTTCTTTTCGATCTTTACAATTAGTCAATTAATCGTCGAATCTAATTAATTAATCCAATTGAATCGAATATTTGAAGAAAATTATTCTCGTGTTTTCATCGCTTTTATTTTCCATGTTTTTTTTTGTTCTCGATTATTTTCTTCTTTCATTCATTCGTTTTCACCTTTTTCTCCATTTACCTGTCGTATTCCGGTCTATCGTCTTTCCGGATGTTCGAATTGGAACAAAAGATGAGATTTCTATCGTTAAAATAACCTCCATTTTGAATCGTCAACATCGTGAGTGGATAAATGTCAACATGTTCAAATTCTGTTCGTTCACAATGTAAGCTCATTGGCCTTTGAGTCTTTAAACTCTTTCTCTCTCACTTGACTAGATTGACTAATTATTGTTCATTACCTGTTGAAAAAATGGCCGTGAAAAATACAATTGAACTCAGTCAATGACAAGAAAGAAAATTGGAAAACAGCAATAACAATCATCTCCTGAAATAGCAACATTAGAGATTATTAATATTTGATTATCTTTTGCCAATAAAAACCTTCCTTATTGGTGAGAGAGGAAGAGAAATGGAGATTACCTGATTGAACAGAATTTACAAAACAATCAATTCCATCAATAGTAATCTCTGACCTTGTTTGACTATTTCAAGTTCAACATCAGGTTATAATTATTTCCGTTGGTAAGGAAAATCTCGTTGGGGCAAATCAAAAGGATAAAAATTCAACAATTAACCGGATTAACCGAAATGTAAACAGGAAAACCAAATTTTCTGTAAAATGTGTAAAATCCATGATAAACCAGAATTACGTTGGAATAACTTAATTGTATCAATGAGAAGTAATCATAAACTTCTAGTGATTAATCTAATCAGTGTTCATCATCAGGGAATTAATTTAGATAAACATCATTAGTGATTTAATTGAGAGAAACGATAATTGCTTTTCATCAATTTGATTATCGAATCATGTTAATCATCATCTTGTTTATGTAATCGATTCCAAATCTAACTAACCTGTTTCACTTAATTGTCAATCAAAACTACAATTAATTTCTAGTGAATATTATCACAAGGCTACTTAATCAATTACTAATTGTTTTCTTTTTGCCAACTTTCAATTGATCGCCTTTAAATCAAACCAATTCATTTGTCGAGCTATAAATCAAACTTTTTCCTCAATCAAGATGAGTCTTAATTACAAGAGACTCAATTAACCATCATCATCATCATAACATCCAAACTAAATTAACTCAACACTTTCAATCAAATGATTAACCTTTTCTCATCTAATCAGTCAAAAGTGAATCGTATCACAAACAATTTGGGAAACAAGGTGAGGTTAAAGCTCTTGAAATCGGTTAACAAAAAGTAAAGATTAAAAGATCAACAGGTAGATGAGATTAAAACTGGAATCGGGAACAGATTAGGAAAACAATTAAAATCGAAATGGAAAAGATAAAAAAAGGGTTAACATGGCGGCGAGAGAGTGGTGACCCCAAAACCTTGACCTTGAAGCCATTTAACTTTGTCCTCAATCGATTGGGCTCATTGTTGGAGATGAAGGTGATGAAGATGAAAATGAAGATGAAGATGAAGATGGAGATAAGATAAAGGCCTAAAAGTGAGTAATCTAAAAAGGTAAACTGGTTTGAGAGAGAAATGAGTCATCTGGAGACACCAACGAAATGATTACACGAAAAGGATTGGAAGAGAATCAGTTGATTGTAATCAACTTCTACTTTACCTTTAGAATCACAATTAAGGCGGAGACTTGAATAGTAACCAACCAACGAGAAGATCAACAATACAAGAAAAAGAGAGAAGATGAAAAATATTAGTTAAAAGTAGAAAAGAATATCAATAAAATTGAACATTTATCATCAATTGTTTTCTTTTCTTCAAGTTTACCTGTTTGATAGAAATTTACATTATTAGTATTGATCATAATCTCTCTGTCTCAATGTGACCTTAGATCTAAATAAATTCAAGTGTAAAGTAATTGTAACAATCAGTTAAATTGTTGATTCGATTGGAGTAAAGTCTTCATCTTAATCATAACCTTAATTTTCATCTTCAACTGTTTTCATTTGACAATTTGGTTGATACATTTAGCCAACAACAATTCATCACCATTTACATTTATTGTCAAATCCATCAACTGTGAACAACTGATACTGTTAAATTAACAATCAACAGTCAACAATTTACTGAACAACAAGTAACCAGTTTCAAATTGTCTACTCTTCATATCTCACAATCAACAATCAACAATCAACGTTTTCTCAATCTTCGTATTGAAACATTGAAACTCTTACAAAATGGTTCCAGTGTCAACTTTGTTCGTGGAGGAAAATACAAGAATCAATTGTGTAAAATTGATCGATAAATTGTTTGGAATCAATCGATCCAAATGTCCAGGGATTAAACATGTAGTTCGAGTTAATCTTCTCATGGTGATTCTGGTTCTCTTCTTCCTGTCCACTTGGGTCACTTTCTATCTCGCCTCCGTCGGTCTCGGCCTAATGGTTATCACTTTAATGTCGCTTCTTTAATTTCATCTACTTGATTTTTTCTCCTTTTCTTTCTGTGTCAAAATATTCGAGATGATGAAGAGAAAAGAGAACATCAGAAGGAGAAGAAGATAAAAGATGATAAGGATGAGGAAAACGATGATGAGTCGAAAGAGTCGCATCTTTAGACGAAACGCCTTGACATGATGTAAATAGCAATTCGAAAGTAATATGAATCCGTATGCAGAACATGCAATGGAAAGAGAGAGAAAGAGAAGATGAAAGACGAAATCATCTCCATCTATTCTCTTTCCTTTTCATCTTTATCTCTCTCATCCTCATCTTCTTCATCATCCTCATCTATTCAAAATTAGATCCAAAGGAATGTCTTATCCAGAGAGAGAAAGAGCAAAAACTCAAACAACTAAGAGTCACACGCAGTGTTAACTTCTCTTTCTTGTTGATAATTTTCTCTTTCTTTCTCTCTTATGAATGGATCATCATCATCATCATCATCATCATCATCATCTTCGTCTTCATCATCATCATCCCAATGAATCTTTGCTCCACAAACTAAACCGTTATTTGCATTGAAAATTTTTACATTTGTATAAACAACAATAAGATTACCAACTAACATTTTCCTCTCAATTCCATGTGATTGTGGTTCCTCATTCAAATGATTACCTTTAATTAACCAACCACAATCACCTTAAATTATTATTTTAAATTGTTATTCTTTCTCTACCTTAATTGTTTTATTTTTGATAATCATGATTAAAACTCTGGTTCCTCAATAATCTAAACCAATTTGTTTACTATTTTTATTGTTCTGTTGTGTAAAAGTTTCCATAGTTAATTGTGTTCCATTCATCAGTTACCATGGATTAATCGACAATCAGCTAATTGAGTAGATTTAAGAAAGAGAAAGACAGAGAGAGGAGATTAAAGGATCAGATTAACAGTTAGACACAATTAACCAGATGAATTAACTAATCAATCAATGGATAATTTAGTTCCAATTTTATTGTATATTCGTAATTTTCGTGAATATCGACATCGAGATTGTCGAGATGCATCACCAAGATTCTTGGTAAGTAATTAAACTTAATTGTTGAAAAATTAAATTTTTGGTTAATTGTGAAAATCAGTTTCAGTTAATCACAATCAAATTGTAATTAGATTAGGTCAATCTCCCTTCCAATATTTAGTAACTCACTGAAAGTGCTACTTGGATTATCAAAAGGTTATCATAGTTAATTGTTGTGGTTGATTAACGTCAATCTAATAATCTAAATGTCAATAGTTAATGATTAACTTTTGTATCATTTAAACTCGACTCTGCCAACAATTACGAGGTAATAATTAATTGTCCAAGGTTGATTATATTGATTTCTCACTTGAATTTCCCCTCTACATCTTGTTAATCATTTAAAAAACAACAATCAACTTTAATTTTGTTTTTTCTTCGAGTTAGTTAGTTAATTGCTGCAATAACAACAGAAAACATTAACCAAATCTAATAATAATTACCATTAACTGTTTATTATTTTAACGATAATAAACAAAAACTGAACTTCAACTCAGATCATTGATCCATTCAATATGTTTATCCAATCAACAGAATCAGTAAATCATTTTGATCAGTTAATTGTTGTTTCCTTTGTTATTTTCAATTCGGGTATCGATTGCCCGATTCTAATTAATTGCTTCTTACTTGCCAACAATTAGTTTTCCTGGTAGAATCACAATTAGAGACGCATCGATTGTCTGAATTAAGAAAACTGATTAACTTGATTATTTTACTTTTCTAAATTGTGTAACCTGATTTAGTTTACACACTCTCATTAATTCAGCTCATTAATTAGAAGCACAATTGTTGCTTCATTAAGATAATTAATTGACTCTGATCAAGTTGATGAATTGCTGACTAAATTGTTTTGAGTTAACAATTGATTAGTTAATACTTTTACCAGGATAACCACAATTAAATAATCAAAATTGTTATGATTACAATCAACTTCTTAGCAATCAATTTCCCTCTACATTGAAATGGTTTGACAATCAACCTTTTGATTTTGATGGAGGAATTAAATCAAACAATTAGGAGGAAACAAAATGATACTTGTCACAATTTAGCCTGATCATTATGATTAAGTAATATTATTTAATCCTGGTTATAATATTAATCATTGATTGATCATGTTTATTGTTTATATTGATTTGATTGTGAACTTTTTGAAAGACTGTAAACAAATCAACAATTAAGTAATCAAATGATTTCGTTAGTCTAAAAATACACTTAATCATAATTTAATCAGTCATTTATTTGAATTAACAACGAGGCTTGAAATTACCAAAGAATTGGATTAATTCCTGAATTTTTGTTCACTTAATCATGAAATCTAAATTGTTGATCGGCCTGAATCCAGAAATTAAGTAAATTACATTCAAAATGAAACAATTTGAATGAAATTTTTTCATCTCAATTGTAACTAAATTGTTAACTGTTAATCTTAATGATGTTGATGATAATCAAGATAATTGAAACAAACGTTGATCATTGTACTGATTACATTAAACTCTTTGATTGCTATTAATAAATTCAGTTGCTTCCATTATTGGAAAGTGGAAATTAACAGGAAAGTTAAACCAGAGGAATTTGCAAATTTAATTGTTGCAATTAACAAAAACAATTAATAACTATTACACAATCTAAATTAAGTGAATTCCTTTTTTCAAACTAATCATCAAAGGATTTGATCAGCTATTGATTTAGCAAAAACAATGAAAAATAATCACAATTAAAACTTATTAGCTACAGTTGTGGATAATTTTGATAACCAGTAATTAGTTAATTTGTTTAAAAAATAAAATAACGTTTAATCAACGTAACGATATAATTCAAAAAAAATAACTAACTTAATTTAGTTGATTAGTTTACTAATTAGTTGATTATGAATAGTAAATCATTGCGTTTTTTGCCGATTCATTGTATAATTATAATCATCACAATTAACTACAAATGAACAATGAATTAGCTGTTTTCTGTATTTTCCTTTGTTTATAATCAACACCAAATGACAGGCAAACCAGTAACTGAATTAATTTGATTATAATCAGTTTGAAACAATCCAGTGTGTACATTGAGAGTTCCCATGAATCACAATTAAAGTTAATTTGGTTTCTTCAACACAGGTACGTGAATCGTTACGACAACGAGCTCGTAACAGATCATCTGTATCAACAACCTCAACTTCATCACCTTCCTCATCATTGTCTTCTGCCACCCCAACAGCATCAAATTCATCATCATTTGCATCATCATCTTCATCCTCATCAACTGTTAATCTCATCTCTTTGGGAAGATCACCTTCATTTCGTTATAAAATGCAACAAGTTGGAGAAGAGATTAAAGAATTGGAAAAAGAAGTTTCTCCAGAAATTGATCGATCCACAGCAATTAATCGTATTGATTCCACATCATTAGATCATCATCACCATCATCAATCGGTAAGAGACAATTTAATCACTTGATCCGATCAAAATTCAATCCCGATGTCATGGCCTCATGTTTCCATTACAATTAACAGTAATCATGTAATCTAATTGAACCATGGAGATAATATTTGTATCTCTTTAATTGGCTTTTCATTTTCCTCTCATTTCCGTGTTGATGTTTTCATCTAGTATCTTTATGATGCTTCCAGTTTAATTAGTGTTTCTCCATATTGAGCTTTCGGCAGTTTTCATCAGCAAAATTAGTCAATCTGATCCATTTTGTCCCGATTGTTTATTGATTTAATTGTGGTCGTTAAATGTTGATTGTGTAGGT